>NW_026596039.1:1739050-1824068 GCF_907164565.1 Psammomys obesus | reverse complement strand
TTTTTTTTTTTTTTTTTTTTTTTTTTTTTTTTTTTTTTTTTTTTTTTGTCTCCTTGGCCTCTCCATGTCAGGTTCTATTCCACTTCTTCCATAAGATTCCCTGCACTTTATTCAGTTTAGCTGTGAGTCTCTGCATCTGCTTTGATCCCCTGCTAGTTGGAGGCTTTTAAAGGACATCTGTGGTAGTCTCCAGTCCTGTTCCCTCTCTTCTACACCTTCTGGTGTATCCTGTTATCCCTTCTGAAAGAGAATTGAGCATCTTCCCTAGGATCCTCATTGTCGCTTAGCTTCTTTAGGTCTGTAGATTTTAGTATACTTATCCCATAGAATATAGTTAATATCCACTTATAAGTGAGTGTATACCGTGCAAATCTCTTTGTTTTGGGAATACCTCACACAAGATGATCTTTTCTAGTTCTATCCACTTGCCTGCAAATTGCATGATTTCCTTGTTTTTAATTGCTGAGTAGTATTCCACTGTGTAAATGTACTACAATTTCTGTATCCTTTCCTCCATTGAGGGACATCTAAGGTGTTTCCAGATTCTGGCTATTACAAATAAAGCTGCTACAAACATAGTTGAGCAAATGTCTTTGTTGTATGATTGAGCATCTTTCAGATATATATGCCCAAGAATGGTATAGCTGGTCTTGAGGTAGCAGTATTTCCAGTTTTCTGAGAAAGCGCCAGATTGATTTCCAAAGTGGTTGTACAAGTTTACAGTAGCACCAGCAATGGAAGAGGGTTCCTCTTTCTCCACAACCTCTCCAGCATGTGCTCTCACTTGAGTTTTCGATCTTAGCCATTCTGATGGGGGTAAGGTGAAATCTCAAGATAGTTTTGATTTTCGTCTTTCCCTGATGACTAAGGAACTTGAGCAATTTTAAGTGCTTCTCCACAATTCAAGATTCCTCTGTTGAGAATTCTCTGCTTAGTCTGTACCCCATTTTTTAATTGGATGATTTGGTTTGTTGATGTTAATTTCCTGAGTTCTTTTATATATTCTGGATATTAGCCCTCTGTCAGATGTAGGGTTGGTGAGGATCTTTTCCCAGTAGTAGGCTGTTGTTTGGTTCTGTTTACCTTTTCTTTTGTTTTACAGAAGTTTCTCAGTTTCATGAGGTCGTATTTATTGATTGTTGATCTCAGAGTCTGAGCTCTTGTTGTTTTGTTCAGGAAGTTGTCTCTTTTGTCAATGAGTTCAAGGCTCTTCCCCACTTTTTCTTCTAACACATTTAGTGTGTCTGGTTTAATGTTGAGGTCTTTGATCCACTTGGATTTTACTTTTGTGCAGTGTGATAAATATGGATCTATTTGCATTTTCTACATGTAGATCAGTATCATTTGTTGGAGATGCTCTCTTTGCTCCACTGTATGGTCTTGGCTTCTAACCTAATCAGGATTAAGTGTGATAGAGATGTTAAATTTTTTGTGATAGTAACTAAAGTTTGAGGGATAAGCCACAGGAAAGTAAGTGCCTATTTAAAACAAGTTCTAAATATAAATAATCCTTATCACACAGGATCAGATAAAAAAGATGTTTTCCTTTTGGGGGCACAATTTCCCATAATCATTAAGATGTTTTTGACTCTCAGGCCTCTAAGATAATGAGTCACCAGGAAGGTGCTGGAAATGTTGGTCATTTGCTTATTTTCACTGAGTTTATTATACTAACATTCCATCTCCAGCCAGTGTTCTTAGTCCTGAGACTCACTTTGTCTGTTCACGGTACTTATATTGTTCTTTACTTCAGTGTGACAGTTTTGATGTTAATAACCATGGAAGGGAATCTCAGTGAGTAAATGTCTAGAGCAGGTTGGTCCGAAGGCATGCTTCTGAGGTTGTTTTTTGTTTGTTTGTTTGCTTTTCTAAATTGGGTTGATTAAAGTTGGAAAACTCGCCATGAATGTGGGTGGCACATTCATGGGCAAGGCCTTATTATAAAAAAGAAACTGGTATGCTCCCTTTACTAGATTGTTCACTGCTCTTGACTGTGGGTATAACATGACTAGCTTCTGTGTCAAGATCAACAGTGATTTTGAACTGTAAGGTCAAACCTTTTCTTCCATACATTGCTTTTGTTGAGACTATATTATAACAGCTGCAGAAATGAAATCAAGACAATCACCCATCAAAGAAATTAAAGCGAGTCTCCCTTCTACTTTTACATTTGCTTAAAACCTGTTAATTACTCAGGTAGTGTATTCATTGATTGAGTGATAATGTAGTTTAATATTTAAGAAATATATAAGAAATGGTATTCAGTTGATTACAGAAAACTTAATGAGAAAAATGATGAGATTCCATTAGATTAATTTTTATTAATCTAATGTTCTCTATTGCTTTGCAGAACTATTTTAGTTTTTAAACATTTTGTGTATCTTCATAATCTCATCCATGTAAATAATGAAATATAATCATAATTGTCCTACATACAACTCTATTCTCAAACCCCTTAACTATTTCTTCAGTATATTCTCTTCAAACTTGGTGTCTTATTTTAACTTGAAAAAAATAACCCAACAGTCCAGGTAGTGCTTCTCGGGCTATCTACTAGAACATGGGAAACCTTCCAGTGGCAACATCTTCAATAGAGAATGATCTCCCACATACCCCACCCACTAAATCTAGTTACTGAGTGTGTGAATCTGGACCAATGCATCTGTGGTAGGATGTGGGATGACTTGACCTTGTACAAGTTGTATGTATGTAAGCACAACATTTTGCAGAAGTCCTCTACATTCTCATGCTATTACAGTCTTTCTATGCATCTTTCTACAAAATTCCCCAAGGCTTGGCGGCCATTGGGTGAAGTTACATGTCTTATTTGGGACTGAGCTCTTAGTCTTCGTCTGAACACTTATGCATCTTTCTACTGACTGCTGTTCACTGCAAAAAAAGCTTTGCAAGACTGAGAGCAGCCCAGGTCTACCAGTATAAGCATAAATATTTAGAAGGCAGCATTAATATTCAGCAAAATGAAAATAGGATGCTTCTCTCCTCAGTCTTACGACCTCTTCAACCGTGGGATTTTGTCAGACTTAAGCACTAGGAGATTAAATTCCATCTTCTAAAGCAGGCCTTAAACCTAAATGAAAAATCGTTATTCTACAACAATTGTGCCATGTTGCACTGGCAGGTTCATCTAGCTTAACAGATCAGTATTGTAGCATTCAAAGTCCAGTGCTGGGTCAGACCATTGATATCTTTCCTCCCCAAGTAGCCTCCATAGCACTTTCTAATAATATAAAAGCCAGCCAATAGTAAGCTTCCTGGTTGCTTAAAACTGACTTCCCTTTGTCCTGCATCTAAATTGTGTCATGTCTTCAGGAACAGGTTCTTACCAAATAGTAATTGTGAGTAAGCAATGCCAATGGAAATACCTCCTGCTTTTTAGAGTCTTCTGGGGCCTCCTTGACTAATGAGAAGGTGCTCTGTGTCTTAAACTTGTATTTTCATCTAATAACTCGTCTTTTGGGAGCAGCATTGTCTACTCACGCAGGTTAATCATTTTCTTACTCTTTATTTTGTAGAATTGTGCTTTGAAATTCGCTTACTACTTAGTGGGATTCCATAGGCATTTACATTCACTTTCAGTTTTGGCTAACACACCCACCATCCCTCATTCTCCTCTGTCCTCCATTAATCCCTTAATTCTTTGTATTCCCACCACTTTTTATTTTCTTTTCACACGCATTCTACTATACTCCAACTTATCTTTTAAGTTGCCTATAAGATAATAAGCTTCCGTACCCCATTTCTTTGAGTTCACCCCACCCTCTGCTCCTGGATTTCCCCTTTTCTCCTACATCCCTCCCTGACTATGAATTTCTGTCCGAATATTCCTCTTCAGCACGTTTGTTTTATTTATAATCTTTTATTCTGTCTTTAATGTGTCCTTTAAGGCCTCTTTCCATTCTTTTGAGTTCTAGATTTGCTCTAAGTTAAATACAAAAAGTATTTGAAAGTTCATATCTACATATGAGAAACATATAGCGCTTGGACCCAAGTTACCTCCTCACCCAGGATATTTTTTTTTCTAGTTTTACCCATTTAACTTCAAATTTCATTTTTAAAATCTATGCAATATTCACTTGCACATATGTGCTATATCTTTATTCTGTTCATTTATCTGTTCATGGACATTTGGGTTGATTCCATTTCAGAGTTATTATCAATAGAATAGCAGTGAGCATGGACGTGCAAATGTCTCTGAAGTAGTGATCTAGCTACCTCTCTGGTCTGCTGAGAACACTGAATTTAATAGATAGATAGATAGATAGATAGATAGATAGATAGATAGATAGATAGATAGATATAGATATTGGTAAGACCCTCATCAAAGTCCCTGGTACACATTAAAAACTTAAGCAACATCATATGAGTTTTTGTTTTGTTTTGGTTGGGTCTAACGATCTTCAACAATATCTGATAACTCCCACTCGCTTTTTAAATGCGGAATTAAAGACTAGGGGCAAGGGTTTAAAAAAATTTAAGTATGTATCATATAGAATCTATCTATTGAATTTATTTTCAAGCTAGACTTCTATTTTATAAAGTATAATTTTAATTCATAAATCAAAGAATAATTATAAATTATAAATTAAAACTTGAGTGATCTTGCTGTCATTTTCTAATATGTTCCCTTAATTTAGGCATTTATCAAACAGAAAAATTAAAGAAAATTTAAGAAAAATTCTCAATCTGTGTATTGAGACTGAAGACTATATCCCAGACCTCAGAAAGCTATGACAGAATCACTGTGACTTCAGATTTCATCTTGGGGTATACAGTAAATTCCATAACAGCCTGGGCTACAGCAGAAAACTCTGTTTCAGAAAGGAAAGAAATAAAGAGACAGACAGACAGACAGACACACAGAAATAGAGACACAGAGAGATAGAAAGATCAGTTCAACTTCTATAACATATAAAGTATATAAAAATGGAGAAGAATACAGGTAAAATAGAAAAAAGATACAACATTCGAGAATTATTATGCATTGTATTTGTATAGGACATTTTAAAATTATGACACTTAGAATTAACAAACAAGAGGAAACTTTGTCATATGTTATTGGGCAGATAAACCAAGAGACATAATAATAAATATTTTCTAGAACCAGTTAAGTAGAAGAAGTAAGCAACACTTTCTCCTATAATTTTAATGCTTTTAAAATAATATTTTGAAGTAAGGTTTAAGTCATTTCAATCTTAGACATTAAATTTTCTGTTTTTTGCAGTTACATTTCTGTTGCTGAATGTCTTGAAAAAGATATATTAGGGGAGAAAGTTTGGCTCAAAATTTCTGGTAGGTAAAGTTTATCATAGTTAGGAAACCATGGTCACAGTTGGGAAAGGCATAGCAACAGGAACAGAAAGTTAGATGGATTGTATAGTATAGCATCTGAATACAGGAAGCAGAAAGCGAATAGGAATTAAGGCCGAGCTATTATGGAGCCTCAACCCCTGCATTCAGTGAGCTGTTTCTTCCTGTGAGAGTCCACCTCCTAAAGGTTCCACAAGCTTCCAGAATAGTACTACCAGCTTGGATGAAGTGTTGTAAAACCCAAGAGTGTACAAAATGTTCCCCATGTAAGTCTACAATACTGGAAAACTCAAAGTATGCCATAAATCCCTAGGAATAATAAATAATAATAATAATAATAATTCATCTTTTGCTCTTTTATAGAAATGAATGATCAAGAAAATAATAACACAGACAAACATATGCATTCATGTACCTACCGATACTTAATTTTAGTAGAAGATTATGTACTCAGGTGGAAGTCACAGAAGTTCTCTTAGCTTTTCCAGTTCCTCAGTTCAACATGTGGAAAGTTCTAAAAATGGAGATTCCTAAGGAACCTCTGTTCCTTGTTTCTATTCATGTTTCTCCTCCCTGTGTCTCTTTGTTCTATATTGGCAAATTCTTTCCTGTTCATTGTGACATTAAATCTGTTAACACACACACACACATACACATACACCGCACACAAGATAACAGGTGAAGCTGCCAAAAAGTCACATGAACAAAATAGAGAGGAAATAATAGGTACAATCAGAACAACAGTAGAATAGTTGCTAGACTATCAGATGAAAGCAGTCTAACTCATCCTGTGATCACCCTTGAAACAAGGAAATAAGCTGTTGCTGGTATCTGTAGCCATGTCTACAAATGATAGAGCCTTCCGGTGAACAAAGAAATGTTTGTGATTTCCAAAGCTCTTCATCTCACACATTTGGTTTTATTCTTAGATTGTCAACTTGATAAGGTAAAAAGTGATCTCATTACATGTTTTAAATGCAGATATTACAGCAAGATGTTTCTAAATAACTCAGATATATAGAATTTACTTTGAGACTGATATTTATAATAAATTCACTGTTTTCTAGAGAAGCAGACACAATAACCTTTAATGGACTCAATACATTTTTATCCTTCAGGATTTAACATAGGAAATGCGTGCATTTGTTCAGGTAAATCAGAAAGTTTGTAGAGATTATGTATACGTTGTTAAGCTTTGGAACCATATAAAAAGGAGAAAGCTTTATGATTTTTATGGCTAAGTGTACCATATGTAATAAAATACTAAGCAAATGAATTGATAGATGTAAACATTTAATTCTCAAAATTAAGCTTATCTGGATGCAGATAGAAATGAGAGTTGTAAAAATCTTTTCTGTATGTTTTAAGAATGTGAATTTATTTATATTGAGATACAAGTAATACATGTGGCCACAATTTAAAGCATTGTGTGTAGTGATATTTTACTCTGGCCTACAGAATGGAATGAATATGACAAAATTTTTATAGATCAGAAACCTAGTGCTCCTTTGGGAAAAACTACTTGTTCCTAAAATTTTATGTCTCTAGTTCTGTCTATATTTTGTTGTTCTAGTGTTGACGGAATTATTACACTTTTATTCATCAAAACAAGAAATGTTTAACTGTATATCTCACCCTAATTTTATGTTCTTCCTTAATTTACTAATAGAAGGCAAAACCACAAAAAAGACACCAAAATTCCGTTAATTTTAACCCAATTAATTTTTTTAAATATAGCATCTTTAGTCTTTCTGCAGATCAAATGTCTGACTTTTTTTTTCTGATGTCTGGAAAAAATTTCCATTTTTGTAATAAATTGGACTTTTGTTCTTCAGACTTCCTATATGTACCAGACTATTTCTCAAATAGTTATATATATCCTGGATTAATAGTAAGTTAACAAAATGAGACTTTTATATGCCTAAAGTCAGCATGCTTTATTATTGTTAAAACCACTTTTCAGAGATGGATGGTCTGTATGCTGAGAAAATTAAGTTTCCAAGACAACAGAGCTGAAGGTCAGATGTCTAGACAGACTAATTCACTGGCTTCATTAGCATCATCCTGTCATCTTTTGGGACTGTTGCTAGGTTTCTGCTGGCAGTGTACCAATACTGTAGGATGAAGGCTGCTACATTATCATGCTGATACTACTGATGAAAAAAAATAACTCCAGTATATTAAAGCTGGAAGGAGCTGGGCTAATTTTTAAGAACCAAATCCAAGCCAAGGTTTCTTATCTCAAGTGTATCTCACTAGCAACTAAAGGGGCTTTATAAGTAGAGAAAAGAAAAATGCAGCAGATGGAGGCTAGAGAGAGGATATTAACTAGAATTACTCTGTAGAGGCTACCTTATATATTTTCTATACTTTTATTTTATATTAAAGATTAAATGAAATCATGTGTCTTTTATATTAAATTCTATAATGAATCTATTTTGTTGTTTTAATATATTTACTATCCAATAACTTTGAGTTACTTCAGACAGATAAACTATATTAATTCTTCTGCATTAACAATCCCATACACACTTTTGGCTAATCATTACATAATATTTCAGGTAGTATAACTGTGCACTGTGTGGTTCCTCTTAATTTAGTGATTTTAGTTTTCCCTCTTTCTCTAGCTCCCGTTCTTCGCCTCTAGAAAATCTGGTATGAAACACGGTTAAGAAATCAAGGAGCAGTTGGACCAAGAGTAAGCAGGTTTTTAGGTGTACAAGGAGACCAGTAGGAGGGTAAGAAGGTACCAAAGAAAGAAATGGTTGAGTAAGTACAACTACATGATATAAACAGGTGAACATGTCACATTTAAAAAAATATTTTGTAAACTCATTTAAAATCTATAAACAAAACAAACTAGCGCTAACAGCATCAGTAGAAACAATACCCTCTGATCTTTGAAAATAAGAGTTAGAGCTTGGGATTGTCACAGGTTCAGTGAGGATTGTCTCTGACCTGACAGTTTTAAAGACCCAGGTCAGCTGGGTAGGCATCAAGCCCAAACACGATTTTCTTATTTGCTTATTTGTGTCTTGTTCACTTCTGCATTTTGGAGTTGAAAAGGTCAATGCCAGCTCCTGTCTTCAGCAGTGAGCCAAGCTCTGTGTGCTTTATATGGGACAAAAATATTCCTCATTGTAGAGCTTATCAGTGGCTACAGATCACTTTCACACTCTTGACACAAAAGACTTGCATAACACTGAGGTTCCAATCATTGTCACCCCTCTCCCCAAACACTGTCATAAGGTGTTTTTTTTTTCTAGTAATTTTCTCTTTATTTTTATTTTGTCTTTCAATACACTTATTTTATGTCCCACCTCATTATCATTTAATATCCTTTCATCACACATTGATTTTCTTTTAGGCTCATGTCTTCTTTCTTTTTTCTTTTACCTATCTTCATTATTTTTATTATTTTATTTAATAATTTTATTGATAAATACTTAAACAAGATGAAATCATTTGGAGTTCCACAAATTGTCATTTCTTTATGATTTAGGCATTATAAATACACTTTTATGGCTTTTTAAAAACAGAAATGGTGCATTAAGCACTTTATAAAACAGACAACATTCAATAAAAATGATGTAGAACAAAGATTTCTGTGATTTGAGCAAGTAAATTTTAATAAGTAGTTTGTGATGTGTGTCTTACTACTTGGAAATACTTAAATGAATCCCTTCTGTTTCACAGTCATAGTTGTCTACCTCTTCAGAACTTTATGTCTTGATTTTTCGGGCTAACTAAGCCCTGGGCATAGTTTAGCATTCTGAAATCGCATTGGGAATGCTTTAAAAAAATGTAGCATTCTAATTGACTGCCATGGGTGAAGATATGTAAACTATAGTCACTTAAAGCAACTTATAGGAGTTCTCGTGGAATTGAATAGGATTCAAACAGTTCTTTACTTTGAAGAAATATAAATTTAGATCTGAAAAGGTGGGCTAACCCATGATATCTTAAAACCCTAGGTGAGCTCAAAATTTCACATGTGATAAGAGATAATTCTTTACAAACAATCAATCTTCAGGAGAAGGTAGGTATTTATAAAAGTAAGA
The DNA here is from genome assembly GCF_907164565.1 of Psammomys obesus. Classification (NCBI taxonomy): domain Eukaryota; kingdom Metazoa; phylum Chordata; class Mammalia; order Rodentia; family Muridae; genus Psammomys; species Psammomys obesus. The sequence goes on along the minus strand of NW_026596039.1, from coordinate 1,814,679 downwards.
GATATGGCCATGACAAGCCTGACAAAGCCTGCTGGTGCGTCATGGGCAGTGTCATCGGGAGATGATAACTCTCTGGTTCCTGAGTATGCAGCATGTGTCTAAGGAGGAATAAGCTAAGGTCTCAGATTAAATGAGTCTTTATTAGTCTTTGTTCATATGTCCACATAGAATTATTTAATGTGAATATTTACATTGTGGAGATAAGCATATAGCAAAATTTCTTCTTAGGTTAATATTGTAGTTACAAAACTGATGTATTTTCTGTTTTCTCATTAATATTTTACTAAAGCATCTTGCACAGGTGAGCTTCCATATATACAGTCAGAATTTCTTTAAAAAAACGTTTATTTTTTATTCACTTTGTATTCTGGTTATAGTCCCGTCTCTCTCTTCTCTCAGTCCAACCCTTCCTACCTCCCCCCTTGCATATTCCTCAGAAAAGGGTTCTCATTTCCAAACCCCTCCCCCCTCCTTAATCAAGTTACATCAGAACCTAGCCTGTCCTCTCACCCTGTGGCCTGACACAGCAGTCCTGCCAGGCAGAAGTGATCAAAAGGCTGGCAATTGAGTCCTGTCAAATGCAGTTCCCACTTCCCTTACTAGAGGACCCACACGAAGCCTAAGCTGTCTGTCTGCTACATCTTTGTAGGGGGCTTTGGTCCAGTTTATGCATGGTCCTTGGTTGATGCTTACATCTCAAGCCCTCTGGGCCCTGGTTAGTTGGCTATATTGGTTTTCTTTTGGAGTTCCTGTCATCTCCAGGTCCTTTTCTCCTTCCTCTCATTTTTCCACAAGACTCCCTACTCATCGCCCAATGTTTGGCTGTGAGTCTCAGCATATGTTTTGAGGCACTGCTGGGTAGAGTCTCTCAGAGGACAGCTCTGACAGGCTCCTGTCTGAAAGCTTAGCAAAGTATCCTTCATAGTGAAAGGGGTTGACACTCTCTCATAGGGTTGGTGTTTGAATGGGTCAAGCATTGTTTGGATATTTCCTCAATCTCTGCTCTGTTTGCTCTAAAGACTATATGCAACAAGCTTATAGCCAGAGTCAGAATTTCAGCATAATTTTTCTTCAGTGTAATAGGTGCATAGTCTGTTCTAAGCAAAGGCACCTATATGTTACTTAGGAAATATGGAACAATAAAGAAAATGCTATATTAATAAATAGTATTTTTAGTAAAATTGAAATGTCTCCAATTTGCCCTCATGCCTAGAAGAAATGAGATCCTTTTCTTAGTTTTCCAAGCCAAATCCTCTGTTGTCAGGTAGGTGATCTCATGCCACCAATATGTGAATGATAGGGAAAAAAAGAGGAAGTAGACAAAGGCTTCAGGAGAAAGTAGTGCTTAATTAATCAGCTCAGCAAAGTTAATTGTGTATCACTAGTTTCTGTACCTGTGGGAATTGCTGCAAATATTTAATTGAATTTTAAGCAGTGTTCTGAGATATAAAAAAAAATATTATTCAGTAAAGCAAGTAAAGGGAAATCACTTAAAAGGCTTATTCAAGGTTGTTCAGTATACGGATAATTAGCATTTAGACACATGCCACTTTCAATTAAATTAAAATTAATAATTATAAGAAGCGAGAAATAGAAATAGGACATTTTCTAACATTAATTAAAGAATTAACAAGCCATTATAATGGAGTAAAAAAGACAATATAAGTGATTAAATATTAGTATAGAACAAAAAACACCATATAATTTTCTATGCTTAGAATAGATCAATATTCTTGATAAGAAATTCTAGAAAATGTACACACAAAATTAAAAATTTTTGTTTCCATCAGAGATCTGTCAAGGTATCTAGGAGACAAAAATGTCTTACGTAAATTAGGTTGTTGTTTAAGAAATTGGGCTTTGATGTGTAATTCTACAACAGGCACAATTCTTGTGCTCTCAAAGAAGAAGCAAAGGAAGCCTAAAAGGCAGAATGGGGTTTTAAAGCCATTTTATCAAAATAGATAGCCCACCAATCACATTTGTAACCGACCAATGATGAAAAAATCAAGAAAGTATAGATGATTGACAGATCTGATCTTTGGATGGATGTAGGATGGAGGTGTGTATAAAGTCAGGAGAGAGACCTAGCTTCAGCAAGAATAGATGATTCATGTCAGCTCAGTCTCTGACAGCGTCTAATGCCCTAATGTACCCGCTAATGATGCAATTCTTGTTGTTAGAAGACATAAAAATAATGACATAAAAATGCATCACTGATTTTATGACATTATCCAACATTTATATTACTAGTGGAATCAAAAGTAGGACAAGCAAGGTAGAGATAATAAAAAGCTTTATAGTGCTCCACTTTAATTGGGACATCTGCATCACAAACTTCTCCTCAAGGTGGAGGGAATCCTCATAGACGAGGGGACAGAAAGATGATAAGGGTCATAGGTTGTGAAGAACTGCCATGAAACAGTTTTCTGGTCGCGACAAGGCTGTTACACACAGCGGCTTTGACCTGAACAAGATCAAATAAGCCAAAATTCCAAATTGGGTGAGTGAGTATCTTCCAAAGACCCTCCTCCTACTTTAGGAACTATTGTCTGATATGGCTCCTGGGGCAGTTATAGCTTAATTTAGGGATGCAGGCCCTAGTAGGTTGGCCAGGCATGGGTGATTCTACACCCATGAACATACAGGCAGTACTGGGGGGGACTCAGTATTAATAATAGAATACACGAAGTTGAGAGAGTAAAGTGAAGTAAATCTAAAACAAAAGATTTACACATCTGAAAACAAGCAGGCCCAAGTATAAAAATAGATAACGTTAATAGACATCTGTTATTTAACAGACATCTGCTGTTAAAGTTGAAGTCTGGCATTTCCAGATAGCTTCTGAGCTGACAGACTCCCTTTGTCAAAAGGCCTCCCTCTTCTCTGCCTGATCGAGGGAGCCCAAATCCCGACATCCTTTACCTAAGGAATGTCATGTAGTCTTTAGGGGAAAAACAGGTTCAACTCTCGCTGTGTAGACCCTCTTCAGCAAGCACCTGGAGACATGCAAATGAGGTGGTCCTGGCACTTCTAGACCCAATGAATCAAAACTCATTCACCTCTGAAACCCCTCCCACTGCACAAGGTCTATAAATATCCCTGATTCATGAAATAAACTCTCTATCATGCTTGCACCATTCCTCCACAATGACTGTTGGAGACTTGTCATTTATTCTGGGTAAGGAAGGGCACCCCTCCTCCCTGAAGAACTGCCACTGAATGCGCTGAGCTTGGCTGCCAATCAGACAGCCACATGCTGCTAGCCTTCTTGAGCTTCTACTATTCACCAGCTTGTCAGCATGTGTGACTGCCACCACCCTCCTAGCACCACTCTGCCCACCACAGTGCCCATCTGTGGGGAGCACGAAGCAGCCATTTTTTTGTCCGCTTAGACATAGCTGGGCTCCCGCCTCCCCCTCTCTTGGTTTCGAAGCTCCAAGCCTCCTTTACTGGCTGCTTGGGAAGCAGCCCCCAACCTGCCCAAGTCAAGCCGAGGCCCTGTTGCTGCCTGGCTTGGGTTCTGGAGCCCTGAGCGCCTTTGGCCCTGGCACTTCATCCTCTTCTGCCTGGAGCATGCACTTCTGTTTCTCACCTGGCAGCAGAGGTGGATAAGTAGATACAAAAATAAACCAAATAATAGATCTATCTATCTGAGAGACTTAAAATAAAATATATTAATAACATTAAATTGAATGAAAACAAATGAGGACGTGACTGCTCCTAGGTATGGGTTGGAGAGAAGGTTTATTGTATACAGACCAAAGGAAAAACATCCAGAGGCATCTGGAATGGTCCAGACTGAACTGGACTATGAGAGGACAGGAGTCAGGGGTGGGGGGATGATAGAGGAATAGAAGAGGGAGGGAGAAAAGAGAGCACCTGGGAACCAAGAGACTAAGAGCCAAAACAGCTGAGGTTGTTTAGGGATCAGAGGCTGAGAAAAGGGAAGCCCAGCCAGGGCTGGAAAGTTCAGGTTAAGGGAAGGGGTAAGAAGTGCTCAGAAGAGCCAAAGATACTGAACGAGACTTGTCCCAGGTTTCTTTGACATCTAATATAAATCATAGAAGGTAAAACAGAGAATTTCGTTGGAGAAATATATATATATGAGATGATATATATGTAATCATCTCATATATATATATGAGATGATTACATAATTTGCAAGATACCCATGACTTAAATTAATAACAAAACATATTATGTTTAAGAACTTTGAGCACAACTGAAGATAATATCACTGAACTAGAAGATTGTTTTCAATGAAATAAGCAGAATGAAACACTGAGATATAAAGCAAGAAGTAGAATATTCCTGAGACTAGATAGCTCACGGGCTTAGGAGAAACAGTGTTATTATTCTGCTAGAGGAAATAACTTCATAGTAACAAGACACTGTTACACCCAAAGAGAAATGCATCACTCAGCTCTCATCGGAGACGTTTCTCGAAGTACTTGGTGATTAACAGACCCACAGCTGGACAACTTAGAGAGAATGAGAGTCTTTGAAATGGGTGAGTAGGGAGGTGGAAACAATCTGGGGGAAGCTGTGATGGGGAAAGAATATGATCAAAAAGTGTTGTATGAAACTTTCAAGCAATAAAATATGTTTAAAAATTTAAAAAATGACACACGTAGGAACTTGGAGAAATGAGGACATAAATTTACGTGCTGCTAAGAATCTCAGAATGATGAGAAGATACATGAGATGAAAAAGCATAGCATAACATAGGAAGCTGGTAAAAAGCAATTAAGTGAGAAAATCATAAAAACTGCCAAAGTATAATGATCGTTATCCCAAAGGAACAAAAATGTGACTAGTTACTTAAATTACTTGAAAAATAAAGATGGTAGTTCAATCACACGTTTAGATTAAATAAGGGTAGCTTTAAACTCTATACTCAATACAAATGTTTAAAATGCAGGAGGGAAATACACTTCCTAATACTTCTGGTCTATTTGGTGTGCATGTGTGTGTTCATCAATTCTAATTATTTAAATATTATTCATAGTCACACTGCAAAAGGTATAATATTCATATCAAGTTAGAAATGATGGCTATGTGTGCCACCACAAATTTTTGTTTCTTGTTTCATGCTTCAATTTCTTGTATAAATTAAATTTGTTCTTAGATAAGTTCACACATACACTCAATGCATGCTGACCACTGTTTCCCATCTCCTTTCTGAATACACCCTTCTCCTCTTCCCTCAAAATCTTTGTTATGTTCATGTCTAATTGTTTTCATTCCTTAGCTTTAAGTCTGAAAGCCCAAGTTCAGTAACAGAATCCATAAAAGATGGAAAGAGAGAACAAACTTCTTCCATTTACAAATACACACGTAATAATAATATATATATATATATATGTAAATACTGGTTCATTCCTTGAGTATTTTATATATACATACAATGAAATTTTTTATATTTACCCTCTACTTTCCTTCTCTTTCTCCCTCTAGGTAGGCATACACACACACACACACACACACACACACACAAGCAGCCACTAACGATATGACTTTTCAGGTAACAGTAGGGTCTCATGATGGCCACAATGAAATTTTGAATTGGTTGATCTGGTGCAGGTAACCATGGTTACAGGTAACCTGTACATGAAACCATAGCTCCGTGAGTCCTTTATGTACAGCAGCCATGCCATCTCTAGAAGACAGTACTAAAAAAGAATACATAAGATGATTTGTAGAAAAGAAAAGACACTTTATGAATATGTTTTAAACTAAAGCACATTTTTTATTATAGTCTAAACAGCCATCACATTTTCTATCTATGTAGACCCATTCTTTAAACTTCTTCTTTGACACTTTGCTTAGTACATGCACATATTTCTGTTAATAAATATGTCTGGATGTGGTAATTTGCACTTAAGTGTGGCTTTCTCAATGGCATCAGCAACCAAGCAGCTGTGTGGTGTTGACGTATGTCCTGAGCCCGTTCCTTCTTGCTACAACACAGCTCATCTTCCATTCTGACAGCTTTGACTGAGACTTTTAACTTTACCATCTATTAATAACCAGCTCAGGGCTGCTTTGATCCTTTGATGAAATCCTAGCCTGATTATCTTGATTTATACCATTCTCATTGGTTGTTGCTTTAAATTCTCATTAGGTCTTGGAGAACAGTTGCCTATCAGAAGAATACCCACCTCTGTGCTAGTCTCAAAACCATATGCAAGAGGAGAAACTAAGCTAGTTTTAAAGATCGTTATCCCCAGGGCTTGGAATAGAACTACTCACAGACTAAGTATTCAAAGTAAGTTGACTTTTGCTACTAAATGCATGATTTTGTTTCATTTTTTTAAAATCCCTTTGGAAAGATATCTGTTGGCAAAGTGAGCAGTTTGTCGTGACAACATGTTAAAACATAGATTTCTTGTAATATCGTGCTGAGGAAAGGTCTTATGTATGTCAACCTGGCCTCAAACTCAATGTACAATCTTAGGTAACATTTCCAGTGCTGAATTACACCACACACAGTTTATACAGTATGGAGTCTTGAACCCAGAGCTATGTGCATGCTAGGCAGGTACTTGGCAAGCTACATCTACAGTCCAGATTTTTAGAGATATAAAGAAGAGACATTTGTCTGATATCAAATTCAAAGACAGGCTTGCATGCCCAGACCCAGTGCTGCCAAATCAGTACTTCATCTCAGGCAACATCTGAAGTGTCAGTTACTAAAAGGAATTGCTTGGGTAGATTGACTGAGAGTCCAGTGATGATCTCTTCGAGAATGTTCAACATTCTTGCCCTGGAGAAATCTAGTAATGTTGGAATCTGATCCCACACCAGGCAAGAGGCCTGTCAGTTGGCATGGTAGGCTGGATAGATCTTCTCAAAGATGCAATGTTCTAATTCTGGAATCAGTGACAGGCCATATTGGGATACATGGCAAGGGAGAACTACTGATGAATACAGAGTTGAAATTGCTAACCAGTTTAACCGATGAGGTGATCCCAGGTTATGTTGGGTGCCTTATGTAAAACACAAATAATCTTGTAAGAAGAGTAGGAAGACAGAGACCATAGAGAAATGAGCTGAGATCACAACATTGTCAACAATGATATTTAGTATAATGAGACCCATTGGACTTCTAATCTCCAGAACGCTAAGCTAATAAGTTGGTAAGTATGGAAAGCCATGACATCCACGGTAATTTGTTACAGCAATAAAAGAAACTAACAAAGGTTCCCCGCTGAGGTTCTCCTGAGGCTCTCCCTTCCTCAGCAGAGGTCTAAGCAGTGGGGATGTATGGATGAGCTCAGAGCCTGTGGGTGTCTTAGCCTTATGAAACAGATTGGCATCATTTCAAGAGGACAGCAGGTGCTCACAGGGACATGGCATGTCCAGGAATGGCATCAGGATTTCTGCCCTGTTTCCATCTGCTGTATGTGGGTCTCAGGCAGATGTACCTTCCCCTCATTCAGCAATTAACAACCAATGCTCGTAGTGCTCTGGGATCTTTGAAAGTAAGACATAATGTTTTAACCAAAAATTTTATACTTTTGCTATGTTCAGAAGATCACAAGTATTATTCATCAAAAACAGAGATAATAAATGGGTTGTTAAATGAAACTTAGCATGATAAATCTTAAACAAATATCCACAGCAATAACATATATGTGTGCTCACCACAAACACACACACACACACACACACACACACACGGACATGCATACTCTCCTCTCTCTCTCTCTCTCTCTCTCACACACACACACACACACACACACACACATGCACATGGACATGCATACTCTCCTCTCTCTCACACACACACACACACACACACACACACACACACACACACACAATTAGCATCCTAAATGCTTTCCCATTAAAGCAGAGGTTCTCAACCTGTAGGTTTTAATTCATCGGGGGGGGGGCAAACGACCCTTTCACAAGGATCCCATATCATATCAGATCTCTTGTATATCAGATGTTTACATTATAATTCATTACAGTAGCAAGATGACAGTTATAAAGAAGCAATAGGATAATTTTATGGTTGGGGAGCACCACAATATCAGTAATTGTATTAAAGGGTTGCAGCCAATGTGGTTGAAGACCACTACATAGCTCGGCAACATTTCTTGACTGGATCGAGTTTGTTACTGTATAAAACAGTTATAAAGCTACATGTGTTCTGTTTCTATTTTAGAGAAATACAATTAAAGCTAAAGTCTGTAAAGAAGTTGGAATATTTTACTGCTTGACATGATATATCACCTAGATTTAAAACAAAAGTTTTAAAATGGATTTTACAAGGAATTTTTAAAATTAAAAAGTTCTACCAAAGTAAATATTTGATAGAGTTTAAGTATAACAAAGTAAAATATAACAAAAGCAAATTTAAAACATTACCCCAGCTGAATAAATTCACCTGTACAATTTACTAATTAAGTTTACAAGAAAAGAATTAGATGAAAATTAGAAATTTATTCAAATTATCACCATTTTCAACAACCAAAATTTCTAAATTTTGCTGTTTGCATATGTGATGGATATGCTCATTTATCTCACAGATACTATGTATAAAATGTAGCACAAAATAATATTCCTGCCAGCATTTTTTAGGAAATAGAAAGATCATTGTATGGGGAATATTTTATGAATTTTAGTCTTTGCTTCAAATTTCCTTCCATAAAAATATTCAAGTGAGATCCAAGAATATGTGTATAAATGATGTCTATATGTATATATGCATATATATGTATACATGATGTATATATGTATAGACGTGAATGTGTGTGTGTACATGTGTATATGTATATATGTAGATTTTTATATATGTATATATACGTATACATATGTATATATATACATATATATGTATATATATATATATATATATATATATATATATATATATATATATATATATATATGTGTGTGTGTGTTTGTTTCAGCTCCTTCTTAAACGTGCTGGTGCTTGTGGCACAGAGCAGTTGTGTATCTCACTCATCCCATCCAGAGCACTTCCCAACAGAGAATTCGGTGCCACTTCTAGAATGCATCCTGTTGTAACTTTATAAAACAGTTATAAAACTGTACTCACTCGATTTCTGGAGACATTTAAAATTTTTATTTATTACAATTTATTCACTTTGTGTCCCCACTGTAGCCCCTTCCCTCTTCTCCTCCCAGTCCCACCCACCCTCCCTCTTTTCCCCCTATGCCCTTTCCCTAGTCCACTAATAGAGGAGGACTTCTATCTAGTACCTGCTGGTGATAGATCCATTCTTTCATTCATATGTTGATCAAAAGCTTCCTTATTTTGCCCTGATTTCCATCTTGCACTTGACTTTCTTTTTTCAGGTCAAAATAAACACATTGTAACAACACAAACCTGAGTTTCCAGGTAAATTGCCGATTTACAACATGTACCTTCTGGTTTAATTCCAATACAACTATTCTAGCTCCTTGTTGACTCATATTTTACACATGAACCCAGTTCATGGAACCTGAATTCTGAGGCAGTTCTCACATACACTCTGTCTTCGTCTGACTTCCTCTGGACACCAGCGTCATTCATTTATGTAGGTCCAAATCACATTCATAACACAAAAATGCCATCCAAATTCCCTCCCTCTGTCCTTCCATCTGTCTCTTCCTCTCTCTTCAGTCCTTCTCTCCCTCCCATCCTTCTTTCTTCCCTTCCTCTCTCCCTCCCTTTTATACTCCTTCCCTCTCTTCTGCCACTGTCTCTGTCTCTGCCTCTCTCTCTCTCTCTCTCTCTCTCTCACTCTCTGTTTTTGTGTGTGTGAGTGTGCACTTTATTATTTTAAAAACAGGGTTTCCTGCCTAGACCAACTCAGACTTGTTTCATGATCTTCCTACTCTCCTATGTTAGCCTCTTAAGTGATGAGAGTACAGATGAACACCCAACCTACCTTGGAATCTCCTTTTCTTTGGACGACTAGACTATACATAACTAAAACTTTTTTTTAAATTATTTATTAGGTATACAGTACTCTGCCTGCATGTATGCATGCACACCAGTAGAGGGCACCAGATCTCATTATAGATGGTTGCAAGCCACCACACGGTTGCTGGAAATGGAACTCAGGACCTTTTGAAGGGCAGACAGAGCTCTTAACTGCTGAGCCATCTCTTTAGACCCCAATAACTAAAACTTAAAAGAAAAAAATATGAGTTTATAAAAATAGATGACAAAGGGTGTTATTGATTTACATATTTATTTGTATTTTATGGGTATGTGCTTGTGTGAATGTATGACATGTGAGAAGTTGCCACAGAAACCAAAAAGAGCAGTAGATCCCTTGATCCAGGGGTTAGAAGTAGCTGTGAGCTCTATCTATGGGTGCGAGGAACAGAACTTGAGTCTTCGGCAAGACTAGGAATTGTTCATATCCACTGGTTCCTAAACGAAAGGTATTTAAAACTAGAACATCATGGAAATTTATATAAATAAAGAAAATCAGAAAAGATATAGCAAAATAGCTACTGTTCAGTTTTGACAAGACTAAAGAAGTCTTTGATCTCTGCTCAAAAACTCTCTAACCAGTTGTATTTGCAAAGTAATAGGAACTACACACTCTCTTGGTTAATTAGCCAAAGTGATCATGATAACTATGAAATCAGCAGTCCCCACCAGAAGGTACTTGTGTTCATTATGGTTTAAATGAACGTCTCATTTTAGAGAACAGTTATCCTTTATAATTTTACTAAATTCTACAATTATGTAAACTCTACAGAACATATATAGTGCATTTTAAGCCTGTAATAAAACAGAAATTCATTCACATTTGCAACTCTTGGTCATAAGATGTTCTTTTATGCTTTGTTTCTTAGCAACATGGAGAGCAGAGGAACTTAGAATTTCCCTTTGACAGGCACGCCAACATTTAATCCTTTCTACTTAGAGTCCTGTTCCTGTAATGTGAGAGGAGGCATGCTTGAACTGGGTTCTGTCTCCTTCAAGCTTTTCCATAGCCCATTTTATCACAACATAGGAATGTGAAAACCAAAGGGGCAGATGTCCAGTGGCTACAGTAACTCCTCCATGTAACCTTCCAAAATAAGCCAGACCAAATCAATGCATTTCACATTCACATTTTTCAATGACATCGCCAAGGGTAGGGGGAATGGTCTGAGGAAGAGTGGCCATCTTGGTTTCTCCTTTACTTTCCTCTTTCACTGTGTTTAAAAAGAAAAGCACCAATTCGCTCCCTGTCTCTGTAAATCATTTCTGGGCCTTCTGTCCTGTTTTCTGCTATCTGTCTCTGCAAAAAGAGATATGGTGCAATAAGAAATATTTACTTCTTAAATATTTAATGTTGTAACTTCATTTTCTAATTTACAAATATTTTATCTGATTAACATCAAACTAGTCATTCATTTATTTCTTTAAAAATTATTAGATAATTTGATAATTATAAGATTATTAAATAAGACCACTATGGCAGTTCTTCTCTCTGAGGCTTAGATTAAGAAATAGTGGACTTACTTACTCCTTAGGTATATGATTTATGATGAAATTTATTAGATCAGTAAACCTCAACAAGCTAAGCCTTGTCCCAGATTCTGCTCTAGGATGTGTTCTGTAAATCATGCTTTATCCTTCCCTGGTGGATTTAGAAAGAGCTCCCATCTCAACACATTAAAAGAACAATTCACATGTTTATTCACAAATGCCTTTCTCTACTATAACATTCATAAGTTTTGGATTCAATAAACACTGAATGATTAAAAATAGTTGTATTTAGTTAGTGGATGGGCATTTTCTAATAATTTCTTAAAGAAATTAAATGAATGGATGCTTTGATATTAATCGGAGGAATAGTGTAAGTTAGAAAATGAAGTTTCTAAACAATATTTAATAGTTAAAAATAAATTTTAACTATTTGTAGATATCTGCTGATACTTTTCTATGCTCTAAAGTTTGTGTCTGCCAATTAACTGTGGAGTAAAAAAATCAAAATTTTAAATGCAGCAGACGATTTCCGCAATGTGCCAAAACTTATGTCCAAAGATACCCGTTAGCTTACACAATCACCTATCAAGATTCAGTAATGCTGAATATGCTGGTGTGCTAAGATGCAATTTTCTTTTCTGTCAAAATCTCCCTGAATACCATCTGACTGTATTCATATAATAAGGTACAGGCTATATTCCCTGTGTTCAAAGAATCCCATGGAATACAGCCTGGTATAGATGGTATAATTATAGATGGTATAATGGCTAATCTTCAAAGTCAACTTACACAGGTTAGGAAGCAGTCAGAAGACCTGTCTTTGAGTGTGTCTGGAAGTGATCCAGAAAGCCTTAACTGAGGGGAAAGATCGCTGTGGGGGTGGGAAGTACTACTGCATGAACAGGAGCCTCAGGATGAAAAAACAGGGAAACTGAGGAAGCCAGTTTGAACATTGCATTCATCTCTCTCTGCAGCCTGAATGCAGACAGGATGTGACCAGCTACTCCAGTGCCTGCTGTGCTGACTTTCCTGGCAAGGTGGATTACATACTCACGAACCAGGAGCCAAGTGGACCCTTTCTCTTAAAGTTCTTCCTTGCCAGATGTTTTGTCGCACGCAACAAGAAAAGCAACTAACGCAAATGGTAAATACGATGGTAAATACGATGATACCACAGGTTGAACATTGCATACTTGAGGGCAGAGGATGTGTTTTTGATTTCACACTCATTGCATGCTAGGCAGACACCATGGGTAAAACAAAGCAAAAACATCCACATAATTCAATAAGGAAAAAAATATAGCGTAGCACATTCTAAACATAAAACCTTAAATCTTAAATCTTCCATGAGATTGGTGTGTATGATATAAAAAAATTAACTACAGCAATCATGAATCCATACATCTCTGTCCTTTTTGGCCTATAGTTCCCTACTCCCAACCACTGTTAACTATCTTTGTCCTCTGCTTTTGTATATTCAAGATGTGGTTATAACAGAAAATAAGAACATGAAATGTTTTCTTTCCCTGATGACCACATTAATGGGTGACTAACAAATAAGAAACAGTTCTATGGTTGTACTTAGAATTAAAGCAACTGTCTCACGGAATGCATGTGACTTTTTTCTTGATGAACCGTCATGGCTTTCACTTAAAGTGGAGAATCAGTGGTTTAGATATTTAAGCCATAAAGTCCTCTGCTGAGGTCTCTGACTTTTTCAAGTTTTCCCACTCAGATAAAATTCAAATTATACTGCAGGTATTTCCAAACTGAACTAATTGGACCACCACTCCCAGAACTTGAATGTGAAGGAATACAACCATTTGTTGAAAATTTTGTATAATCAAAGTTTATTCGGAAAAGATAGGCTATGAAAATAAATCTATACATATTGAAGGCATAAGGATGCTAATAAAGAAAACTATATACCATGTCTTCAAGTCCAGGCATGAGGAAAATATCATCAATATTTCATAAGCTTTCACTTCTCTGTGTATAAAACAGATGCACAATTTGAACCATATGCTCACAGGCATTCATTGAAGTTAGCTATCACAGAGACACTTGTTTGCCCAATTCCTAAGCTACAAGTAATGGGAAGAACTAAACAATCTAACAGCACACGTGTGTGAATAAATCCAGAAGAAAGAGAATCAAAGAGCCTGACAATAGAGATTGCATTCTGAGAATGTTTGATTCTGTCGTTGTGTAACCATCGTGGAATGTACTTCCTCAAGCTAAGATGTCTACCAAACCACTAAGGCATGCATTCTTATAAGACCGTAATGGAGTGTACTTGGAGGATTCATGAGTATATGTACTGCTAATGTCATTACATGACTTGCTTTTCTCCAGCAGGGTCTATTTCTAAGCATAATGTTTTAGTGTGCAGGTATGCTAAGAGATTGTCCTGTAACCTATGTGAAGAGAAAACTCAGATTTGGCTCTCATAACCAGAATGACCACCTGACTAAGACAAATAATGGAGCCTGCCTTTCTCACAATAACAGAGAAGCAAAGAGTGCATGAGGCATATCCTGAATTCATCATATTTGTAGATTGACATGCCAGCATTTGCAGAAACTACCTAAAAATGAAAATGAGTCAAGGACCACAAACGAATAAAAATTAAGACAGCATTGCTATGTAATCAGTACTAAAATAAATTAAGCTCGATATAAATAAACTTTCCCAACTTGATCATGTACCCTGAATGACTTAGACTCTATAATTAATATTTTCCACATTTTAATATGTCTATACCTTGAGATAAATAAAATCTAAGGTGTTTATTATTAAAACCCATTCAGAGTCATTTTTCTTAACACTGAACTTACTCAGCAATCACTAAGAAATGGAAAGTTGTCCAAGTCATGTTATGAATGTATAAAAATGTCAAACCATAAAAATTTTGAGTAAAAGTGAAAACCATACACTATTAGTCAAGTCTCTAAGAAACTTTGGTCATTTTTATCAAATAACAATATTGTAAAGCAACAACTCCTGTGGGAGCTGGGTGTGCATGCCTCTGCCTGAATGTTTCTTATTCATTTGTTCAGCATAGTAGAATTATGAGTCTATGCTAGTGAACGTTTGTAATTACTTGTCTATGATGTATAAGCATATATTGTCCCTCATACATTAAAATACCTGTAATTAAATATACATGTACAGACTGAGACACATCCGTTTATATGGTGCTTTCTATTCTCATTTAGTGCCATAACATTTAAATTCTATACCTTTCATTGTTTATATGTAATTTTGAATGTCAATAACCGGGATCCAACTACCACAACTAAGGAAAAATCTGAGCCAATAACATCAACAACTAGATTATAGTATCTACATCATTCACATTTGCTTTAGTCCCAAAATGTCTTCTTCTATTCCAAGTTCTTTAAGTCAATATGTTCACTGACATTCCCTTCACTGAAGTTGTGCTAAAGTGTACTGAATCCCAGCACTCGGGAGGCAGAGGCAGGAAGATCTCTGAGTTCAAGACCAGCCTGGTCCACAGAGTGAGTTCCAGAACAGCTAGAGCTAAAGAGAGAAACCCTGCTTCCCAAAACATGACAGACAAGCAAGCAAGCAAACAACAACAACCCCCAGAAAAAAGAAAACTAGAAAATGATCAAACAGGGAAACTGTCAATAAAAATGAAAAGGCATCAATTCTTCAGATAGATAAAAAAGAATAGAAAGAGTATCTTTAAACTTCAGAAATTACTTTTAGATAGGAAATTGTCATCATATAGATATTTAAGAACCATACTTGATCGCCTTACTTGGTAGTCTTACCATAAGGATTGCTACAGTTTACAACAGAGAGAATATTATCCATAAGGGACCTAGTGAGTGCCACAAAGCACATAAAGCAACTTTTAATTGCTTCTCCTTTCTACCACCTTATCCCTGATGAAAGTTCTTTTGGGAGTTACCGTCTATAAATAGTTATGACATTGCTTATATATCAAAAATTTTGTGTAAATAATGTCAATTTGGTGGGTTCTTTGGGTTGAAGCATGAGGAAGCTATTAGATGAATCATATTTGGCTCGTAACGTATATGTGAGCCACACAGAAACTAAGATCTGGAATCTGAGGCTGAAAAGAAAGGGAGCCAGAAGTCTGTTTTGAATTACCAGCGTCAGCTTGATCCTGAGCTCTTTGCTTTAGAAAGTACTTAGTCAAGCATACTTCTGATCAGGACAGAGTTTCCCAAGTAGAAAAAGAGTAAGTACCTAATTGTCCTGGTGCTTTTGAACCTCTGCATTTTGAAAGACCCTTATGGAGACAAATGTCCCCACAACCATGGGAGTTTCCTGACATTACCTAAAAGCCATTACTCACAGTTTGTTACATCACACTGTGTTCTCCAATTATTTGACCATTTTTTTGATTGGGATGCCAGCTCTTTTAGATTTTAATATGCAGGAGTGCTTTGTAATGTGACTAAAAAAATCTTAATCAGGAAGAGTGCACAAGAACATTCTATACTCTTCTGTATGCAGTCTGTTTCGCTTTCTCAGTGATGCTGCTTAATATCCAGACCTAGATCTACATTTTTTTTTAAAGAGCATTTTCACTAATTCATAATTCATTAATTTGGTCTATCAAACCTGATGTTTTTGACATCTTGTCTAAGATACCATTATCAAAGGTAAAAAATACACAGGCTTTTAATAATACCATATTATGTTAGCATTTTATAGAGATCTGTTACATGTTTAAATGAAGTTTTGAGGTTTATTTAAGAAAGTGATCTAAATAATTATTTCCCATGCAGATATTTAATTATTTCAGTACAATCTGTTTAAAAAATCATTTTTTTTCATTTAATTTTATGATTCACTTTTAAAACACAATCATTGGGATAACACAAGTAAATATTGTCAGCTAGAGTTTCATAATCTCTGTTACTATAGTTATGAAAGTGGCTTATAATCTTGATTACTATAACTTTTTATTCTTTTGCTTACAGGGAAACATGAGACCTCTAACTTTATTCTTCTCTTTCAAACCTCTGTTGATTATTCCATGTTTACTGCATTCTTATGAGCATTTAAGAATCATCTTGTCAATATGTGTAATTATAAGAGCAGGGTTCTTATAAAAAACACATTGGACTGGAAAATTCGAGAAGGACTGACATTCACATAAAGTTAGTGCATTCAACTCCTCAACATAGAATCTCTTCCGTTTATGTAAAAAATTTTTTCTCCTGTCAACATCTTATAATATTGTATTGAAAATAGATTTTATATGATATATTCTGTTTACAGTTATCCCTCCACCAATTCTCCACCAGTTTTTCCCAGATGCTCCCCATTTTCCTCTCTCCCCAAACCTCCACTGTTTCTTTCTCTATTTTATTCAGTTACAAAGAGGCATCTAAAAACAATAAGATAAAACAAAACAAACAAGAGTAGAACAGAACAAACAAACAGAAAAAAAGAACCAAACCAAAAGTATAAAAAAACACAGCGAAACACCAACATGTGCATGTGCAGAAAATAGGAAATCATAATCTTTAAGTAAAAGTTCTGTACAGGAGGTGAAACAAAATAACCTAAAAACTCAAAAAAATACTATCGAGTTTTTTGTTTGTTTGTTTTGGCCTTCTGCCAATATTGGGATTTGTCCTTAAGTGCAGTTTGTACACCCAGTGAGATTCCATTGGAGAAAAACCTCTAAATGTGTTCATCAATCAGAAATAGCTCCTGGGTTAGGGATGTGAGCTTGTGTCCACTTCCCCACTTGAGGCTGAGATCGCTCATGGTTTAGACTTGTGCGGTCTTTGTGAGTGATGAAATAGTATCTGTGAATTCATATGTTCATTTTTCCTAATGTGTTTAAAAGGCCTTGTGTCCTAGGTATTCTCCATTTCATTCCATTCCCACTGGCTCTCAAATTCTTCCTGCTTCCTCTTCTCCAGAGTTTCCTGAGCACCAAGGGGAAAGATTTTTATGAAGATATCCATTTAGGGTTGAGTGATCCAGTCTTTCTCACCTCTGCACATTGTCCAGCTGTGCGTTTCTGCTTTGGTTCTTAACTGCTGTAGAAGGAAGCTTTTCCGGTGATGGCTGAGCAAGATACTGATCTTAGAGTATAGCAGAATGTCATAAGAATCATTTTATTCCTACAAAAATTTTAGCAGAACTGTAGTATACAGAGCCTCTAAATCCCTGGCCTAGCTACTCTCAGGTTCTTGTCCACCCAGTCACTGTTGGGCATGAGCTCCATTTCATGGAGTGGGACAGAGAGTGGTTAGTTACTCCTACAACATTTGCACCGCTATTGTACCTGAGTATTCTGCAGGCAGGTCACCATTGTAGGTAACAGGGTTTGTGGTTCACTGGATTGGTGTTTATACTTCTCATTTGGTAATGTGCAGAGTACCTTCCCAGAACAAATTAACTAGTCAGTAGGGGTGAAGGCTCTAGGTAGGCACCAGCTCAGACTTCTCTTTGTGTACTGAGTTATGTAGGTATTATCTTAAACAATAAGGCTCTACCATCAATTTGTGGAGAGAATCCATTAGCCTTGGTAATAGCCTGGGTTTAAGATTTCCATGGGATGCGTTTGTCTACCACCGTGGTAGATGTAAACCATTCCTGACACAGGAGGTTTCCTTTGGTGGCAAGAGATATCTAATTAGGACCTTGTCCTCCCCATTATTTTGACATTCCAATTTAGATTTTTTTCATATATGTATATATTTTATAATTTCCAAAGAAACAATTTTCCTTTTTTCTGTCCTAACAGGATGCTTATCATTATATCCTGCCCCTCCATTGCCTAAACTAGCACTTCTAGTATGAATAAACATAGATAGGGCAGAAGGGCTTTTTGCTGATTTTTGTTTTGTTTTGTTTTGTTTTTACCTAGGGGTGGGATTTTTTTTAATGCTTTTACCGTTAAGTATGATATTGGTCACTGATTTTTATTGATGTATTATCTCAGCATACCAAAAAGTCTTTTGCTTCTGGAGTCCTAATATGAGTGTAAATCTGACATGGAAACCTATTGAAACACTCAAGTTACCAGAGCAATTGTTGTGTGATTCACACTTAAATATTACATGTAAGCATTCATACAGCCTAGACTGTAAATGAGAATTGTCCAGTCTGATATTTGATTACATGCCTCATGTATTTGGGTTCCAGGGCTCTGACTAAAAATATTGACCAGGAACTTGCATATCTGGAGATACCCAATTGAGAAAACTTGAATTCTATTTGAAACTTTATTATGTAAAATTAAGAACATTAAGTATCTCTCTTAAAACCTTGTTTCTCTTTCAACCTAGACGCTCAGAAGAAAATGGCAGAAGGAAATTATTCCACTCTGACAGAGTTCGTCCTCACTGGCTTAACAGAGAAGCCAGGGCTCCAGCTGCCCCTGTTTTTCCTCTTCCTAGGAATCTATGCTGTCACTATCCTAGGAAACCTGGGCATGGTCATGCTAATCCTGTTCAGTCCTCACCTCCACACCCCCATGTACTTCTTCCTCAGCAATCTGTCTTTTGTTGACCTCTGTCAGTCCAGTGTCATCATTCCCAAAATGCTGGAGAACTTTGTGGTAGAGAAGAGTGTCATCTCTTACGCAGGATGCATGGCTCAGTTTTACTTCTTTGATGTTTTTGCTGTTTCAGAGTGTCACATGCTGGCTGCCATGGCGTATGACCGCTATGTTGCCATCTGTAACCCCTTGCTGTATAATGCTATGATGTCCTATAAAGTGTGCTCCTGGATGGTGGTGGGAGTGTACAGTATAGGTTTGATTTGTGCCACAGGTGAAACAGTCTGTCTGCTTAGATTGCTTTTCTGCAAAGCTTATGATATAAACCACTACTTCTGTGACCTTTTCCCACTATTGGAACAATCCTGCTCCAGTACATTTATCAATGAAACACTAGGACTGTCCTTCAGTTCTTTTAATATCATTGTCCCAGGTTTGACCATCCTCAGCTCCTATGTCTTCATCATTGCCAGCATCCTCCGCATTCCTTCTACCGAGGGCAGGTCCAAAGCCTTCAGCACTTGCAGTTCCCACATTTTGGCCATTGCTGTCTTCTTTGGATCTTTAGTTTTCATGTACCTGCAGCCATCATCAGTCAGTTCCATGGACCAAGGGAAAGTGTCATCTGTGTTTTATACTATTATTGTTCCCATGCTCAACCCCCTGATCTACAGTCTGAGGAACAAGGATGTCAAAGTTGCCCTCTATAAGTTTGTAGAAAGAAGACAATTCCCATGAGATGGAGAATTTTGTTAGCTAAAACTTTCCAACTGACCACACTTTCTACTTGCAGTGGTAGACTGCATTGAAAGAGACTAAATTCATTACGCACATGATGGCAGGGGTTGATGCAACATTCCTCTGGCACGGTTTCATGATTACATCACTGTCTGTTTCCTAAGCTATTTTCTCTCTTCCCCATGGTCCCAGGATTGTTTTTCCATTTATTTTTGTTTTCCTCAGGACATTTACAAAATTTCAGATTCAAAGGAGAGATTCTTGTGCTGAAGACATGGTTCAGAGGTTCAGCACAAAGTATATAGTGAATATGTGGTAGAGAGATGTAGCACATCCTAATGAGTCATAAAGGACGCAGTGCAGAGACGTAGCACATCCTAATGAGTCATAAAGGACGCAGTGCAGAGACGTAGCACATCCTAATGAGTCATGAAGGACGCAGTGCAGAGATGTAGTGCATCCTCATGAATTATGAAGGATACAGTGGAGAAAAGAAGCACATCTTCATGAGTCAGGAAGGACGCAGTGCAGAGATGTAGTGCATCCTCATGAATTATGAAGGATACAGTGGAGAAAAGAAGCACATCTTCATGAGTCAGGAAGAACGCAGTGCAGAGATGGAGTGTATCATGAAGGATGTAGCCCAGAGATGTAGTGCAGCTTCATGAGTCATAAGGTTTTGTTAGTACTTGATTATTTTGAATAAAAGTGACAAGAGCAGTATGGGACTACAGGATAGAGTCTACCAGGGCTCTGAGGTCCCCACAGTCTGCCTGCTCAGAAGTACCTATATCACTTATAAAGACTCATTTGCATACATTTACAAGCAAAATAAATCCACACGTTTGTTTTGTTTTATAAGTTTGGAACATTGTTCTTTTTAGGTGGAATTTATTTTTGTTATATCAGAGAATAATACATGTTAAGTAACATTTGAATTGCTTAATATTGGGTCTTTTTGAAATTTTAAATTAACATTACTAATAGTCACAATCTTGAAAGTATGTCTTTTAAATAAACAATTGTAACCATTTGAAATATAAATGTACAATCTTACTTTTGACTACATTCTTAGAAGCATGGTAGAATATATCAAATTATATATGCATAATTAAGGTGAGATTTTCTACTAGCAGTGATAGACTGTAATGAAAGAGACTGAATTCATTATGCACGTGATGGCAGGGGTTGATGTAACATTCCTTCTGGCACAGTTTCAGGATTACATTATGTCTTTGTTTCCTAACTCTTTTTTTTTTTTAATCTTCTTCATAGTCCAAGGACTGTTTTCCATTAATTTTTTTTTTCCTCATGATGGTTACAAAATTTCAGAATCAGAAGTGGCATTCCTGAGCTGAAGACATGGCTCAGAGGTTGGGCACAAACCTTTCTCGTAAAGGACCCAGTGGTGATTCCTGATAGTCGTATGGCAGCTCACAAACTCCTGTAATTTTAGCACCGTCAGAGCTTTCAGCACTTCCCTAAAGTGCACAAACCCACACTCTCTCACACATGTACACGTAATTAAATATAAAAGCAAAAAAAAATTTAAATGACATCTTCTACAGTTCCATTCACATCTAGTCACTTATTCACATGGAAAAGGGAAAATGGGATTTTTTTTTTTCTGACTAATGATCCCTCAACTTACTGTCCATTCTGACAACGATACGTATTGATACTTTGAGGAACACAGAAATAAACTTCCAATCATGAAATCCTTCCTCTCTCCCAAATGAAGTAGCCTGCTGGGGTTGCCACTAGTTCATCCTCAGAATTAGGCTGTGCTGGTGACACCAAGCTGACTCCTCAGGGAAAGGCGCCCAGAAGGGACCATCCCTAGCTCCACGACACCCTAGCCATGATACTATCCATGGGCAGCTCAATTGCAAATCCAAGCTGAGCTCTTTCATCTCACCCTAGAAATGTTTTTCAGACTCTAGCAGAAAATACTTTTCTGTTTTCTTTCTGGGGCATTGTACATACCTTTTGGTATGTGTGCCTAAAGAATGGAATACTCAGGGTGGGGACTTGTCTGCCTGTCCAAACCATCCCTGGATTTTCTGCTTCTTTCTGTTGTCTGTCCCTGCACTAAGATGTCAGCTGTGATGTCCGGGTTCTTATATTTACAGATGGTATGTATTTAGTCAGCGTCTTAGAACTGTGATTTTTTTTTTTTACCTTTTTTAAATTTTAATTTTTTACAATTTATTCACGTTCTATACTGACTGTAGCCTCTCCCTCATCTCCAGGTCCCACCCTTCCTCTCTCTCCCCTTCCAGTCCCCTCCTGTAGTCCACTGAAAGAGGAAGTCCTTCTCCCCTGCCATCGGACCTTAGTCTATCAAATCTCATCAAGACTGCCTGGATGCTCTTCCTCTGTTTCCCGGCAAGGCCACACCACCAGGGGGAGTGATCAAAGAGCAGGCAACCAAGTTCATGTCAGGGACAGCCTCTGCTCACCTTATTTGGGAACCCACATGGAGATTGAGCTGCCTATGGGATACATCTGAGTAGAGGGTCTAGGTCTTCTCCATGCATGGTCCTTGACCGGTATATCAGTGTCTGCAGGATCCCTGGGCCCAGATTTGTTGGCTTTGTTGTCTCCTTGTGGAGCTCCTGTCCCCTCTGGGTCCTTTTATACCCCCTTTCACTCTGCCCAAAGTTTGGCTGTGAGTCCCTGCATCTGTTTCAATCCCCTCTTGGGTGGAGCCTTTTAGAGGATATCTATCGGAGGCTCCAGTCCTGTTCCCTGTCTTCCACTGCTTCAATGTCTATCCTGTTTGCCATTCTGAATGAAAATTAAGCATCCTCCCTAAGGTCTTCCTTGTTGTTTAGCTTCTTTAGGTCTGTAGATTTTTGTATGGTTATCCTATATTATATGGCTAACATGGCTTAAAAGAGAGTATATACCATGTGTATCTTTCTGATTCTGGATTACCTTTCAGGATGATCTCTATAGTTCCATCCATTTGTCCTCGAATATCATGACTTCCTTGTCTTTAATATTTGAATAGTATTCTATTGTGTAAATGTGCCCTAATTTCTGTATGCATTCTTTGGTTGAGGGGCATCTAGGTTGTTGCCAGATTCTGTTTCTTATGAGTGAAGCTGCAATGAACATAGCTGAACAAATATATGATATTTTTTCTTTTTTTATTTATTTGTTTATTTATTTTTTATTATTTTTTATTTTTATTAATTACACTTTATTCACTTTGTATCCCCCCATAAGCCCATCCCTCCACCCCTCCCGATCCCACTCTCCCACCCCCTTCTTCATGCATGCCCCACCCCAAATCCACTGATACAGGAGGTCCTCTTCTCCTTCCTTCTGATCTTAGTCTATCAGATCTCATCAGGAGTGGCTGCATTGTCGTCTTCTGTGGCCTGGTAAGGCTGCTCCCCCCGCAGAGACTCATACTCCAACCAAGTACCATGCATGGAGATAACCTAGAACCCCTGCACAGATGTAGCCCATGGCAGTTCAGTGTCCAAGTGGGTTACATAGTAATGGGAAGAGGGACTGCCTCTGACATAATCTGATTGGCCTGCTCTTTGATCACCTCCCCCTGAGGAGGGAGCAGCCTTACCAAGCCACAAATATGATTTTTAATTCCTGAACATTTGCTCCAGCCCTACCATTGTTATTTCTCTTACTGTGCTTTATTGCCCCCTGGTGGATATAGAAAAAATTTCAATCTGAGGGTAAGGAAAACAAATAACAACTTGGCCAAAAGTCATTATAGTTTTAATATTATGGCAAGTATGAATAAGGAGTAAAATTGACTTGCAGATTTCTTGAAACTTTTAGGTATATATATATATATATACTGATAGATAGATATAGATATAGATATAGATATATAGATATAGATATATAGATATAGATATATAGATATATAGATATAGATTTTATATATATATATATATATCTGTAAATATTTATGAAGAAACACTTAAATGAATGCTTTTTTCCCCCAACTTGAAAATAAAAGTATGAAGGTTATAGTTTTGCATCTGAAGTGCTGTATTGGATTTTAAATTACAAAGTGATTCTTTACACATCAAAGTCTCACCACATAAGGTCGTCATTTACCCATGGGTAGTATTTTAGTTTTCATTGTCTTCCTTATTCTAACCCACATTGCCATAACCTATTCATAAAAATCCAATTTCACTTACATAGAAGAATCATTTTTTTTTTCTAGCAGGTGACATTAAATTCTTATACCTTCCCTTCCTGACTTCTAAAGCATACAATGACTGCTTCTGTTGAGTGGTTTGAATTATTCTTCACTAGCACCTAGTGTTTAATGATCTTTCCTTTTCTTTATAATGCTAATGTGATACTTTTACCTACCTCCTTGGATCATTACTTGCAAATTAATGTATTTCTTCCATTCACTTCTTGTAAATTAGGTGCACTCGGCAAGCCTGACTTTCTGTGACTCAGTTTATGCTGTCACCCAGCCCTGCCAGGTGCACTGTGTTTCCCCCTAGTAACAGGCACCCCCTTTAAAAGGTGTGGACACCCAGATCACACTTTCAATCTTGTTTGGTCACTCTGTGTCCCGATCTCTCTGCCTGCCTAGGTGTCTGCCTGTGTGTCTGTGTGTCTGTGTGTCTGTCTGTCTCTCTCTCACTCATTTCCCCGCTCCAAGATGGCCCTTTACTCTCCCCCTCCCCAATAACCCTCTTCCATTAGATCTGCTGCTTGGTGTGGTCTCTTCATGGCGCATGTTGGCCTCCAACCTGCCAAGGGACCTCTCCTTAGCTTTATCCTAACACTCCTTCTTTTAATTTCATAATATCAGCTATGCAAGTGAATAATTGCATGATTTTTCTCTTATGCAGAAAAGTATGGAGTGAAACAAACATACTAAAGGAATTACTAAATTTTTTGAGTTAACATTATGGTTTTTTTAATTCTTTATTATTTACACTTTATTCACTTCGTATCCCCCTTGTGTTTTCCTCCCTTCTCCCTCCTCCCTCCTCCCATCCCAATCCCTCCCTTTCTCCACCCTCTGCATGCCCCTCCCCAAGTCTACTGATAGGGGAGGTCTTCTTTTCCTTCCTTCTGATCCTAGTCTATTAGGTCTCATCAGGAGTGGCTGCATTGTCTTCTTCTGTGGCCTGGTAATGCTGCTTCCCCCTCAGGGGGAGGGAATTAAAGAGCAGGCCAATAGTTCATGTCAGAGACAGTCCCTGCTCCTATTACAATGGAACCCACTTGGATAATGAACTGCCAAGGGCTACATCTGTGGCCTGGTAAGGCTGCTTCCCCCTGAGGGAGAGGTAATTAAAGAGCAGACCAATCAGTTCATGTCAGAGACAGTCCCTGTTCCTATTACAATGGAACCCACTTGGATATTGAACTGCCATGCGCTACATCTGTGCAAGGGTCTTAGGTTATCTCCATGCATAGTCCTTGGATGGAGTATCAGTCTCAGGAAAGACCCCTGTGCTCAGATTTTTTGGTTCTGTTGCTCTCCTTGTGGACCTCCTGTCCTCTCCAGATCTTACTGTTTCCCACTTCTTTCCTAAGATTCCCTGCACTCTGCCCAAAGGTAGCCCATAAGTCTCAGCATCTGCATTGACAGTCTGCAGGGCAGAGCCTTTCAGAGATCCTCTGTGTCAGGCTCCTGACTTGTTCCCTCTTTTCTCCTTCTTCTGATGTCCATCCTCTTTGCCTTTCTGGATAGAGATTGAGCACTTTAGCAAGAGTCCTCCCTCTTTAGCTGTACAGATTTTAGTAGATTTATCCTATATTATATGTCTATATGAGTGAGTATATACCCTGTCTGTCTTTCTGCTTCTGGGATAGCTCACTCAGGGATAATCCAATTAAAAAGTGGAGTACAGAGCTAAACAGAGAATTCTCAATAGAGGAATGTCAAATGGAAGAGAAACACTTAAAGAAATGTTCAACTTCCTTAGTCATAAGGGAAATGCAAATCAAAACGACCCTAACATTTCACCTTACACCCATCAGAATGGCTAAGATCAAAAACTCAAGTAACAACACATGCTGGAGAGGTTGTGGAGGAAGGGGAACCCTCCTCCACTGCTGGTGGGAATGAAAACTTGTACAACCACTCTGGAAATCAATCTGGTGCTTCCTCAGACAACTAGGAATAGCACTTCCTCAAGATCCAGCCATACCACTCCTAGGCATATACCCAAAAGAAGCTCAAGTACACAATAAGGACATTTGCTCAACCATGTTTATAGCAGCCTTATTTTTAATAGCCAGAACCTGGAAACAGCCCAGATGACCCTCAGTGGAGGAATGGATACAGAAATTGTGGTACATCTACACCATGGAATATTACTCAGAAATAAAAAACAAGGAAATCATGAAAATGGCAGGTAAATGGTGGGATCAATAATTACTAAATTTTATGCCAAAAAGCATATAGTTATGAAAATATTATATAGATATGAAAATTTTGCTGTGTCTTTGAGGCTTATGGAGCCTTTCAGGCACTTTTTTTCAGGTACTTTTATTTACAATTTGTTTTTTATATTTATTAATAATCTTCAAGCACTATAGCTGGGCAGATATTGAGCTAGTCTAACCTGTCTATGGCAGTCTGCACTACTTCCCTGCTTTGTGCCCTGTTACCAGCCATCTTGGCCTCACTCTGGCTGCTCCTGCTCCATCCATGTCCCCATGGGAACCTTCTCCCTCTCCCTCTCCCTCTCCCTCTCTCTCTCTGCTCTCTACCTGGTAGCACCCCCACAGGGATCAGAAGTTCCACCTTAACTTTCCTGCCCAGATATAAGCTGTTCAACTCTTTATTAACCATTCAGAAGTGATGGAAAACAATTTTTTACGCAACACTGAGACAGGAAATGCTTCATAGAAATGGCAATAACTTTTCAGTGTAGGTGCCTGCCAAAATCAGAGACATGCTACCCTTTTCTCTCCAAATAGCAGCCTTGTATCCCAAATCTCAGAGTCTGGTCTATAAGGTCTGACCCAGTGCAAAGGGAGTTAGTGATGAGGTCATGTGTCTAGTGCCACCTGCTCATGACAACTTCCTGAGGATGAATTTCACCTCAATTTCCTCCTCTCCCCGTCTCATCATTCTGTGTTTTTACACCTACCACTACTATATTGCACTCCCTTGTGAATTTCAGATGGATATCCTCTCTCCCTCTCTTTGGTATATAGTAAACTTTTTCTTACAATCACTCTTCTCCTTCACTGGTTTATACAAAGGCAGCAGAGTTTAATTATTAAGCTCAGTAGCCCACGAAACAGAGAACATGGACAAGTTGTAGTGAAGTTATTTCCAGAGTATCGTATGGAATATCCTATAGCACAAATCCCAATCAAACAAAGTTCATTAGCACTGTCTCCCCAGTCCACACTTTCATTGACATTCTGTTATTCTGAGAACATGCCATAATTGCAGAATTCTTTGTCTCTAGCCTACATCTCCAAACTTGCAAATTCCTATCTCAAACCCATTTCGGTGCTCAATAACCACCTGGTTAGGTACTCAGGACAATTAGCCTGCTCTTGGTATCTATTTTCTTTGTTTTAACTTTGTCACTGTGACTGCCACCAGGCCATAATTCTTTATTTTATCTCCCAGTTTGAGTTGACTCAGTGTATTATGGCTGACTGCATTGTTCCTATGTTCTTGATGAGACAAAGCATCGTTTGTAGCTAATCATTTGTAATAACAAGGGAGTAGAGGGAAAGCAATAGAAGAAAGCCTGGGAAAACTTGAAAGGAATATCCCAATGACACACTTCCTCCAGACAGGCCCTGTTTTCCAGGGTTTCTACCTCACCCCAGAATAGGGAGGCTGTCTGTCACAAACATTTAATAGGCAAGTTGGTGGGGAACAGAAATTATTTTAGTTTATTTACTTTACATACCAAGAGTGACCCCTCCCTTCTCTCCTCCAAATTCCCCCATTCTTCCCCTTCCCTCTCATCCCCCCCCCCAGTAAAGGGGAGCTCCCCTTTTCTCTATATCAACTTTCCCCAGTGCATCAAGTCACATGACGACTGAACATATCCTCATCCACTGAGGCCAGGCCGGAAAGCCCTGCCAGGGGAAAGTGAACCAAAAGCATGCTAGAAACTGCACCAGCCGCCTTCACTCATCAAGCTGCCCATATGAAGATCAATGTGCCCTTTGGCCACATGTGTGCAAGGGGCCTATGTCCAGATCATGCGTGCTCCTTAGTTGATGTCTCAGTTTCTGAAAGGACCCATGAGACTGCGTTAGTTGTCTGTTGGTCTTCTTGTGAGGTTCCTGTCCTCTCCAGGTCCTTCCATCTTTCCCCCAACACTTCCACAGGACCCCCAGAGCTCCACCCTATGCTTGGTTGCAAGTCCCAGCATTTATCTAGATCCACTGCTGGCTGGCACCTCCCTGAGGCCAGTCAAGTTAGGCTCCTGTCTGAAAGCATAGCAGAGTATCATTATTAGTGTCAGGGGCTGGCTCTCTACCATGGGTGGGTCTCACTTTAGGCCAATTATTGTTTGGACCTTCCCTCTATCTTTGTTCCCAGTTTATCCATGCAGTTCTTGTAGGCAGAGTAATATTGGGATCAAAGGTTTTGTCAGTTTGTTGTTATTCCCCTCCTTCCACTAGTCCTGCCAACTAGGAGGTGGTCACTTCAGCCTTCATATCATCTCCCCTCCCTAGAGTCATACCAATGTTGTCCCAGGAGCCTACCTTGTCACAGGCGTCCAGCTTGTCAAAGAGATGTTTCTCTTCTGTTCCCAGCCCCCTGACCTCCCACTCCCATTTCCCCCACATCTGATCCCTACCCTTGTTTCCTTCTCCATTTCATCTTCTGTCCAGTTTCCTCTCTTCATCCACTTTTGCTGTCTATTCTATTTCCCCTTCTGAGTGATATTCCAGCACCCTCCCTCAGGCCCTCCTTGTTACTTAGCTTATTTGGGTCTGTGGGTTCTGCCTCTGCTGGCTGGAATGATGATTTTAATGGCAGTGTCAAACCAAGAACACTTGCTACCGAGTAAGAAGAAGAAATGGATATTAGGAAAATTACTTATTCTTAATTTTTCGTTATTCATATTGTCACAACTGATTCTCTTGTATCTAGTGTATCTATTTGGGCTCAGCATTACATATAGAAACAAAATAATAACATTGAATGTAAACTAAATAGTATTTGCTATGTGAATAAAATAAACAATATTCCTGTAACCACTGATGTATAGAAGAGATGAATATATCATGTTCTTTGAGGAAGCAATGAGTAAATATTTTAGATTCACACTTCCAGGCTTATCCTATGTCCTATACCATTTCATCTAGAAACACTTACTTGACTTGTCTCTCTAACTTTTACACATCTTTTAATGACTAATCCTAATTCATTTCTCACTAATCTATGTTGTAATTATGTGTACCCATGAAAGTTTGTTTCAGTTATTTTGAATCTGTGTTAACTCAGGTCAATTCAACAATTTTTATTGAATGCACTGTAATGGTAGCTTGTTATAATCAGGACAAAATGGAAAGTACTATGTTGAGTTTACAATTTTGTATAGAAGGGAAGCTGGAGTATAATCTAACTCATAATAACTTGCCCAGGGTTAAGTATATGTTATATGAGATTATATGAAGCATACTTATGGGCATATGGAAATAGTCCTATTTATTGCATATCCACCCTTAAAGAGCTTACAGTTATAGCTGTTAAATAGGGTTTCATAGAATAAACTTTTGAACAAAACCCCCAAAGGAACAGTATGAGCTAAAATTTATATAGACTACCTCTTGTATACTTAGGTCATGAAATATTTGTTGGAGAATAAAAGAAGAAATGTTCTCTTTGTGTTAACACATGGCATAATTTTAACATTAAGAGTTTGAATTCTATTTTATATAGTGGAAAATATTGCAATATATTTTTGATACATAATAAAATGGTACATTATGGCATCTAATAATGGAGGCAATAGCAACAACTATGCTAATGGAAAAACAAAACAAGCAAGTAAAAACGTCCAATCTTTACTATGATAATGAATTTTTATTTGAATAGAAGATATTTCAGAGACAGGAACAGATAAAATATTTAAAAATTACTGATATTTACAAGCTTGCAGGATCAGTGAATATTTTTTGATTTTTCTTTTTTTATATCTTAAAATGTATTTCTTTTTTCCTCTATTATTATTATTATTATTATTATTGTTTACATTTTATTAACTCTGTATCCCAGTTGTTTCCCACTCCCTTATTCCCTCCCAACCCCACCCTCCCTCCCCCTTTCCAAGTCCACGGATTGGGGATTTTCTCTGGCTGTGTTTTATCAGGTATCTTTAGGACTGGCTACAAAGTACTCCTCTGTGGCCTAGCAGGACTGCTCCTCCCTTGGGGGGGGTGGGGAGGTCAAAGAGCCTGCCATCGAGTTTCTGTCAGAAATAGTCCCTGTTCCCCTTACTATGGGAAACCAATTGGTTATTGAGCTACCACAAGCTTCGTCCAAGCAAATGTTTTAGGTTATATCCATACATGGTCCTTGGTTGGAGAAACGGTTTCAGAAAAAAAACCCTGTGCCCAGATATATTTGGTCCTTGTGGAGCTCCTATCCTTTCCATGTCATACTAACTCCCCTTCTGCCGAAGGTTTGGTTATGAGTCTTAGTATCTGTTTTGAAACGCTGCTAGGTAGAGTCTTTCAGATGCCTTCTGTGGTAGACTCTTGTCATACGTCCAATGCACATCCCATTTGTCTTTCTAAGTGAGGACTGATCATCTTACCCCATGTCTGCTTTCTTGTTTATCTTCTTTAGGTGTATAGACTTCATTATGTTTATCATATCTTGTAGGTCTATATAAGTGAGTATATAGCATGTTTGTCTTTCTCCTTCTGGGATACTTCACTCAGAATGATCTTTTCTAGATCCCACCATTTGCCTGCAAATTTCATTATTTCCTCCTTTTTGATTGATGAGTAGTATTCCATGTGTATAAATACCACAATTTCTGTATCTATTCCTCCATTGATGGACATCTGGTTTGTTTCCAGGTTCTGGATATTACAAATAAAGCTGCTACAAACATGGTTGAGCAATATCTTTGTTGAGTACTTGAGCAAATTTTGGGTATATACCTAGCAGTGGTATAGCTGGGTCTTGAGGAAGCATTATTCCTAATTTTCTGAGTAAGCGCCAGATTGACTTCCAAAGTGATTGTACCAGTTTACATTCCCACCAGCAATGGAGGAGGGTTCCCCTTTCTCCACAACCTCTCCAGCATGTGTTGTCACTTGAGTTTTTCATCTTGGTCATTCTGATGGGTGTAAGGTGAAATCTCAGGGTCATTTTGATTTGCATTTCCCTAATGGCTAATGAGGTTGAACATTTCTTTAAGTGTTTCTCTGCCATTTGATATTCCTCTACAGAGAATTCTCTGTTTAGCTCTCTTCCCCATTTTTTAATTGAATTACTTGGTTTGTTACTTTTCAGCTTCTTTAGTTCTTTATGTATACTCGATATTAGCCCTCTGTCAGATAAAGGACTGGTGAAGATCTTTTCCCAATCTGTAAGCTGTCGTTTTGTTCTGAGGACAGTGTCCTTTGCTTTACAGAAGCTTTTCAGTTTCATGAGGTCCCATTTATTGATTGTTGCTCTTAGAGCCTATGCTGTTGGTGTTCTGCTCAGGAAGTTGTCTCCTGTGCCAATGAGTTCTAGGCTGTTCCCCACTTTTTTTTCTAACCAATTTAGAGTATCAGGTTTTATGTTGAGGGCTTTGATCCACTTGGATCAAAGAACTGAAGAAGTAACAAACCAAGGAACCCAATTAAAATATGGGGTACATAGCTAAACAGAGGGGGAGAAGAGGGAGGGTGATGGGACTGGAAGGATACAAGGGAGGGGCGGTAGCATGGATACAAAGTGAGTAAATTGTGTGTCTTTTTGTCTTCTCTGTTGGTATGATAAACACTATGACCAAATCAACTTGAGGAAGAAAAGGTTTCTTTCACTTCCATGCTAAGGTTTATCACTGAAGGAATCTAGAACAGGAGCTCAGAGCAGGAATTGGGAGAGAGGGGCTGAATAGAAGACAGTGGAGGAAAGATGCTTACTGGCTTGTTTTCTCTGTTGGCCGAATACATTTCTTATGCAACCCATGCTCAACTACGGAGAGGTGGTGCTGTTCACTGTGGTCGATAGCCTATTACATCAATTAGCAAATAGAAAGAGGCTCACAGGCATGCCTGCAGACTGATGTGATGGAGATAGTTCTCCAGTTGAAGTTCTTCTTCTTAGATTTGTCAAGTTTTCAACCAGATTAGCCCTTACAAATGTACCTTTTGTCAATTTGGCACACAAACACATCTGAGTTAAGCCAGAAACTTTCCATTCTTTGTAATCAACACCTCATGATAATGTTAACATCAAAATATAATATTCACACATCACAATATAAATGTTCATATTTTAAAAGTTCCACAGTCTTTAAAACTGTCAACATTTTGGTTTTGTTGCTCTCCTTGTGGAGTTCCTGTCCTCTCCAGATCTTACTGCTTCCCACTTCTTTCCTAAGATTCCCTGCACTCTGCCCAAAGGTTGCCCATAAGTCTCAACATCTACATTGATAGTCTGCAGGGCAGAGCTTTTCAGAGGTCCTCTGTGTCAGGCTCCTGACTTGTTCCCTCTTTTCTCCTTCTTCTGATGTACAGCCTCTTTGCCTTTCTTGATAGGAATTGAGCATTTTAGCAAGAGTCCTCCCTCTTGATTAGTTTCTTTAGTTGTACAGATTTTAGTAGGTTTATCCTATATTATATGTCTATATGAGTGAGTATATACCGTGTGCATCTGCTTCTGGGATAGCTCACTCAGGATGATCTTTTCCAGATCCCACCATTTACCTGCAAATTTCATAATTTCCTTGTTTTTTATTGCTGAGTAATATTCCATTGTGTAGATATACCACAATTTGTGCATCCATTCCTCCACTGAGGGGCATCTGGGCTGTTTCCAGCTTCTGATCACAGGGTTTTTTCCCCCGAGACTGATATTCCTATGCAAAGGACTATGTATAGAGATAACCTAAGAACCCTGCACAGATGTAGCCCATGGCAGTTCAGTATCCAACTGGGTTCCATTGTAATAGGAACAGGGACTGTCTCTTACATGAACTGATTGGCCTGCTCTTTAATTACCTCCCCCTGAGGGGGAAGCAGCATTACCAGGCCACAGAAGAAGACAATGCAGCCACTCCTGATGAGGCCTAATTGACTAGGATCAGAAGGAAGGAAAAGAAGACCTCCCCTATCAGTAGACTTGGGGAGGGGCATGCATGCAGAGGGTGGAGGAAGGGAGGGATTGGGACTGGAGGAGGGAGGGAACCACAGGAGGGATACAAAGTGAATAAAGTGTAATTAATAAAGAAAAAACTGTCAACATTTTAAAAGTTCCAAGTATCTTTAAAAATTAGTCTCTTAACTGTGAGCTCTTGTAAAATAAAACTATGCTATATACTGCCTTATTTTAAGAATGAAGAACCAGGTCACAGTTACAATTAGATCAAAGTAAAGTTAATGTCCAAGAAGAGTAAAAACTTGATGGCCAACAGCTTGGACTTGTTCATGATGTGTTGGGCTCACAGTCTTATTTCTCTTACTATACCATGCTAAGCACACAACTTGTCTCACAGGCTCCACTCCACACAGGCCCCTGTCCTTACTGCTCATCTAATGTTCCTGGGAACCCTAATAAGATTTTGTTGGGAACAAAGCCCTGGGACCCTTCCTAAGGGCCTGACCTGCCGGATAAGCACCGGACGTCAGCAGGCCATAGTTTCTTAAGACCCATTGTTCCCGAAACTGTTTGCTTTGGGACACATCCGTGACCACCGATGTTATCTTCGGGCCTTGTAACTCTTTAACCCACCTTCTTAGCCTTGGGAACTTCCCACCAAGGGCCTTGGTATTTTTCCACTACTATTTCCCTTTCTTGCCCCTCTCCCCCGCCCTGCCAGAACCACGTTTTAAAAGAAACACCAAAGTTCAATAAAGCTGACACTTGACCGGCAACCGTCTGCATGTGTCCTTTCTCTCTCTCCCCCATCTTTTTCAGGATTGACCCCCTTCGCCCCCACGAATAACTAAGTCCTGCGGGACGGGACAAGATTTCATTCCTGTTACAGCTAAGGCTACAGCTTCTCCAGTGGCCTCTTCTGGCCCAGCTTTAAGGTAATTTGATCCTACTGCAAGGTGCCACGCCTTGGCAAACACTATACCCAGAACACAAGTGGATCAATATCTGAAATATTTCATCAGGAGAGACTCCCTCTGAAGACAAGAACCCTTGTGAATGCTCGAAGTCGGGAATATGCGGAGTGATTGGGGATAAGGATTTTGATTCCGGATCTGGGAGGCTATCAAAATAATATTTGATTTTATTTGAGTAATGTTACACTTTGGGCATCCCAAGTTCCTAGTATAAGGCTGATATCTCTGCACGTAGCTCCATAATATCTTTACCTTTCTGTCATTTAATATAATAAAATAATAAAAACATTTGAAACTCCATAGTTACTAAGAAACAATAGAGAAAAAACAATTATTGGCTATGCTGACATCAGTGGTTCCTTGCCTATTGCGTTTCACTAGTTTTAGATACATGTGTCACAGGTATGGCTATACAGCAGATCACGTAGACTGAAAGCGAAGGGTTTCTTTCTGCAAATTTGATGTCAGCTAGCATTTCAGGAACCTTCTTTTCCTCACAGGGTCTTGTTTTAGTACCTATGTTAATGAATTGCAAATTTCGCTGCATTTAACATCTTTGTCCTAAACTTGACTATCCATAGTTCTAACATATACATCGTTTTAGTATCCTTCATATACATTAAATGAGGAAAAGTTCAAAGCACCCAGCATGTGCAATGAACTATCTCATGTTTTGGGAATTTGCTGAGAATTCCCAAAACATGGGTGCAAGAATTTGCTGAGAATGGATAAGTTGGTACTTGGGACTACATAATCCTTTGTTATGTACTTTTTAATTGGTTGCCAGTTTTCTGTAATGTTCTTCATTTGTTGCAAAGAGATGTTTCTTTGTTCAGAGATGGGAGCTACACTTATCTCTGGGTATGAAAATAAGCATTTAGAGTGCAGTTAGGATTTATGCTGGCTTAGTAAAGTGGTGGTCATAGGTCCTTCAAAATCCATGATGTCACTATCCATAGGGAGTTGATTAGGTTGCTAGCAATTAACATTATTCCCTTTTGTTAAACAGTCCTTAGGTCCATTTAGACAGATACTTGTTACTGCCAAGGCATGAATACAACTATTCCACTCTTAGGGCTATTGTACCATCCTAGTCATTGTTGTGGTTCGTAAGTATCACAACTGTGCATGACTTTTTGTTGTTTTTATCACTTTTAACCTTGCATGCCACTTTCTGGTACAATGAAAGCTAGTCCCTAGGGAGAAAGCTTTCAGTCAGATCCAGTGGGAACCCTGTAGGTCCTGGTCTGGAGCCCATGGTGTCTTCAACAGTAGGGATTTAACGTTTACCTCTGGGTGATAACCGCTGCAACCTCAATAGCCTACAATATTTATTCGGGAATCTCTTGGATGTTACAAACCAATGATTCATAATGGCACTTCTCAAGTGTGGTACTGGAGTTTTTTTTAGAAAGTCTATGGCTGTTGGATGGAACACTGTCATCCCAGATGGGAAGAACCTTTATTTTTTAACATGTACATTACAGAAAAAAAAAACAACAACACAAACACAAATAAACAAAGAACAAAGCTACCCTGTCAAAAGTAATTCAGTTGAACATATTTTTTTAGATCTCGTATGTTGTATACACACAACGTTCAATTTAAGTAATTGGGTTTGAACAGTGTGGATCATGCTTCACTACACATTGTGAATACTCATCAACTCAATGTTCCACATACATTAGCATCCTAATAACCAAGAATATACTACACCATCTCAATCTGTCTGTTTAAGTTATAATCCCATCTTTCCTGACCAAAAATAATTCACAGAAGACAAAACATGGCCACAAGTCTCTAGATAAAAGCACTTGCTATGACACAAATAAAATTCTGTTTTATCTTAATGCTCAATTATAAATGAAACACAAAGCAACAGATTACACTAGGCATAGTATATGTAAGAGTTTACATACTAAAGCATCAACAACGTTTGTTCCCACTGAATAATGCAGTCCTATTGTGTAGCCAAAAGAGTCTCATGCATCTGTGGTTCTCATCAAAACATGAATCTGAACACACTTGGATAGATCTTGCCCTATATTCCTTCTGCTGCTGTAGGACCAGCCTCATCCACAGGTCTTCTCTGTCCAGCAGTATGACAAGTCTATGTTCAAGAAACATCATTTCCCCTGTATATTTGTAAGATGATTAATTCCCTGGATATGATCTGTACTACGGACTGTGAAGGGCATATGAACATTTTAACCACTTGGAATAGTAAACTTTGTGCACAAGAAACACATTTTTTTACAGAAATTCATATACAGATATTTGGTGTAATTAAACATTATTTTGTATATGGGAGATACTAGCAAAGAGCCTCATGTTATTTGATATTCATCATATTTCTTCCACCTCTCAGTGGGGTAATAACAATTGTAGATAAAAGAGGACTCCAGCCCTTTCCCCTCCTAATCTCCTACTTAAGGTTGCAGGGGGTTGGAAGGGAGATAAAGGTGCTTAAGAAAAATCTAAGCCTACAATGCTCCATCATGCCACAAGGACATTTGTTCAACTAAATTCATAGGCTCCTTATTCATAATAGCTGGAAACTGGAAACAACCTAGATGTTTCTCAGCCAAAGAATGGATAAAGAGAATATGGTACATTTACACAATTTACACATTTACACAGCTATTAAAAACAAAAATACTATAAAATTTGGAGGCAAATGGAAAGAATTAGAAAAGATTATCCTGAGTGAAGAAACCAAGACCCAGAAAAGCACACATGGTCTATACTCACTCACTATAGGTCTAATATCCACTTATAAGTGAGTACATACTATGTGCTTCTTCCTGCATACAGGCTCCTGGGAGGATATGAGGTGACTCTAGCTGAACCCCTAGCAGTGGTGGATGAGGAGACTATCATTCACTGTAACCAAGCAGAACTTTCAATGGAGCAAGGGGGTCATTGATCCACACACAAAGCTTTTGACCCAACTTTTACCCTGCCTACAAGATGGGCAGGGATAAAGATGTAGCAGAGTTTGAGGAAATTGCCAAGCAATGACTAGCCCAACTTGAGACCCAACCCATGAAGAGTGCCAGCCTCTGTCACTATTACTAATACTCTGCTATGCTAGCAGATATGAGCCAAGCTAAATGTCCTCTGAGAGGCTCCAGTGAGAAACTGATCAAAACAGATGCTGAGACCCACAGCCAAACACTAGACAGAGATCTGGGAATCTTGTGGAAGAGTTGAGGCAAGGATAGATGGACCCAAAGTGGACAAGAACTCTACAAGAATACCAACATATTCAAATAATGTAGGCCCATGGAAGCTCACAGAGACTTAACCACCAACCTAAGTGCATGCATATACTGGACCTAAGCCCCCTACACTTATGGAGCTGATGGATGGCTTGGTCTTAATGGGGGTCCCTTAGGAACTGGAACAGGAGCTGTTGTTGACATAGACTCTGTTGCCTGCTGTTGGATCACTAGAAGTAGAGGATCTAGGGGCCTGTGATCAGGATCTAATGTTAATAAATAAATAAAATAAAGAAAAATAGAGCTGGGAAAATAATTCATTTATTAAAGTGCTTGCTTTACAAACACCAGGACTTGAGTTGGATCTCAAATTTTTATTTTAAAAAGTAGGTATGGTGACTGGCAATTGTAAGCACAAAACTCAGGTGATAGAGACAGGTAGAGTGCTATATCTTGTTGGCCAACCAAACTAATTGACTTAGGTAACTCCAGGCCCGTGAGAAGCCTTGAATAATTAAAAAAAAAAAGGACAGCCTAAGACACAACATCAGAGTTTGTTCTTTGTCCTTAACATGCTCATGCATATATTCACAGGCACCTACATTCTGTTGGAATCAGTAAGCAGGCACTTCTACAGCCAGCTCCAAGGGACCTAACTGGTTATCAGGCCTTTGTGAAGACACCCTGACCATCCAGAACTACCTGTGCATGCCCTGGGTCACCCTATAAGAGAACTGAAGCCCTCCCCCTCTCTTCCTCTCTTCCTCTCCCTCTTCCTTTCTCTCTTCCCTACTCTCTTACTCTTTCTCTCCTCCCCTCTCCCCCCTTCCCCTAATAAACCTCCCACGTGGAACCGATCTCGTGGTGTGATTTGTGAACCACGTGTAACCTTCACATTCGCACGTTTCCTAACATTGGTGCGTTTTGGCCAAGATAGGTTACCTCCAGCAAGTTCACCGAGCGCGCCGAGGCTTCTGAAGACCTATTTTTCTCCAAATCCCCCCGAGATCTCCACTTTCCTGCTTCTAGTTCTCTACAAAGTCATCCAACACCGGCTACATTGGTAAGTTTCCTTTTCGGTCAGCATATCCCTATTGCTAGACCCCATATCTCCTAGGGCCTCAGTTTCCCTTGGGAGCCTTCTACACACGGTTTTTTCTACCTGCTCTTGCAGAAAGCCCTAGCTAGGAAAAACTGTGTTCTCCCGGCCGTGCCACAGGACACCGTGCCTCAATCCCTGGCCAAAATCTGATGAGATATTGGACCAGACCGGATCGCTCTCTCCAGAGACTCGCCTTTTTCTGGGATGCCATTAGGGGCCAGTCTATCTCGCCTCCCAATGGGTAACGCCCATACGCCGCAGTCTATTCCCCAGACTTCTCCACTGGGATGTCTTCTATAAAGTTTTAATACTTTGGGTTTACAACCCCAGTTAAAAGCTTCCAAACTCATACACCTCTATAAAAACCTGGCCTACATACTCTTTGGTAAGGGTCCAAATTGGCCGATTGACAGCACGTTAAATCCCTGTATTTTATGGGATCTTCTTAACCATTGTCAGCAAACTGGTAAAGGGAAGGAGGTACCCAGGCTTTCTTTCTCCTTCGCTCTAAAACTCCTCTCTGTTCCTCCTGTTCTCCTACTAAACTCCTTCTAACCATAAAACTAAATCTAAGGAGTTCTGCCTTTGACCCAGCAGATAAAGTTCCACCCCGCCTGCCTGCTGCCACCACTTCTTGGGGCGGAGAGCTGAGCGGAGACCCGCGGAGCATGAGCCGAGGCATCCGACCTCGGCGCCCCTTGTCCCACCCACCATGCCCGGCTCCGGGCTGGGTCTTCACCAAGGTAAACAGCATGAGTCCCGCCAGTCCCGGCGGCTGACAGCGCTCTGAGATGTGGAGACACACAGCGCTGAAATCGACTTTTCAAAACTTGGTAGGGAGTTTTACAAAATTTAAAATTCCCGCAAAAATCCCTGGGCGCAGCTATTTTGGCTTTGGGAAAAAAATGGGTGGGACCTTGGTTTCATCAGAGGCTTCCAAGGGGCCAGTGCCATCTTTAATTCAGGCAAAGAGGCCCGCCTCCCGTGTGCCTTTCTCCAGCACGATCCCTCCGCCCCTTTCCCAAGAGGCTTCTATTAAAAGCTCTCTTCCAGATTTCTATACTCAGCTCTTAAATTTTCAAGTGCTTTATAAAATCTTTATAATTTTCTCATTGGGTTTACGTTTATAAGTCTTAACCATAATTAACTGTTTATCTTGTCTTTTAGGCCTCATTACAAGTTGGTATGGATTTTTATAAAAATGCAAGGTTACATTTCACTATCCTGCTTCAAAATAAATTTTATATAATAATAAAATTTCAAAGTTACAAATATCTGTTCAAATTGAGTTGGTTTAAAATATAAGACTATTGAATTGCTTTACACTGTTCTGCTTGGGGGTTCATTGTTACATACAAATTGTTTATCAATATTTTAAATTAAGACCTAAAGTAGGTACTGTAAAACCTGCACTCCCGATGCAGGGGCTCTGTACCGCTCCCTCCCCAAAGAGACTCACAGACCGAGGTTCGATGCAAAAGCAAGAGGCAGTTTATTCTGATCACGATGGGGGTCGTCCCTTCAAAACAGGAGACGACCCCAAGCATACAAAGCACAGAGTTTTTATACCTAAAAATCAGGCCACACATATATCTTTACATTGACTAGTCAGCAGAAAAGATAGCAGTTTTGCAGCTGGCAGCTTACAGCTTCAAGGACAGTCCTCCCAGCCCCAGGTTTCTTATCTTAAAACAAGCTCATCCAGTCTTTTGAAGAGGGCCATCTGGTCTGTCCTCTGCTCAAGGTTTAGTCGCCCTTAATTGCCTGACTTGTTCTTCTTTCTTGGCTGGCCCTTATTCAAGGTCCAGTTGTTTTTCTTTCTACTCTGGGATGGTCCCATTTTTCAGGTACCGTAAAAAAAAATCTAGTAATTCCCTGAGGGAAAGAGCCATCTCACTGCTTGCATTCTTTCCCCACCCACTAGAGATACAGTTGCTAGGAAACTGGACCATCCCCCTAGGGAGGTACACCTGGTCATTAATGGTCTGGGAACCTTCCTGTAGCCAATCGATTCAAAATGTAGCATTTTGACCAATAGATGTTTGCCAGGCAGGAATCGCCCCTGCCTTGGGCATGCGGGGATGGAGCAAAATCTTTAAATCACCCAACTAACCTGGGTGCAGTGTGCTCAGCTGCAGCTTGTAATTTACAATAAAAATAACCTCATGTATTTACAGTGGAGCCTAGTTATTCCTGGTCTTTTGGGGTTCGTAAACTGGGCAGAACATTTTGGGGGCTCGTCCCGGGACCCCAAGACTCCAAGACTGACCCAGAGGTTTTTTTGCCGGCCGTAAGTGTCTAAATGTTTCTGTGCAATGTTTGTATGTGTAGTACTTTCTGTTCTCTGTTCTGAAAATTCCTCAGAGCTCAAGGTGTCTGTATCTGGGTAATAAGACGTGATCAAGGTGGCCACAGCTGCCGAAGTTCAGGGGGACGCCCCTAGCTTCATCAATACTTTCAGTATTTTGGTGGGTAATCTGTACACCTGGTCCCACTGAGTGCCACTGGGTGTCTCCTGGGGCAACAGCCCACTCTCAGTGTCTTACTGGGGAATCAGGGCCTTTGCTTTGTGCACCCAATGCAGGAGGAATCAGTATGTTCGGCCTGCCCCAAAAGAGTCAGTTTTGGTCCCGGGAAATTTGGCCAGCTGGTTAATGTTTTTTGTCTCAATGTCTCTGTGCAGTATTTGTTTGTGTCTACCTTCTGTTTTCTGTTCTGAAAGGCCTCATGAAACTTGTTTAAAATGTGTGCCTATGTGTTTATAAGCTCTATGAATGCATATGTATAGGTTACCACGTGGTATATGAAGTGCCTCAGTGCCTCACCGCCATCTTGACTTTCCCATGTTGGTTATAATTTGACCACCATCTTGGTATGGATTAAAAAAAAAAAGGATAACCTTAGTCAAATAATTCTCATCTCCTTCTAGGTTAAAAGGATGAGTTATTTTAAATTGGTATTGGTTTTAAAAATTAAATTATTTACACTGGTAAATTCTGGTTTTAAAATCTGGTTTTGACTTTTAAGATTATGGTTATGCCTTATGACTTCTTGCCTACAAAAGGGGTACTTTATTTTGATATTGCAAAAACAGGTTTTAAAAAAATTGTTTAAATGTTTAAGGCTAGAAAATGTTTAAAGTTTATCAGGCATTTGGGTATGACAATGATCTTGGGTAGTCTAACAAAAAATTTAAAAGTTTCTCGATACTTTGGGAGAGAATAAAAATACTTTGGTATTTATTTTATTAATTTTACTAAGTAAAACTCAGCCATGTGGTTTGCACTAATTGAGAAAATTACAGTTTTTAAAATGTATCTTGTGGAGAGCTGTTTGTTTGTTAAGCTGCCTTGTTTATGGAAAAACATGTTTTCATCTAGTTCCTTAAAACTTGTTCTAGTCCCTTAGAATTTGTTTTACCTTTATGTTACCTGCTACAGGAAAGTTATTTTAAAAAAAATGGCAGTTTCAAAACTCCTCTTTGTATTAATGTAACTTGTTTTTGCTTTGCCTATAAAAAGCAAATCGTAGACGCTGGGCTCCAACAGGATCATGTCAAAATGCAAAGTTCTATTTTGATGATGGGGATTGTGGATGCTGAGTTCAGTTACACGTGGCCAGCCACCATGCTAGTCCAGAGATAAAGAGGGTAAAGCCATGAGTTTACGATCACTTTTGTTTAGGTCTGAGTTATGTTCAGTCGTCTGATTAGTGCTAAATGCAAAGCTTTTTACTGTTCAATTTTAATGCAAGTGGTAGGAGCAACACGATTTGCTAGCTTCTCTATAACTATACCTAATTAAAAGGTTTGCTTTGATTTTAGTTCAAAAAGAGCAGATTTAAAGTTATGCTAACAACTACAGTTGGTTAAGATGTTGAGCTATACCTAGTGTCTTTGTTTAGTTTTTTTAAGGTTAAGCCTAGGGTGGGTAACTAAAGTTGCCTTTATAAATCTACTTAAAATATGGTTCTAGATAACATTTTGTTTTACAGAACACAGTTTAGAACAGATAATAAAGACAGACAAAGTAACTCAGACATGCTGACCCTCAAGCTTGTCAGAGATCTGATGAATATGGCATTTTAACATGTGTAAGCTTATGGTGACAGAAAGTCCCAAAGTCCTGGCAGTAGCTCCCCAAGGTCTCCGAGAAGATTTGGGCACAATGACAGATGACTTCAACTCTGGATTGTGGTATGCTAACCACTGGGCAATACTGTCCCAACTGGCCCACTGCTAGGGCCCAGCCTAAACTGTGGACAAAACTGTGGACACCTGGAGAGTCAATGTTTCACATTGCTAAGGGTGAGGTGACGCCATTCTCTCGTTTCTTTCTCCACAGAAACAGTCTCATCTTCTGTGCCTACCTGGACCACCTCTGCCCATGACGTTATGAGACCCCAGGAGCCAGGGACACTGCCTAGGTGATGGACTAACTAGTCATCTCTGTCATTTTGATTGGCACATGGATTGGTATATTTATTTAGCTCATAACTTATCCTTCTCAGGTCTCTGATCACCTTGACGGCTATGCTAAGCTAATGGTAGCTTTGCAGCTAAAGAGCAGACAATTAGATCCACTGTTAGATAAATTATATATAGCTTATGTAGGGTCTAAGGATAAAAGGAGTTTAGGTTATAAAAATACAAGTTACACACATTTGAGAGTCTTAAAAAGTGCCTTAAGGTTGGTAAACGTAAGTTAACATGTATGAGAGTCTAAAAATGTCTCTTAAGGTTGGTAATACAACTTATAAATGTTTGAGGTTCTAAAAAATGTTTTAAGGTTGGTAAATACAAGTTATAAAGGTTACAAAGTCTAAGGTGATTTAAGGTATCTTAAATAGGTAAAAAAGGCTTAATATTTCTTCCTGCTGTTCTGCTACTATTGTATTGACTGTCCAGAGTTTTGACCTTTATCAGTAGGACTCTAATTTATTAATCTAACTCTAATACAAAAACATTCCACTATACCACTATGCCACTATTATGGTCCTAAGCTCAAGATTGTAAGCCTCCATAATGTCTATGCTTATACTAAAGGTTAAAAACAAGTGAGTTTCCCTTTTATTTCATAAAAGGCTTTTGCTTTTTAAGAGTTCAGCTTAAAAAGTACTTATGCCATTAACACATATGTATGTCTACTGCCTTTTTCTCAATGCAGAGTACAATTGTGATACTAACATGTCTAAAGTTTTATCTCCTTCTTAAAACTTAAAAGTAATTCTTGTAAGCTGCAAAAGGTCCACCTAAATCTACCTCTCAGGACAACTAGATTCCAGATAAGTACTGTACTTATTGCCTATCTCAAAAGGTGGGACTCCCCCTTTCCCTGGTTTTGGGGCTTCCTTTCCTGGCTACCAGACTGCCATTTACTACAAGCAACCACTGGCTAAATTGGTGAGTTCACTCCATTTTCTCAGCATAAATGCCTCTCTTGCCAGACCAGAGAGCTCTGGCAACTTCCTACTATCTTTTGAGACAGAGGGACCACCCCTCAGCCATAGCCTTAATTGTCTAGGTTTGACCCTCTATGCTGACTTTCTTTTTCGGCCACACTCTCTATTGGGCGGTACACCCCCTCTACGGGTTCCTTCCCCACCTTGCTCACTCATGGGAAGGTCCCCTCTCCCACACGGTTCCTCTACTTCTCTGCCCCCAATGGGAGACTCCCAGACACCCGTCCCTCCAGACAGCCTGGAGAATTTCAGGTTTCTACACCTAGTGCCAGCTGGCACCAGGGCCTCTAAGTTTACACGCTTCTGTAACCAATGACAGATAAAAACAAAGCCTTCTTTAAATATTGCCAGTGACTAGGTAAATAAAGGTCCCTCCAGGTAGAGAGAGGTTCCCATGTACAAGCTTCATCAATCCAAACCTTTCAATGTATACCTACAGGATTTTCTCTATACTCAACTTTATCTTTTGCCTATATATATGTTTCAGTGTCCTGCCAGACACAGATGTTTCCTATAGCCACAACAGCGCCAAAGCAGCTACAGGTGTTCAACTCCGACCTCACGGACTCCAACAAGCTGCAGGTGTTTAGCTCTGACCTCACAGACTTCCAACAAGCTAGACTTGCACCTTCCCTCCCAGCCATGGATGTTCTTGCAGACCCTGGAAAGCATCAAAGCAGCCAATTCTTCCTGGACTTGGCCAACATTTCAGCCTTTTGACCTCCCTACAGCGCCCCCAGTGTCAGCAGG
This sequence comes from Psammomys obesus, assembly GCF_907164565.1. Lineage (NCBI taxonomy): Eukaryota > Metazoa > Chordata > Mammalia > Rodentia > Muridae > Psammomys > Psammomys obesus. Next base: position 1,770,190 of record NW_026596039.1, on the reverse strand, counting down.
AAGTAGCCAGAAGAGAATCTACACCTGTTATTCACTTGTTGTTAACAAAAGGCTGAAGTGGTATGCTTCAGGACCAGGACAAGCAGCTCCAGGTTCTCTCAGTGTTCCCTACCTGCTGCTGCCTTGCGTGGCTAGCAACTCTCTCTATTGACAACCCTCTACCCTAAATTTTCCAGGGCAGAGACTTCTCTTATTCTTAACCTTACAACCTAACCATTTTGTTACTATAATTCCTCTCTCTCTCTCAACCTCTTGCATGACAACCAAGAGTTGCTTCCAATGAGCCTAAATTTATATAGTTTAACTTACCTTATAAAAGGTAGCCCAAGCTCCCTATTTTTAATTGTAGAAAAAGGGAGGAATGTTGGGATCAGTAAGCAGGCACTTCTACAGCCAGCTCCAAAGGACCTAACCGGTTATCAGGCATTTGTGAAGACACCCTGACCACCTAAAACTATCTGCGCATGCCCTGGGTCACCCTATAAGAGAACTGGAACCCTCCCCCTCTCTTCCTCTCTTCCTCTCTCTCTTCCTTACTCTCTTACTCTTTCTCTCCTCCCCTCTCCCCCTTCCCCTAATAAACCTCCCACATGGAACACATTCCATGCATACATCTATACACCCAAATAAAAAAGGCTTCTCGGTACATTGATGCATACTTATAACCCTACCTATTTGGGTAGTTGAGGTGGGGGTTCTCAAACATATAAATTACAGATTTGGATTCATGAAAAGGAAATTGGTTTATTATTTCTATTTATTATTTCAATTCTCTAGCATTGTTTTCAGCAAGATGTAACTGTCAGAATGTCTTCTGGCTCGGCTTGAATGAACCATACTATCTAGTAGCTTATAAGAAATGTAATACTCAAATTCTATTATAATTTCAGTTGTTAATTATTTGTTTTAATACAGATGATCTCTGTCTATAAATTGTTACCACCATGTACAAAGTTTGATGATAGAAAAAAAATTAATCAGAACGGAAATGACATTGGCTTCTCTTTTCAAGAGTTTGCTTGCTGAGAGTAGGAAATCCTTGGAGAGACTGCTGTCATATTGTTTGGAGCTGGCGTATATAAGCCCAGAGTACAGCTTCAGAGCACAGCGGCAGAACTGCTCAGGAGAGTGTGAAGGGTGAGACTTTTGCTAACTCTAGAGCTGAAGAAGCACTTGGAGATGCTATCCTATCATCAGACCAGCTTTAAAAGTAGCTCTGAAATGGAGGCCTAGGACCTGGTCTCTCTGCACTGACGATTGTAGGATGCTGGATACATGTGACCCCCACTTCAGCATTAGTGATTTTGAAAGCGGCAAGTAAAATTCAGTGCCGAGACCTTTGGAAAGTAGGAGGGTAATTGTGTTCATCCTAAACTGTGATTAATGCTATGAGTCTAGAAGAACCACTGTGAAAAGTCAGGAAAATACTTCCTACTAGCTCCATTAATTCAGTTATTCACAAAGTGATTTAAAATCGTACAGAACTTGCCTGCGACTTTTTCACTTCCCAAAGGTACAGAGTTTAAGTCCATCATCTGCATTCTGCTGTGGCTAACACTATAGAAATGTGCTGCTTAAAAGTTAATTTTCTAGTACATCGGTTCCAGTCAGTTATGATGAACTGGAGAATGGTTGCATTATGCTTTCAATTTTAAAGGAGATTTAAAAAGAAGTAAACATTTATCAGAAAATGCGGTGGGCAAATTGGAATAGCTTTACCTCATCTCCAAGTGGGTATAGTAAGGGGAACAGGGACGTCTCTGACATGAACTCAGTGGCTGGCTCTTTGATCACCTCCCCCTGAGGGAGGAGTAGCTTTACCAAGTCACAGAGGAGGACATTGCAGCCAGTCCTGATGAGACCTGATAGGCTAGGGTCAGATGGAGGGGGAGGAGGACCTCCCCTATCAGTGGACTTGGAGAGGGGCATGGGAGGAGATTGGGGAGGAGGGGTGGGGCTGGGAGGGAATGAGTGAGGGGGCTACAGCTGGGATACAAAGTGAATAAACTGTAATTAATATAAAAAAGAAAAATTAAAATAAAAAAACTTTTCCTCAATTTCTCTCAGCACTACTTGAAAGATCCACTATATGAGTACTGTAGAATACTAATAAGATAGAAATCTTATTAGATTGACTTTTTAATATTTGCTGCTAATGTGTACATATTTTATGCCTTTTCCATTTCATTTTTAATTTTTAGAAATTCCATTGAAACTTTTATATAAGGACACATAATAATAACAGAAACACAGAATTAATTTTTTGAGATCCAAAGACTAGCAAACAGAAAGCTTGTGGTGATGTGCTTACGTGAGACAAAGCAGACTTAAAACTGTACAGCAGCAAAAAAAAAAAAAAAAAAAAAAGTTATAACTCAAGCTTTAAAATTTAAAGTAAAAAAAAATGATAATCAGAATTTTTAGCCTAGGTATTACAAGTATTAGAACAGCATCCACAAAGTCATTGAGCATATAGAATATCTAAACAATATAATTTAGACCAACAAAACCAAAAAAGCAGTGCCAAGTGGGACCAAAGAGACTGATGCATCAACCAAGACCATACATAGAGAGGACCTAGACCCCGTGCTCAGATGTAGCCCATGGGCAGCTCAGTCTCCATGCGAGAATCCTAGTAAGGAGAGAAGAGACAGTCTCTGACATGAATGCAGTTGCTTGCTTCTTGATCACTTCTCCCTGGTGGGGCAACCTAGCCATCCCACAGAGGAAGAGGATCCAGACAGTCCTGATAGGACTTGATAGGCTGGAGTCATACAGTAGGGGAAGAGGGCTTTCCCTATCAGTGGACTAGGAGGAGGGATGGGGAGAGGGAGGAGCAAGGGCAAGACAGGGAGGAGATGAGGGAGGGGGTTACAACTGGAATACAAAGCAAATAAATAATAAATAATAATAATAGAAAACAAAACAAAAAAGAAACAACCTGTGTGTGCCTGTTATTGTGCATTTAGAGATATCATGCGTTTTGGCCATTGTTGCAGTTCACAGGTGCCATAGCTAGGCAGGACTATTAACTACTTCCCTCCTTTGGCAGCTTATACTGTATTTTATGTAAAATACAGTGTAAAAGCTAGAATGAAAGAAAGAGGCTTTCCGATTAGCGCCTGCTAGAAAAATATGAGCCCTATGTCCAAGGTAAATGGTTTCTCAGCAACTGGGGCCTACCTTCAGTCCCCGGGAGGTAACCAAAGGCAACAGCAGCACTTGTTTTGAGAGTTATTTGGACTGGTGTGACAGACCATTTGCAAGTGTTATTTTCATGCTGAATTTGAGAGTGGGGCAAGGTTGTGGAAAGAGCTGTAGTGAGGGGACTTGGAATGGACTGAAGGGAGAGAAAAGGAAGAAAGTGATGTAATTACGTTTTAGTATAAATACATTAAAATTTAAAAGTAAAAAAATTTAAATTATTTTAAATAAAAAGAAAAAATGCATAAATTTGAAAGGTAAATGTAGTAGGGACATCAGGAACTAATAGAAGGAAATGGAGGTGCCTTTAATTATGTTATATGCATGTATGAAATTTTCAAACAAAATAATAAATTCTGTGAAAAAAAAGTCATGAATATGAAAGAATGCAAGGAGCTGCTTAGGATGGTTGAAGCAAGGAACAGAAAGGGATAAATGAACCAATTATGTTATAAATTATGTTTAAAAATAAAAATAGTTATTATTAAAAAAATTAACCTACTGGGAAATTGAAAACGTAACTACTATTCTTTTCAAAAGTTTTCCCCCTGATAGTTGTAAATCCTTGGAGAGTGTTTTCTCACCTCTTTTGGTAGCTGAGACTTACAAACACATGACAAATCTTCAGAAGAATACAATAGGAATCACTCAAATGACAATGAAACCTAAGCATATATGCTACCTTAGGGATGCTGACCTGCAATTAAAAGCTGAGACTGAAGCTAAGGTCCTGGTATTTATCAATGAAGATTGTAGAATATAGAGTACCTGTGGTTTCAACCATCAACATTTGTGATTCTGCCAGTGGCAAGTAAAATTTGGCGCTCAGACTTTCAGATACAAAGGTGAGTGTTCATTCCAAACTGTGATGAAAGCTCATGAGTCTAAAAGAATCACTTGCCTAGTCAGAGACATACTTCCTAAGTCCTTCAGTTTTTATGTTATTCATAAAGTTTTTTTGTTGTTTTTTTTTTGTTGTTGTTGTTTTTAGTTTATAGACTTACTTGCCACTTTCCCAGTTCCTGAAGGTTCAGTTGGTTACAGTGAATTGGCAACTGTTATATCTTTAGATGAATTTAACAAGAACAAAATATTTGTTAGACAAAAGAATGACAATTATTATACTCTGCCACTTAGAAATAATAGCTTGAAGAAAAGAAGAGACAATTTGACCATTGTGACTTTCTGGTTTTATAATCTCTTATGTCTGTCAACTACAAGAACAACATTGTATCATAAGGAATAGGTGATGCTCATCTCGGGTTTAATTAACAAATGAAAGCCTCGTAAGTTTAACTCCTCAACAATTTTGAATCTGTGTTCTCAACCACATTGACCATAATTCTGGTAAACAAGAACAGTTGAAAGAGCTCAACAGAGAGCTTTAATGAGCTCATCTTCTGCAATGTTACATCTAAATTACAGCCTCACTTAAAAGGCTCTGTTTAAACACTGGATTTAAAACAACTACAAGGAAAGGTAACATAAGACTCTCCAATATTTTTAGCTTGTGCTTATGATTATTGAGGACCAAATTTTGCTTTATATGCAAAATGCTCTTTAAAGATCTACAATGATTAATAAATATAAAATATTGTTTCAAATAATAAAACAGAAAATTTAAGTAGCATCATTTTTAATTAAGTTGGGAAGACATTCAAAATTGCATGCCCCTCACGCTTTACACTAGTTTTAAAACTTCATTACACGGCATATTAGGAATGTCTGCTTGTCTTCTGCAATTATTTTCTTTCTTTCATTATTTATTTTTTTTTATGTTTTTGGGTGTTTTGCATGCACGTATGTATGTGTACTATGTTCATTCCTGGTCAGAGGCTAAAATAAGGCATCAGACCCTTTGCCACCTGGGAGCTGGATATTGGTCATCCCACCAAACTGATGACAGTAGTTCGTGCCACAGGATTCAAGTAGTGGAAGAAAGGAATCAAACTCCTTCCGTTGTCCTCTTACCTCAGTGGGAGCACATACACACAAAGTGTGATAAAGATTTAAAAATGCACATAAACCACAACCTGAGTCTTTTGAACATGTAGATTGTGAGGGACTTAAGGCTGTCATAAATAAAGCTCTCATGCACATTTTGGCGCACAAATTTCTACAGAAAATTGCTGACGTTTTTTCCTTCGTAAAATTTGTGGTGCAGACTGTTCAGTTGCAGAGTGAATATATATTTAAATTTAGAGTAAATCATAAAGGTTACTTTCTAAAGCTGGGGAGCAGTTTCACACTCCACACAAGAACTCTGTAATGTCTGGCTACGCCTTGCCAACAATTTGCATTTTCACAACTTTTGAACCCATTGTAATAGAAGAATGTGAAGGTTGTATCTTTTTAATTTCACTGCTGGTTAGTGATAAAGTTTATTTGATTTTCACTATGGAATCTTCACACATCAACTATTCATATATCTCTTTGGTAAGTCGTATTATCAGATTGTTTACTTTAAAATTTTTTATGTTATTAATTTTTAGGATATTTTATGTGTTTGATCTTACCTTTCATAAGAACAAATGAAATTACTTTTAGTAATTTTTTTTTCTTTTGAAAAAAATCTCAATTTCAACAGAAGTTCAAATAATCACTTTTATGGTTACTGGTTTTGCTTTTTTTATTTTTACTGGTAAATGTGTTTATGAATTCTCTTAATAAGGAAATGTAAACATTTTTAGATATCAAATAGTCTCCTTAGTGTTTTCATTCAGATATTTAAATCTCAGCTTTTGTGATTTGTCTACAAGTTTTCTTCAGAATTAGTTAGTTGTATTAGTAACAAAAATTTTGATTTAAAATATTTTATGTGTTTAATAATTCACCTCCAACATATTTAGGAATTTGTTTTGGTAGAGAGGGTGATCACCGTGCTTAGCATTTAGCATAAAAGAAGATGACAATCAAGAGGTTGTGCTTCCTCGGGATGTTTCTGCTTTTGCACACTGTGACAGTTTACAAAAAGTTAAGTTTCTAGCCAAAACTTGTTTAAAATTTGGTAGGGTGTTAGTAACCAACACACCCAATAATTATGCATTTTTTTAATGATTTATCACAGCTGGTTGTTTTAAGTAGCAGTTAACAATTATTTATTTTATACAGTTATTAAGGCAAGAAAAAAACTAATAAAAATAACCCCTAAAGCATCACTGGTAAATGACTGGATGTGAGAAGGAATTGGGTGCTTTGCATTTGTACCTCACGGTTTAACCACAACTGATTCAGATATTCTCAAGAATCAGTCCAGAAGCAATGGATGACCTAATTGTAGACGAATCTTTTCAGATGATGGTTCTTACACAGGTCACTTAATTTTAATAACATTAAATTTCAAATACCATCTTAGGGACATGACTCTACTATTGCTTTCTGGCTAGGGTTATCTGCTGCAGCTGAAGCTCTATCCCTCAGTGCTAGCTAGTGGCTATCAATAGTATCTGGGAGAGAAGCAGATACATCTTGAGTTGTAAACTCATTGGTGAGCTCTTCCCACTCCAGTGGATAGTTCAGAGCCATGGCCATACACATGGCTTCGGTGGAGACCTAAACAGAAAAAAACAAAACAACACCAGAATGTGGAAAAAAAAATTTATATAGATGATGGGGAGTAGTTATAGGAATAGAAAGTGAGAAGAGTGACAGCATGTTTTCACATGTGTGAAAACGGATGAGAGCAAGTTTAATAAATAAAAAGCTCTAATAACGTCATGTAAAAACATGATTTCTAAAAATGTATGGAAATAAAAATGTCTGTAAAGAAAGGCTGTGACCATCACTGGAGAGTTTGGGATAGTTAAGCCAACGTTTTCAGCTGTTCAGGAACAATGCTTTCAGATTGTCAGTCACTTTTACTCATTCATATTCACTCCAAGTATTCAGATTTTCAAGCCCCAACATAGCTTTCATTTTATAATTTAATTTAAAAGTTTATTTGATAATTTTATATGTGAGTACTATATTTACATTACATTATTTTCACCCACTTCTCTTCCATCCAACTCCTCCCCTGCCCCAACTCTCTCAAATTCCCTCTGAGATATATAAACACACATATATAAAACATATATGTATATTTAAACATACATATCCCTCTGAGACCATTTGTTGCTGATATAGATGCAGAGCTAAACACTGGGATTGATGAACCTATTAGATAGTTTAACTCCAGAGGAGACTTAGTCTCACTCTCTGCTCAACCATTAATTGCTTGAAATTTTGATCTATGAATAAAGCTTTATGAGATTTCCTCCAACTCAGTTGGCATATCAATTGGTATTGTCATTGTGCTGGTCAAACACAATTTGATATTTTATGGGTGTAGCTTCTCTGTCATTATACAAGATAATGTCTCAAACAGACTTTCTGATCTTCTGGTTCTTATAATCTTTTCATCCACCCTTTGTTATGTGCTCTGAGCCTTAGGTGTAGATGTCATGTAATAGATACATCAATCGGGACTGAGAAACTCACAGATAGTTATTTGCATTTTGACCAGTTTTGATTTCTATAATGGTCTCTAACTGTGACAAAGACTGTTTGATGAGAGTGGAGAATCAATCCTACCTGCAGATGCAAAAATAAGTATTTTAAGTACAATTAGAAATTATACTGGTTTAAGAAAGTGGGAGTAGTAGGTGCTCCTCTAGAGTCTGTGACTTCACTGGGCATGAATAGTAGATTATACTACCCGACCTACTGTGGAGCATGTCTTAAGTCCAGTTAGATACCAGTTGGTTACCACTAAGATTTTAGTGTCACTGTTGCACTCTTGAGGACATCTTGCCATGCTTGCAATTGTTGTAATCATAGGGTTTCTAGCTGGCTGGGACTATTGATTACTTTTCTCCTTTGGTAGATTCTGTATCACCTTAGGATATTATGAGATGTAGTCCTCATAGAGGAGATGCAAGCTTCAAGTCAAGATATTGGTGTGAAGCTATTGAAATGATCAAAGTGCTCAGGGTAGCATTTTTCGTAGCATGCATTCTGAATTTTAAGAAAATAATGACAGTTAAATATTAAATTAAGAAAGTTTATCTTAAACTTATTAAATTTAACAATTTAAAAGCCTTTACTTTAAAATCAAAAACAAAAGAGAGAAACAGAGAGAGAGAAAGAGAGAGAGAGAGAGAGGAAGGAGGAGAAGGAAGAGATGAACATGAAGAGGAGGAGGAGAAGAAGGAGGAGGAAAGTGGATCTCTGAGGTCAGCCTGGTCTACAGAGTGAGTTCCTAAGGCTAAGGCTACACAGAGAAACCCTATCTTGATAAAACAAAACAAAACAAAACAAGAGAGTTTATTTATGTAAGTTTCTGTAGGTTTAACCACTATAAAGAGACTTAAGTTTTACATAACTAAAAGTCATGTGCATGTAAAATTCTTCTTAAATTAAACAATAATGGTCACTGTAAAAGACATATATTTCTCTCTTCTTTGAGCAGACATTTGAGCAGAGGATATGGCAGCAGGAAACTATTGCACATTGCCTGAATTCATCCTGACAGGGCTCTCAAGGAATCCAGAACTCCAGATGCCTCTCTTTCTCCTCTTCCTAGGAATCTATGTGGTCACCGTGGTGGGAAATTTGGGCATGATCACACTGATTGGACTCAGTTCCCACCTGCACACACCCATGTACTATTTTCTCAGCAGTCTGTCCTTCATTGACCTCTGCCATTCCACAGTTATCACTCCTAAAATGCTTGTGAACTTTGTGACAGAGAAGAACATCATCTCCTACACTGGATGCATGACTCAGCTCTATTTCTTTCTCATTTTTGCCATTGCAGAGTGTCACATGCTGGCTGCAATGGCATATGACCGCTATGTTGCCATCTGTAACCCCTTGCTTTACAATGTAACCATGTCCTATCAGATTTACGTTTCCCTGATTTCAGGTGTGTATATTATTGGTGTGGTTTGTGCATCAGCTCACACAGGCCTCATGCTCAGAATACGGTTTTGTAACTTAGATGTGATCAACCACTACTTTTGTGATCTTCTTCCCCTCCTAAAGCTTGCTCACTCCAGTACTTATGCTAATGAATTGCTGGTTCTGTGTTTTGGTACATTTAACATCATTGTCCCAACCTTGACTATTATCACTTCTTACATCTTCATCATTGCCACCATCGTGCAGATTCGTTCTATTGAAGGCAGGTCCAAAGCCTTCAGTACCTGCAGCTCCCACATCTCGGCTGTTGCTATCTTCTTTGGGTCTGCTGCATTCATGTACCTGCAGCCATCATCAGTCAGCTCCATGGACCAAGGAAAAGTCTCCTCTGTGTTCTATACCATTGTTGTGCCCATGCTTAACCCCTTGATCTACAGTCTAAGGAATAAGGATGTCAGTATTGCCCTGAAGAAAGTTCTAGAAAGAAATCATTTATGCAAACTGAACTAATATGAGATTTATTTATTAAAATAGAGTCATCAACTGATACATCACTTGAGTTGATCTTATTTATTTTAATTTATTTGTTAATATTTTTATTATTTTTTATTTATTTTACATCCTTATTGTAGTCCCATTCCTCCTTCTCTCCCAGTCTTACCCTTTCTCACTTCCTCTCCCCCTTTCCTCAGAAAAGGTAAGCTCCCTTTACCATCCACCCCAGTTCAAGTTGCATCAGGACTAAACTTGTCTCCTTCCCCTGTGGCGTGGCAGAGCAGTCCTGCCTGGAGGAAATGATCAAGAGGCTGGCAAGTGAGTTCCTGTCCAATGAAGTCTCCACTTCCCTTACTAGTGAACCCATATGAAACCTAAGCTGCCCATCTGCTACATCTTTATAGGGAGTCTAGATACAGTTCCTGCAATGTCATTGGTTGATGCTTCAGTCTCAGCAAGCCCATCGGGGTCCTGGTTAGCTGGCTTTGTTGTTCTTCTTGTGGAGCTCCTGTCACCTCCAGGTCCTTTTCTCTTTCCTCCCACTTTTCCATAAGACTCCCTACACATAGCCCAACATTTTGGCTTGGTATCTGTTTTGAGGCCCTGCTGGGTAGAATCTCTCAGAGGACAATCTGTCAGGCTCCTGTCTACAAACTTAGCAGAGTATACTTAATAGTGTCAGGAGTTGGCACTCTCTGATAAGGTGAATACTACTCACCTATAAAAAACAAAGCAATCAAGAATTTTGCAGGCAAATGGATGGAACTATATCTAAAGAAGATAAGTAACATAGAGGAACCATGGGAGGATGCAAAAAAATTTGTTAATATTTTAATAATTTATTCAGATATTTTTGTTTTATCTCATGTAATCATCTAATCCTATTTTCTCCAAAACACTAGTCATATAGAGTTTCATCATAGAGACAAAAGTAAAACCAGGCTGAGGATGGCATCAACCTATTTACCGTAAGTCAACCACATCAACCGTATATCTTTTTGACTGTACAGTTGGTTAAAAAATCTCCTTTCCATTTTCAATGTTAAGGACACATTTCTAGAGGTCTTGCTACTGCTGTCCTTCAATGTGGAAGAAAATGAAACTTAGAAATATTATGTTTGTGATTTCTAGTTTTGAAAATGCCTGGAAAAGTCCACTTACTAGCCTATTTATTCTTCAGAGGATCTTAATTACCTTCCTTTTTAGTATATTACTTTAAATTCCTAACTGTAATTTTACATTTCTGTTAAAGACAATTGTATATATTGAGTCTGTGCCTAATCCAGTGTGCTTGTGGTTTATCCATTAATTATTTAATTTTTAATTCCATATTTTAGCCAAAGTGATTGTGACTAAGATGTACAAGTAGAATTTTCTGTTCTTATAACTTCTTGCTCTCCAGGTCCTAGAATAATTTTTAAGGGTTATTAAATCCTTAATAGTTTTCTTACTCCTCTTATGAATTACTTAAGGGAAATATCTGACACTCATACTGTCTTAACTGTCGACAGTTTGTGATCATTCCAAGGAAGTACATTTTTTACTTAATGTAACTGAGTACATTTTGTAAATCAGATTCTTTAAGGTTTAGTGTTATGCATGCTTTAAGGATATGTTAAATACTAATGACATTCTGACCTATTTTACATTTGGATTTAAAAGTGAGATAATATATAAATAACTGATTTCAAGTTCATTAAATCTCATTTATAAAGAAACCCTTGAAGCAATGATTTTCAAGAAATCTTGTTAAAGACCACAGCCATTTGAGAACAGGAAACCTCAGCTGAGAAAATGTCCCCACAACATTGGCCTGTGAGAAAGGCTGTGGTGCACTTTTTTTTGATTGATAATTGATGTGAGAGGGCTCAGTTGCCGGTAGTGACAACCCTGGGCTGGTGGTCCTAGATCTTAAAAGAAAGCAGGCTGAGCATGTCCTGGGGAGCAAGCCGGTAAGCAGCACTCCTCCATGGCTTTTGCATTAGCTCCTGCCTCCCAGTTCCTGTTTTAAGTTCCTACCCTGACTTTCCTTCATTGCTGGATTTTAAGCTGTATAATATGATGAATCCTTTCTTTGCCAAGAAAAAACAATAAAAGAAACCTTGTGAAAAGTCAAAAGTAATTAAACTTAACAATTTTTATTTCAGCAATGATTTTTTTAAATGACCACATATAAAAAAAAAAAAGAAATTGAAACTAACCCATTCTACTAAATGCCCGCTCTATCCCTGTGACTAAATGCTATGGCATATTTACACTCGGATGTATTCCCTGTACATCAAAGACCACTTTTTCACAATAAAAACAAACAGACACAAACCCGAATCATAGATCCAGGGTTTAAAGAAGAAAAAAGAAATTCTGTGTAATAGTGTTAATTGGAACAAAAACAAGCCCCTTGTACTACTGAAAATTATCCATATCAAAAGTGGACCATAATTTCACCTATGATGACATCAGAAAAAGTGGTACATAATCATTTTATATATTTATATATGATGTAAATAACATATATGTAAATGTATATTTACATATATATGTGTATATATAAAATACAATGGAAAAATACCATATCATTAGGCACAATAACCTGACTAGCCAGGAGAGATGTTTCGTGGTGTTTATTTGTTTGTTTGTTTATCTATTTATCTATGTAGGGTAAGGCTGGGTGAATTCTATGATTATTTTCCAATTAGTATACAACTTTAACTTACAGGTTTTTGATCCTCCATATTTAAACCTCCAAATCCTGGAGGTTTGTCCAGGACTTTACATGAAGGGCAGAGAGGTAAGTGGAGTGATAGACAGCTATGTAGCATTGTCTCCTGGGCACTCTAAAATTATGCCATGTGTCAAATTGAGCACATTAAATGGTTGGACCTCACTATCGGAGAATCTTCTTAATCCTTCATGATCCTGAAACTAAGGCGATTCTACTGTTTATCTTTGGTGCCTGAATAAAAAGAACACATTCAATTCTAATGTTATATATAAGTATATTTGTATATAAATTAATATGTATTGATAAAAACAAATAAAAATTAAAATGTAAAACAAGAATCCAACATATCTTAAATGCAGAACATGTAGAACACTTAAATAAAGCTATGATACATCCAAAATTATTACTTGCTAGGTTTAAATTTTTTTTAATTTAAATTTATTTTTTATAATTTATTCACTTTACATCCCAACTGTAGCCCCCTCCCTCCTCTCCTCCTGGTCCCAAAAATTCTTTCAACTATAGTTTATATAATATTTTTAGGATTGATCAGATTAGTTTATTTAGTCTTAGAAAACACTTTGATAATTTGAAACTTTACAGTGTTCTGATTTCTAACTATTTAGTCATGAAATAACTCATGTGTTTCTGTAGTACCAGTGGAGCCCCCATCCCCTTCATTGAGACCTTTCTATTGTTTTCCTGGCATTCTTAAACTAGGAGCAAAGCAAGGCAGTTTTGATTCTTGGAGAATTTGTTCATAACATTCATGTGATGTGCCAGGCAATGACTATATTTAGTATTTAAACAATGTTAAACATATAATCAATATGATATAATTCATCAGGAAAGTCACTGTTCCTCTAAAACCTGATTACTCCTCTGTGGTTGATAACTGTTGTGTCAGTCAAAGGCTTCTAAAAAATGTGCAGAATCTCACACACCACCCATACCTGCTGGATCAGAGTAAGTATTTTAACACGGACTTTTGGTGATCCACAAACTCAAAATCTTTATTAGGTTTGAGAGTTTAGAAATGACAGGGATCCATTGTGTAAATATACCACAATTTCTGTATCCATTTCTCCGTTGAGGGCTAGCTGGGTTGTTTCCAGCTTCTGGCTATTACGAATAAAGCTGCTATGAACATGGTTGAGCAAATGTTCTTGCTGTATACTTGAACATATTTTGGATTTATGCCTAGGAGTGACATAGCTGGATCTTAAGATCACACTATTCCTAATTATCTGAGAAAGCACCAGATTGATTTCCAAAGTGGTTGTACAAGTTTAAAACAAGGAAATGATGAAATTGCAGGCAAACGGTGGGAACTAGAAAAGATCATCCTGAGTGAGGTATCCCAAAAGTAGAAAGACACACATGGTATATACTCACTTATAAGTGGATATTAGAAATATAATATAGAATAAACACACTAAAATCTGTACACCTAAAGAAGGTAAGCAAGAAAGAGGATCCTGGATAAGATGATCAATCCTCACTCAGAGAGGCAAATGGGACAGACATTGGAAGAGGGAGAAAACAGGGAACAGGACAGGAGCCTATCACAGAGGGCCTCTGAAAGACTCTACCCAGGAGGGTATTAAGGCAGATGCTGAGACTCATAGCCAAGCTTTGGGCAGAGTGCAGAGAATCTTGTGAAAGAAGGCGGAGATATAAAGACCTGGAGGGGACAGGACCTCCACAAAGAGAGCAAAAGACCCAAGAAATCTGGGCACAGGGGTCTTTTCTGAGACTAATACTCCAACCAAGGACCATGCATAGAGATACCCTAGAACCCCTGCATAGATGTAGCCCATGACAGCTAAGTATCCAAGTGTGTTCCCTAGAAAGGGGAACAGGGACTGTCTCTGACATGAACTCAGTGGTTGTCTCTTTAATCACCTCCCCCTGAGGGGGGAGCAGCCTTACCAGGCCACAGAGGAAGACAATGCAGCCAGTCCTGATGAGACCTGCAGGGCAGGGTCAGATGGAAGGTGATGAGGACCTCCCCTATCAGTGGACTTGGGAAGGGCATGGGAGGAGAAAAGGGAGGGGGATAGAAGTGGGAGGGGATGAGGAAGGGGCTATCGCTGGCATACAAAATGAATAAATTATAATTAATAAATAATTTAATTTAAAAAAATTTTTAAAATAAATGATAAGAATCCTTTTGAGAAACAAGGTGGCAGTTGGGGAGTTACACTGATAATTGCTTATTTTTCTTGAGAGATGTTTCTCAAATAATGATATTCCCTAGAGAATATTTATTTCCTAACATACGGTATCTGAAGAAATTAAAAGCAGGACAGATCTTCACAACTGCTCTGGTTTGTGCAAGGGTGAAACTGAAAATGCAGAAGCTGACTTGAGATTCAGACCAAACTCAAAGATACTGTTGCCTTTAAGGATCAAGCCTTGCTTTCTCAATACTAATTCTGGGTGCCTGCTTTTCCCAATGCCCAGGATCAGCGCCATTTACAAACAGCAAATAAAACTTGATATTGATAATTTCAGCAGAAGTAAGGTGAGTGTGTTTGTGTCATATGCTCGCACTTGTCATTTAGGACTTTAAGGTCTGGAGCAATTATTGTTGGAAGTCAGGCCGAAGTAATTGAATATTCCCATTCACTCATCTAATTCATCACTTATTCCTGAGAGTGCCTTTAAAAACCTGCAGTGTGACAAACATGCAGAACTGAGGAGATAAGCAAATAAGTCCAACTTGTCATTTAGTTAGTAGTTTAGTTTACAGCCCAAGGACATCTGTGGTTTAGAAATTAAAACATCTTTAGTGCCTTTTAGGTCCATTACAAGATTTTGGAAGCTGACTTCATGTGAACCACAGTTTTAGATGGGATATTAAGGGAAATACATATTTACCAGATAACAATGAAAAAGGGCTCAGTGACACTCTTTCAAGTAGAATGAACAGCAATCTAAAAAGTAGATGATTGTCATATAGTCTAGGAACTGAAGGAGCTAACTGTGTCTGTCACAGCAGAAAAGGGTTTCATGCATGAAGAATTTAGCAGAATCAATGTAAGTAAACCTTTGTAATTTTACCAAAGAAATTAAGGGAATCTTTTTTTTTTCCAAATCTTTGAAAGTGGACTATCATTAGATTTAAGGCTCAGTATAATCTGTGAACAATAATGAAAAAGCAAACTACCATAATATTACCTTATGATTATTAAAAGATGCATTTTTTATGCTTTCAAATATCATAAGTTGTCTTGCAGCACGTAAGCTGTATACTAATTATATCACCTTCAAATGTTTTCCAAACATCTTTCAGCCTCTGTATTTTTTTGTCTTGCCATTGTTCTGTCTTTATTTAGAACATCCATCCATTTTCTGAAATATGTTATAATAGCTTTAAATTAGTGCCTGTTAACTTCATGGAAGAAACGGAAGCACCAGCAGGCCCTTTCGCTGGGGCATAGGTGTGGTAAATGGTGATCACTAAGAGGCCCCTTGGCTCAGCCATCAAGCAGCATTGTGAGCTCTTGGCTGTATTCCGGTTCAGGAGTATCTGACCTGAGAAGACACAGCAGATATCCTTTAGGGAATCACTGAATAAAATGCCTTACAATAATCTAAAATAACATACTATAATTTGTTATATTTTAAGATTTGTATTTTCATGAAATTGTCTGAATTTCTCTTTCTCCTTGAATTTCTTTGTTTCATTGAGTTGAAAGTATCTCTTTAGTTTTTCATATGAATTGGACTTAATCTACATATGCTTAAGGAACCCTTGCATAAACTGCTGTTTGTAGTTAAATGAATTCCACAATGACTGTAAAGAACCCATTTCCTTTTCCCCATTATTTCTGCAAGGATATTATGAGAGACTGTGACTCCTGCTGGGATGAGATCAATGCTTTCTATCATCTATCTTCCTTGGCAGAAATACTAGTTTGATATAAAATTTCCATAACTGAGGCAAGCTGAATGCAAGGATTGTAAGCATGAATTACTAATCCTACATGCTGATGCATGAGACTCAAAGGAGAAAACTACATACAGTGCATAAGGGATAGCACACTATTATATCAATGCTGTGCAGCTAGCCATCAATATTTGTGACATTTTTGAGTATCAACGTCTTAATTCTCTATCATGTTAGGATAAACAGATATTTTCCAAAAATTATAAAACTGGAACATAAATTTCTCAGTGACCCATTCAGGAGTTAGTCATTTTATGAGGTGTTCATTATTTGTTAAGATGTTATACATAGGAATTAGATTATTCTAACTGGTAAATAAGTTTCAGAGACTTATTACCTTTGTAGGGATGAGTCCCCTAATTTATGGCTGGGGTTAATCCCTTCTCATATTAATACTAGGTAGACTCTTCTTTCTTTGGAGATGATTCAAAAGTTATGCATTGCATGGATTTTGTTAGATTTATTCCCAGTAATTAGATTATTTTCTGTTGCTGTTTTATACAGTGCTATTTAAAAAATGTTTCATACTTTATTCACTTTATATTCTGATTATAGCCTCCTCCCACTTCTCTTCCCAGCTGCATCCTGTCTCTCTTTCCCCCTATCCACAGAAAGTGGGAGTCCTCCTCCCCTACCACCTGACCCCAGCTTACCAAGTGTCATCCAGATTTCCTGCATCCTCTTCCTCTGTGGCCTGGGGGAAGTGATCAAAGAGCAGGCAACAGAGTCCATGCCAGAGACAGATCCTGTTCCCTTACTAGGGAACCCACATGGAGACTAAGCTGCCTATTACCTACATCTGAGCAGGGGGTCTAGGTCCTCTCCATGTATGGTACTTGCTTGGTTGGTGCATCAGTCTCTGCAGGCCACCCTGGGCACAGATTTGTTGGCTTTCTTGGTCTCCTTGTGGAGATCCTGTCCCCTCCAGGTCCTCTATGACCCCTACCCTTCCATAAGACTTCCTGCACTCTGTCCAAAATTTGCCTGTGAGTCTCAGCATCTGCTTTGATTCTTTCCTGAGTGGAGTCTTTCAAAAGATATCTATGATAGGCTCCCATCCTGTTCCCTCTCTTCAACTGCTTCAGGTGTCTATTCTATTTGCCCTTCTGAATATGAATTAAGCATCATTCTTACGGTCCAATGTGATCTTAATACATTTATAGCTTTCAAAATTGTTTTAACAGTAGAAGTAACTGATGACAAAGAACATCATTATTTGCAATACTCGCTAAAATAAATCTTGCAACATGCTACTATCAATAAGAGGATGTGTAATAAAAGTAGTTTATTAGATATGAAGTGATTTATTCCTGCTTTGTGAGAGTCAGCCCAAAATTTGAACAATGAAAAGCATAAAAAGAAAATTCACATATTCTATGGGGAAATTTGGATAACTTAATATCTATTATAACTGTTTAAAACTCACCATCAATAGGCAACATTAATAAGAGATCAGTGAATTGTGAATAAGTATTTATAATTATGTGATTTAAGATTTATTGAAAATGTTAAGAAAAAGTAAATAAGCTTTGTTCTATAATAAAATTCTCTGAAAAATTTAATAATTTTTGGCAAGTATGTTCAATAAACATATTGAATTGAAAATAAGTTATGTTTAAGTGAAAAGAAAGTATGTCAATATATAAATAATTCACTTGCATATGATCCATGAAACAAATTTTGAAATATTTAATACTGAATTCAATAATAATGTAATGTATTTAAACTAGCAAGACTTAATTAACATGAAGCTTAGTGGGGAATTAACAGTGTAAAGGTTTGCATTACTGAATAATCCAAAATTAAAGCATTACTTAAATTTTATACTTAAAAAAGTTATAAAGAAATCAGAAAGTCATTTCCACAACACATATAAAGAGAAATAATTAATCTATTAATATTATTTTAAAGAAAATAAATACATAAATCCCTATCAGTGAAAATATTTTAAATTCCTTAATAAAATTGATAAACATGGTTCAAAATCAAAGCAGAAGAATTTTAGTTTATTGGCTACAGTAATGAAGTGCAGTCCATTAATTCTATCTATCTATCTATCTATCTATCTATCTATCTATCTATCTATCTATCTATCTATCTATCATCTATCTATCTATCTATCTATCTATCATCTATCTATCTATTCATTCATTCATTACAATTTATTCGCTTTCTGTCCCTGCTTTAGCCCCTTCCCTGGTCTCCTCCCAGGTCCACCCACTGTTCTTTTTCTCCCTCTATGGCCTTTTCCTAGTCCCTTAATAGGGGAGGACCTTTTCTCCTTCTACCTGACCCTAGCCTATCAGTTCTCAAAAAGCTGGCTACATCATCTTCCTCTGTGACCTGGCAAGGCTGCACCCCAAGGGGGAGGTAATCAAAGAACCAGCTACTGAGTTCATGCCAGAGACAGCCCCTGCTTCCTTACTAAGTTATCCACGTGGAAACTGAGCAGCCTATGGGCTTCCTCTGAACAGGGTGCTTAGGTCCTCTCCATACATGGTTCTTGGTCAGAGTATCAGTCTCTGCAGGCATAAGCTCCCCCCTACCCCAGGCCCAGGAGTTTTGGCTCTGTTATTCTCCTTGTGGAGCTCTTGTCCCTTCCAGGTCTTTCTGTCTCCTCCTTCTTCCATTAGATTCCCTGCACTCTGCTCAAAGTTTGGCTATGAGTCTTAGGTATCTCTTTTGATACCCAACTGGATAGAGTCTTTCAGAGATCCTCTGTGGAAGGCTACTGTCCTGTTCCTTGTCTTCCTCTACTTCAGATGTCTATCCTGTTTGCCCTTCTGAGTGAGGATTAAGCATCTAGGGTCTTCCTTGTTGTTTAGCTTCTTTAGGATTATAGATTTTAGAATGTTTATCCTATATAATATGGCTAATATCTACTTATAAGTGAGTATAAGTCTTGCGTGTCTTTCTACTTCTCGGTAACCTCAGTCAGGATGATTTTTTTCTACTTCCCACCATTGGCCTGCAAATTTCATTGCTGAGTAGTATTACACTGTGTAAGTGTACCACACTTTCTGTATTCATTCCTCCTTTGAGGGATGTCTAGGATGTTTCCAGATTCTGCTTATTACAAATAAAGCTGCTATGGACATAGTTGAGCAAATGTATTTATTGAATGGTGAGGCATCTTTTGGATATATGCCTAGAAGTGGTATATTTGGATCTTAAGGTAGCACTATTCCTAATTTTCTGAGAAAACACCAGATTGATTTCCAAAGTGATTGTACAAGGTTACATTCCCATCAGCAATGGATGAGGGTTCCCCTTTCCCCACATCCTCTCCAGCATGCATCATCCTTTGAGTTTTAATATTAGCCCTTCCTATGGGTGTGAGGTGAAATCTCAGGGTTGTTTTGATTTGCATTTCCTGAATGACTAAGGATGCTGAACATTTCTTTAAGTGTTTCTCTGCCATTCGATATTCCTCTACTGAGAATTCTCTCTTTAGCTCTTTATCACATTGTTCAATTTGATTACTTGTTTGTTAGTAATTGTCGTTTGCTTAACAATTACTTGGTCATAGTTAAAAAAAAAGATCAATTGATAAGCCTCTGCCATTTATGAGTTAGATGGAATTATTCTCTTAAAAAGAGTCTAAAGTCATGATTCAAATCAGCCACTTTACTTGCCCAAATGTGTCTTTTAGTAAATGATGTGGTTTAGAAATAGTATTTAAAAGTACTACATTCAAAGGTTTGACATGTTGAAATAGAAAATTAAGAATAAAATGTTTTAAACATTACGAACATAAATAAAATGTTTTCTATGCAATATCATTACTTTTACAATTCAATTTTAGAAAATACTAAAATGAGACAACATCCGCATAGTGGAGGTGGTATAAAGGGAAGTGATGATATACAGTTAGGGGGTTCCTGCTTCCAAAAGAAGAGCAACCATGTCCCTCAAAAGACCATATATTTTTCTTTCAGAATCTGAACAGAGACAATGGAAAAAGTCAATCACTCCACAGTGGTCAAGTTCTTTCTTGCTGGGTTAACAGACCAACCAGAGCTGCAGCTGCCCCTGTTCTTCCTCTTCCTTGGAATCTACCTGTTTACAGTGCTGGGCAACCTGGGCATGATCATCCTGATCCTGCTCAGCTCATACCTTCACACCCCCATGTACTTCTTCCTCAGCAGCCTGTCCTTCATTGACCTCTGTCAATCTACTGTCATTATCCCAAAAATGCTGGTGAACTTTGTGATGGAGAAGAATGACATCTCCTACCCTGAGTGCATGACTCAACTTTACTTCTTTCTCCTTTTTGCTATTTCGGAATGTTACATGCTGGCTGCAATGGCCTATGATCGCTATGCTGCCATCTGTCGCCCCTTGCTCTACAGTATGACCATGTCTCAACATTCCTGCCTTTCACTTGTTTTAGGAGTTTATATTATAGGTGTAGTTTGTGCATCAGCTCATGTAGGATGTATGTTCAGGATTCATTTCTGCAGACTTGATTTGATCAACCATTATTTCTGTGACCTTATTTCTGTCCTTAAACTCTCCTGCTCCAGTGTTTTTGTGAACGAGTTGATGATTCTAATATTTAGTGGTATTAATATCCTGGCCCCAACCCTGACTATCCTCAGTTCTTATGCATTCATCATTATCAGCATCCTGCGCATTAAATCCATTGAGGGCAGAACCAAAGCCTTCAGCACCTGCAGCTCCCACATCTCAGCTGTTGCTGTCTTTTATGGTTCTGCTGCATTTATGTATTTGAACCCATCATCTTCCAGCTCCGTGGATGAAGAAAAAGTGTCTTCCATATTTTACACCATCATTGTGCCCATGCTCAACCCTCTGATCTACAGCCTGAGGAACAAGGATGTCAATAATGCCCTGAAGAAAATTATAGAGAGAAGATCATTCCTGTGAAAAATATTTCATTAGATGTTAATCTAGGGCTACTACATAGTATGAATTAAATGTTTTATTTTAGTCATTTATGAGAGATTCTGTGACATTATTTCTTAATATTATTTTGCCTAATATTCTATCTCAAAGTTTCTCTTTGGGGTTGCTGCCATATTCTTAATATCTGGAATGAATTTGCTACCACCAGGACTTGATAATTTTCTTCATATTTATTTTCCCATGATATAGGCAGATGACATCTAATATGTAACCAACATATTGTTGCTTATTAACCATTCTTTATTTCAGCATTCAGCATTTTCTGGGATGGAAAGATATTCATATTCTTGGATTGGTAGGATTAACATAGTGAAAATGGCTATCCTACCAAAACCAATCTATGTATTCAATGCAATTCCCATCAAAATACTAACACATTTTTTTACAGAGCTCAAAAGAACAATTCTCAATTTCATACGGAAAAACAAAAACAAAAACAAAACCCAGAATAGCTAAAACAATCCTGTACAATAAAAGATCTTCTGGAGTTATTTCCATCCCAGGTTTCAAGCTATACTATAGAGCAACAGTAATAAAAACAGCATGTACTGGCACAAAAACAGACTGGTGGACCATTGTAATAGAATTGAAGACACAGAAATAAACACACACAACTGTGGAAACAATTTTTGACAAAGAAGCCAAAACCATACAATGGAAAACAAAACAGCATCTTCAACAAATGGTGGTGGTCTAACTGGATGTCTACATGTAGAAAAATGTCAATAGATACATATTTATTACCATGCACAAAACTAAAGTACAAGTGGAATAAAGACTTTAACATATTATTAGTTATATTTTATTAACTCTGTATCCCAGCTGTATCCCTCACCCTCATTTCCTCCCAAACCCTCCCTCCCTCATCTCCTCCCTGCCCCTTTCCAAATCCACTGATTGGGGAGGGCCTCTTCCCCTTTCATCTGACCCTGTTTTATCAGGTATCTTCAGGACTGGCTGCAAAGTCCTCCTCCGTGACTTCCCCTTCTCCCTTGGGGGGGGGGGGAGGTTAAAGAGCCTGCCATTATGTTCCTGTCAAAAATAGTCCCTGTTCCCCTTACTATGGGAAACCAATTGGTTTCTGAGCTACCATGGGCTTCATCAGAGCAGAGTTTCTAGGTTATATCCATACATGGTCCTTGGTAGAGAGTCAGTCTCAGAAAAGACCCCTGTGCCCAGATATATTTGGTCCTTGTGGAGCTCCTATTCTTTCCACGTCAAACTAACTTCCCCTTCTTTCATATAATTCCCTGCACTCTGCCAAAGGGTTGGTTATGTGTCTTAGTATCTGCTTTGATACACTGCTACGTAGAATCTTTCAGAGACCCTCTATGGTAGTCCCCTGTCCTGTTCCGTGTTTTTTCCTACTTCCAATGCCCATCCCATTTGTCTTTCTAAGTGAGGATTGATCATCTTACCCCGGGTCTTCAGATGTAGCCCATGGAAGCTCAGCGTCCAAGTGGGTACCCTAGAAGGGGAACAGAGACTATCTCTGACATGAAATCAGTGGCAGGCTCTTTGACCACCCACCCCTGAGGGGGTAGCAGCCTTGCCAGGTCACTGATGAGGACAATGCAGCCAGTCCCGATGAGACCCGATAAGCTAGGGTCAGACGGAAAGGAAAAAGGACCTCTCTATCAGTGGACTTGGGGAGGGTCATGGGAGGAGATGAGGGAGGGTGGGATTGGGAAGTAATGAAGGAAGGGGCTACACCTGGGATACAAAGTGAATAAACTAAAAATTAAAAATAAAAAAGTAAAAAAAAAAAAAAAAAAACATAACTCAAGTGATAATGCAGGCTGGAGAAGTTGTGGAGAAAGAGGAACCCTCTTCCATTGCTGGTGGGAATGTAACCTTGTACAAGAATTTGGAAATCAATCTGGGACTTTCTCAGAAAACTAGAAATAGTGCTACCTCAAGATCAAGCTAACCCACTCATAGGCATATTCCCCAAATATGTCCCACCATTCAATAAGGACATTTTCTCAACTATGTTCATAGCAGCTTTATTTTCAATAGCCAGAATCTGGAAACAACATAGATGTTCCTCAAAAGAGGAATTGATAAAGAAAGTGTAATACATTTACATAATGGAATACTCAGCAATTAAAAACAAGGAAATCACGAAATTTGCAAGCAAATGGTGGGAACTAGAAAAGGTCATCCTGAGTGAGGAAACCCAAAAGCAGAAAGAAACATATGGTATATACTCGCTTATAAGTGGATATTAGCCATATACTATAAGACAAACATACTAAAATCTATAGCCCTAAAGAAGCTTAACAACAAGGAGGACTCTAATCCTCATTCAGAAGGGCAAACAGGACAGACATCAGAAGTAGGAGAAGACAAGGAACAGGACAGGAGTCTTCCACAGAGGACCTCTGAAAAACTCTACCCACTAGGGCATTGAAGGAGATACTGAGACTCATAGCCAAACTCTGGGCAGAGTGTTGGAATCCTTATGGAAGAAGAGGGAGATAGAAATACCTGGATGAGATAGGAACTCCACAAGGAGAACAACAGAACCAAAATACCTGGGCCCAAGGGGGGCCTGCAGACACAGATATTCCAACTAAAGACCATGCATGGAGAGAATCTCATCCCTCTGTTCAAAGGAAGCCCATAGGCTGCTCAGTTTCCAAGTGGATTCCCTAGTAAGAGGGCTGCAGGGGGGGATACAAAGTGAATAAATTATAATAAATAAATATATAAATAAAATTAAAATAGAAAAATATTTTTAACTGCAGAGTAGTATTCCATTATGTAAATGTACCATAAGATCTGTATCCATTCCTCAGTTGAGGGACATCTGGGTTGTTTCCAGGTTCTGGCTATTACAAATAAAACTGCTACAAACACGGTTGAATGAATGTCCTTGTTGTGTACTTGAGCATATTTTGGATATATGCCTAGGGGTGGTATAGCTGGATCTTGAGGTAACACTGTTTCTAATTTTCTAAGAAAGCACCAGATTGATTTCCAAACTGGTTGTACAAGTTCACATTCCCACCAGCAATGGAGGAAGGTTCCCTTTTCTCCACATCCTCTCCAGCATGTGTTGTCAGTTGAGTTTTTGATCTTAGCCATTCGGATGGGTGTAAGGTGAAATCTCAGGGTCGTTTTGATTTGCATTTTTCTGATGACTAAAGACATTGAGCATGTCTTTAAGTGTTTCTCTGTCATTCAATATTCCCCTATTGTCAATTCTCTGTTTAGCTCTGTATCTAGTTTTTAATTGGATTACTCGAATTGTTGGTATTTAATTTTTGAGTTCTTTATATATTCTAGATAGTATCCCTCCCTACTCAGCAATTAAAAACAAGAAAATCATGAAATTTGCAGGCAAGTTGTGGGAACTAGAAAAGATCATCCTGAGGTATCCTAGAAACAGAAAGACACACATGGTATATACCCACTTAAAAGTGAATATTAGACATACAATATAGGATGAACATACTAAAATCTGTACACTTAAAGAAGCTAAGCAAGAAGGAGGACCCTGGGTAAGATGATCAATCCTCATTCAGAAAGACAAACGGGATATACATCAGAAGAGGGAGAAAACAGGGAACAGGGCAGGAGCTACAACAGAGGGCCTCTGAAAGACTATACTGCAGGGTATCAAAGCAGATGCTGAGACTCATAGTCAAATCTGGGCAGAATGCAGGGTACCTTATAAAAGAAGGAAGAGATTTAAGACCTGGAGGGGACAGGAGTTCCACAAGGAGAACAAGAGAAGCAAAAACACTGGGCACAGGGTTCTTTTCTGAGACTGATACTCCAAACAAGGACCATGCATAGAGATAACTAGAAGCCCTGATACAGATGTAGCCTATGGCAACTCAGTTTCCAAGTGGGTACCCTAATAAGGGGAACAGGGGCTGTCTCTGACATGAACTCTGTGGCTGCTCTTTGATCAACACCCCCTTAGGTGGAAGCATCCCTACCAGGCCACAGAGGAAGACAATGCAGCCAGTTCTGATGAGACCTGATAAGCTAGGGTCAGATGGAAGGGAATGAGGACCTCACCTATCAGTGGATGTGGGGAGGGACAAGGGAGGAGAAGAAGGAGGGCAGGATAGGGAGGGGTGAGGGAGGGCTTTACTGCTGGGATACAAAGTAAATAATTTGTAATAAATAAAAATGAAATGATAAAATATTTTTTAAAAGAACATAGCAAGGTCATTTTCTTGAGTTTACTTGAAATAGGGGAGGGAAATATGGCAGAAGAGGGAGGGAAGGTGGGACCAGGAGAAGATGAGGGAGGGGGATACAATTGGGATGTAAAATGAATTAATTATGAAAAATAAATTTAAGTAAATAAAATCTAGCAAGAAATTTTAGGAAGAGAAACAAGACATACAGAAAGGAAATAATCTATGTGAGGTGGCACACATAAACAAAAGAAAATTTCCTAAATCTAAGGAAGAAAGTGGTCATCAAGGAGCAAGAGGAATATGGAAAACTAAATAGAGAGAATCATAAAGTACTCAGCCTTGTAATATAATATTAAAATACTAACAATAGAGAACAAAGAAAAAATATTGAATGCCACAAGAAAGACCAGATCACACATAAAGGTAGATCCATCTGTACACCAGCTCTCTTATTTTTTTTTATTTTTTATAATTTATTCACTTTACATCCCAATTGTAACCCCTTCTCTCATCTCCTCCTGGTCCCACCTCCCATCCCTCTTCCATCCTATCCCCTTCTTCTAATTCTCAGCCTATCAAGTCTCATTAGGAATGCCTACATCTTCTTTCTCTTGGCCTAGGAATGCCTCCCCTACTAGGGTGAAATGATCAAAGAGGGGCAACAGAGTCCATGTCAGAGACAGCCATTGTTCCCCTTACTAGGGAACCCACATGGAGAGTGAGCTGCTTATCAGCTATATCTGAGCAAAGGGTCTAGGTCTACGTGATCACCTCTTTATATGATTAAAAGGCCTTTACCATAATCAAACATGTCTTCATGAGAAAAGTTATAGAAAAGCTAAGAATACAAGATATACATGCCAACATAATAAAAAATAATAAACAAGCCTACAGTCAACATTATGTTAAATGGAAAATTTCAAAAATCATGACTAAGACAAGAATATCCATTCTGATCACTACTGTTAAATATAAAGCTTGCCATCTTAGCTAAAGTAATAACACATGTGTAGACGTAAACAGGATAGAGTTAGGAGAGGAAGAAATCAAAGCATCCTCAGTTGTAGACAAAATGATTTTACATATAAGAAAGCCAACAGAAAACACATACAGCTGATAGAATACTTATCCAAGTATAAGGATACAAAATTAATACACCAAGGTCAGAAGAATATCTATATATAAATATAAAAATATTGGAAAGACTGCTATTCATAATAATGTCTAATAATAAAATATTTTGGAATAAATCTAAGGAAATTAAAGATTTGTTAAATGCAACTTTGTGACACAAAAGTGAAAAACAAAAACAAAGAATATACCAAAGGCTGAAGACCTTCCACATTCTGTGTTAGCAGGATTATATTGTGAAAATGGCATCCTACCAAAAACAGTCAACAGATGCAATATAATCTCTCTCTTCATCAAAACTGAAAAAATAGTGTTAAACGTTATCAGGAGTCACAAATACCCATGATATCTAAAACAACTTTGAACAATAAACAAGGGGGCGGAAGCTGGAGGTATTGGAGGCATTGCAATCCAGATTTCAAGTTGGGTATGATGTTTTATAGCAGCAAGAGAAGTCCTAACTAAGAATTACTATCAAGACTTTGATGGTAAGAACTTTCATTGCTGAAGGTACCACATGGAGTCACAGGGCATAGAAAAGTCACGTTGGTACCAACCTGGAAGCATCAAACCTTTTGGCCAGCTTTCATAATGCTAAAGGGTTCTATTCATTCTACTGCAGTAGAAAAATCAGCCGTCTTGCTTAGTTGATTGGTTTCCCTATAAAAGCTTTGTCCAATGTTGCATTAGTGGCAAAAATATTATGCGAGTAACGAATAATTGGATTTTTTGCCTTTTCTACAAGATAAAGGTCATTCCCCATACCATTAACTGAGTCTCAAACCCATGGCTGGGCACATAATAACCCCTAGAGATGAACCTAGTACTAATCACAAAATTAACATAGTGTTAGAAATTGAAAGATGAATTAGTCTTGTGTATTTCTATAATTTATTTGTTTATACACACATACTCATAACTTAAACATTGCTATTACAATTATTTTTGAGCAAAATGTTATCTGTTAGATCAATTAAGAATATGAAGTATGCTTATTAATTCTTTGGGAGTTTTATATAATGCACCCTAATCACATCCTCTACCCAAAAGTATACTATAGGACAAGCTACATAATGTCCATATGGAAGACAATATCAAAAACATGTCATTCAACTGTTTATGTATCTTAAGTAAAATAAAATACAAACCGTGCCATGTTCTGCACATGATTTTTAATTTATGTGTTCTGGAATAACGATTATTTTTCTAAACTTGAAAAAAAAGAACATGAATTATAGAGGTTGGAGAGGTGGTGCAGTGGATGACAGTCATTACTGCTGGGCTCTGAGAGAAGACTGAAATGTAAGAGACTGGGTGAACAACCTCCTGAGAACAGACTTTGTCAAAGAAATAAGGGTCTTTCTATTTTCCCCTTCTTCTGTAAGATTCCCAGCACTCTGCCCAAAGTTTGGCTATGAGTCTCAGCATCTGCTTCAATACCCTGCTGGGTAGTCTTTCAGAAACCCTCTGTGGAAGGCTCCTGTCCTATCCACTGTCTTTTCCTACTTCAGATTTTATCCTGTTTTCCCTTCTGAGTGAGGATTAAGCATCTTGCCTAGGGTCCTCCTTGTTGTTTAGCTGCTTTAGAACTATGTATTTTAGTATGTTTATCCTATATTATATGTCTAATATCAACTTATAAGTGAGTAAAAACCATGTGTGTCTCTTGGCTTCTGGGTTACCTCACACAATATGATTTTTTCTAGTTCCCACAATTTGCCTGCAAATTTCATGACTTCATTTTTTTTTTGTCTCTCAATTTTTTTTTATAATTTATTCACTTTACATCCTGATTGTAGCCCCCTCCCTCATCTCCTCCCAGTCCTACCCTCCCTCCCTTTTCCCCCTATTCCCCTTCCCTATTTCTCAGAAAGAGGAAGTCCTCTTTCCTTACTATCTGACTCCAGCCTAACAAGTCTCGTCTTCTTCCTCTGTGGCCTGGAAATGACCTCTCCCCCCACTAGTGGGAAGTGATCAAAGAGCAGGCAACAGAGTCTATGTCAGGGATAGCCCCTGCTTCTCTTACTACTGAACTCACATAAAAACTGAGCTGTCCATAGGCTATATCTGAACAGGAGGTTTAGGTTCTTTTCCTAAAATCCAGCTACACCATTCCTGGGCAGATATCCAAAATATGCTCAACCAAACAACAAGAACGTTTGCTCAGCTGTGTTCATAGCAGCTTTGTTCATAATAGTCAAAATCTGGAAAAAACCCAGATGTCCCTCAACCAAAGAATGGATACAAAAATTGTGGTCTATTTACACAATGGAATACTACTCAACAATTAAAAACAAGGAAATCATGAAATTTGTGGCAAATGGATGGAACTAGAAGAGATCAATCTGAGTGAGGAAACCGAGAATCAGAAAGACACACATGGTATATACTCATTTCTAAGTGGATTTTCTTGTCATTTCTATTTACAAAACTCTATTGTTTTAACCTTGATGAAGAATGTAGTAAAACTTAAGTCTAATTGGTCCCTCAGGGCTACCAATGACTAAATTATGAAAACTCCCAAGGGCATCTGAGAGAAATGATTGAGGGAGTAATAAAGGTATTCAGGACTCCATAGCATGCACATGCCATGAACATCATTGTACGAACACCAAATCACAGACCCGGAGGCTCGAAGACCCTGAACTCCTTTAAGTAACAAAGAAGATGTCTTGAGTTATCTTTACAGTTCTGTAGAAAATCCCATGTTGCATAAAGTGGGGATTATCTCCAGTTCTTGAAAGGATTGGG
Organism: Psammomys obesus; assembly: GCF_907164565.1. Lineage (NCBI taxonomy): Eukaryota > Metazoa > Chordata > Mammalia > Rodentia > Muridae > Psammomys > Psammomys obesus. Next base: position 1,740,942 of record NW_026596039.1, on the reverse strand, counting down.
TTGGACAACATCAGCTAAAAGCATCATAGTAAGTTCAAGGTCAGCCTGAGTTGGCAAGACACTATCTCAGAAAACCCAGGGCCTGGGATATAGCTCAGTAATAGACACTGACCTAGCAAGCTTAGACACTGGATGTAATTCTCAGCACTGGGAAGAAATCCACCTGGCAGAAAAAAAAAAAAAAAGTGTTTTTTTTCTTTTCTCTAATGATACTTTACTACTTATTCACTGAATAAACAGCTTCTAAAAACAGCAAGCTTCTAAATTCTCAGTTATTTAAAAATGTTTTATCTTTTGAAAAATGGTTTTAATGAAGAATAGTATAGGAGTATTTTCTAAGATGCAGGATTTAATATGAGAATGAATTATCTTTGCTCTCTCATAAGCAGGGTGATCTATATTCTGTGGCATTTGTTTTTCTCATTTTAGATTTTAAGCTAAAAATTACAAGTGCATAATAATGTCCCCTTTTAACTGAATTTGAATATCTTTATGTTATGATGTTGCATATTTGCCTATAATTTAGGCAACAGTTTTGCTGAAAGTGTGTTCAAATCAGTTGTTTGTCTTTCTTGAGCTAGAGAAATTATCTGCCTATTTTTTATTTGCATTAAAAATTACAGATACAATTTCCTGTTGGGTATACAATTTGTAAACATTTCTCAAAGTGAGGTAAGTTTTTATTCTTTTGTAAGGAAATATTACAGAATTTTGAACTTATCACCTTTTAATTTTAATCAATTTTAGACTTAGGTTTCCAAAATAATGTAATTTACAATTTTTCAGTACCCAGAATATCTTGATGACAACATATATCTTGTTACATAATTCATTACCTTTATTTATTGTCAGTACATTAACCCTATTACAATCATTACTGCCTACTGACCCAATTTTATTTTTCCTTGTTTGTCATCTGATGAACTACTGTAAGATCAAAGAACTCCAGAAATCTCTTATTGCATTTTACTGGTTTTTCTGTTTAGTCCTCTGCTGGCCTTAACTTCGAGGTATTTGTTTGCTGTCTTTCATGATCTCAACATAAAAAATTTAAATTTTCAGGCTGTTTAGTTTGTTTTATTTGAAAACAAAATCATGAATTGTAACTGCGATGTCTGAAACTAATGTCCCCAAAATATAAAGCAATTTTCATTCAAAAATTACAAATGATATCTAAGTATATTTTTGAATAAGTTGTTACCTACAATAATTGACTTCTAATTTTTTTATAAATACTCTTTTATTCCAGAATTAATATTGAAAAGACTATTTTGGGCTTCTTTTTTGTGCAGTTTGACAAAAATAAATTATAATCGTTTTTGCATTCTCTATTTGGCCTTGCTGAAGAATGTTCCTACCTTAACCAGTGCACATAAACTCAATAATGCAATGCTTAAGTAAGTGTTAAAATTGCTAGTTTGAGCTTTAATACTTCTTTTTTTTGTATATGAAAAAGAGAAGTAATTAATTGTATTTAATGAGAATAAAAATGAAGAAAAATTGCTTCTCTATTAATATCCCCTGTTTTAGTGCAAACTGTAGAATTAGCTTGCTATAAAATAAAACTCTAATATGTTCAAAATTGGTTATATAGTTTAGTTTGAAAACAAAATTTTTTTCTAGAAAATTAACTTTTACAGTCCAGGAAAGTACTATTTTTCCTCCAACAATAAAAGGTTTTTTTTTTTGTTTGTTTGTTTTGTTTTTCTGAAAAAAAATTCTGCAAAATTTTGTTTAAAATATATCTTCCCCTTGTTCTATTTTAAATTTATGGGATTATTTTTCATTATTTGTTGTTACTCACACACATATATGAATACATATATATATATATATGTATTCATATATATATATATATATATATATATATATATATATATATATATATATAT
>NW_026596039.1:1593292-1739040 GCF_907164565.1 Psammomys obesus | reverse complement strand
TATATATATATATATATATATATATATATATATATATATATATATATTCCTAAATACAGCCTGGTTCATCTGTATGATGCTACTTGCGTCTTTGCTTTCAAGGCTGACTGTTTCCTATTGCATAACCAATTGGTGTGCTCTGCCCTGGGGAAGAACGCTCCCACTTGTGTTTTAGTTATCTCAGGAATTCACCCCAAAAAGTCTCAGCCCTAGAACTGTAACTCAACTTTGAACTAAACAAGAGAGCAAAGAAGAAGGAAGGAGACTCTCTCTTATGAATGGGGTTGTTCCTTGGGAGTTTATTCTTTTTCTGTTGGCTTCCTTTTGCTTAGCTAAATTGTTAATAAAATTGTTTTCTGCCTAAAATCCTAAATATAATCTTCGGCAAAACAGGCTCTATGACAAGTTCAAATCAAGGTTGGACTTTAGTACAACGCAGCAAAAACTTATATTATACTTGTAATTATACTAATAAGCGTTTACTGTCTTCACATTGTTTTTCCTCACTGTAGGTCTGCCTCCATAACATAAGGGTGTTTGTTAGACAAACAAAAACAAGAACAACAAAATATGCATGAGAGAAATCCCTGGGCTGACTTCAGGGTTTGTGTCTTGGAGGCCAGTGTTACAGTTTAGCCATTCACCAAGCTATGAGGAATCTCTCCGTGGTGACTCAGTTTCTCCTGCTGGGCATCCCGCACACAGAGGGTCTGGAGACCATGCTCTTTGTCCTGTTTTTGTCTTTATACATCTTCACCCTCGTGGGAAACTTGCTCATACTCCTCGCGATTGTCTCCTCCAGTCGGCTTCACACGCCCATGTACTTCTTCCTGTGCCAGCTCTCAGTGTGTGACATATTCTTCCCTTCTGTGAGCTCTCCCAAGATGCTGTTCTACCTCTCAGGTCACAGCCGAGCCATCTCCTATGCCGGCTGTGTGTGCCAGCTCTTCTTCTACCATTTCCTGGGTTGTACTGAGTGTTTCCTGTACACAGTGATGGCCTATGACCGCTTTGTTGCCATATGCTATCCACTAAGGTACTCAATAATCATGAACCACAAAGTGTGTGCCATCCTGGCTATAGGGACATCATTTTTTGGCTGTATTCAGGCTACCTTTCTGACCGCTCTCACCTTCCAGTTGCCCTACTGTGGCCCAAGTGAGGTGGACTACTACTTCTGTGACATCCCTGTGATGCTAAAGCTGGCTTGTGCAGACACATCAGTTCTGGAGATGGTGGGGCTCATCAGCGTGGGCCTGATGCCTCTCAGCTGCTTCCTCCTCATCCTCACCTCCTACAGCTGCATCCTTTGCTCCATTTTGCAGATCCACTCTGCTGAGGGCCGGCATAGAGCCTTTTCCACCTGCAGCGCCCACCTCACTGCCATCCTTCTCGCCTTTATGCCAGTGGCCCTCATATACCTCCAGCCCACCCCCAACCCCTGGCTTAATGCAGCTGTTCAGGTCTTGAATAACCTGGTCACGCCCATGCTGAATCCTTTGATCTATAGCCTGAGAAATAAGGAAGTAAAATGTTCTCTGAAGAAAGTGCTACAGCAAGTGCCAATTATGTCTAAAAAGTAATAAAGACTTATATCCTAATAGTGTAATCATACTATATTAAAAAGCTAGTCCTTTCTGTGTAATGGATAATGCAGATATCACCGCTGCTTTGAACACTTGAAGATCAAAGGCAAATTACTCAACGCGAACTAATAAATTGTTTTATTAGCAAAAATTATTTCTGTCCAGTTGGCAAATTACCTGGAACTTTCTTTTCCTTTGCCTGACCTATGCTCTATTCTCAACAACTTTTCTTTCACTTCTTCCTTACTCTACTCTTTCTTCATCAGCGTGTGAGTTTCTAATTATCTCCCTAAGTATCTGCAATAAGTAAGCTCTAATTTCAAAGTCTTGAGGTTCTTGATAGAAATGGAAGCATTTCAGTCACATGGCTTTTCTATCCATTTGTGACTTCTGAAACATAACTAAGTCAGTGGAAATCTTACCACTGGGTGGGACCCAATCGTGCTATTATGGATGAAACAGAGTAAGTTAGACATAGTAGGCAGGGACATTTGCTGAATGGAAGACAGGTTCTATTGGTTTTCCTCTCCAGAAAAAATGAATTTGGAGTCGGAATTGTCAGCACACCTGCATGACCTTAAAAGGCCAAGTTGATTTGTCATTTCAGACACTTTGCTTACACAAAAGCTGTCACATGTGTGTTCTCCTGTAGATTTATTTTCCCGCTATGTGCATCAATGATAGACAAGGAGAGACCCTGTCTTATCTATCTATCTATCTATCTATCTATCTATCTATCTATCTATCTATCTATCTATCTGTCGATCTATCTATCTATCATGCAGGTCTGTGGGAATGTTTACATCTATGCGAGTGTATGTACTCTGTGTATGTGCATGTATTATTTGTAGTCCAGAATATAATCTCTGCTCCTTTGAAGCCAGAGTTACAGGAATTTTTGAGATGCCTGAAGTAGATTCTGGGTTCTGAACCATATCTCTGGTCCATTCTTTTTAAAATTAATTTGTATTCTTTTTCTTTATAGGAACATTTATTGCTTGTGGGTATAAGGAAAATTATGTAGAATATAGTTAAATATATTGGTGGTGTATTAAAATGACAGTTGCAAGTTCTCTTCCAAGATCCATGACTTCACTAGCTCTATGTAAGAAAAAAAATAATGAAAAATAGAGGCCATGAATTAAAAAGAGATCAAGGTGGGCCACATAAGAGAGTTTGGGGAGACAAAAGAGAAGGATAAAATGTAATAATAATGTAATATCAAAAATAAATATTTTCAAAAAGCAAAATTAAAAGAACAAATATGATACAAGCAACATTTTTTCTTTTTTGAACAAAAAAAGTATTTATGCAGTTTTTGGTCACTAGATGGGATGGTGAAAGCGGAGGCAAAATGCTGATTAATGAAGTGTAAGGGAACCAGTACTGACACTTGGTAGATCCTAGACATGACAAGTTTCTGTTTAAGGCCTTTTTGTCCTAGTTGCCTCATGTAGGTCTCAAAGAAAATGGCTTGGTTTTGTAGCATGTGCAAAGAGCTTAGTCTATTTAGTACTATTTAGTACATAGAAGTGAATCATTGTACTTTTTCTGTCACAAATTTTTATGGGCATTAGTTTTTCCTCTGTAACTTGGGTGCTGTATTTCTCTTTAAATATTTTTTTTTTAATTTTTGTTAAAAATCCTTTGTAGCCAGTCCTGAAGATACCTGATAAAACAGGATTGGATGAATGGGGAGGAGGTCCCCCCATCAGTGGACTTGGAAAGGGGCACAGTGGAGATGAGGGAGGGAGGGTGGGATTGGGAGGGAATGAGGGAGCGGATACGGCTGGGATACAGAGTTAATAAAATGTAACTGATTAGAAAAGAATAAAATTAAAAAAAAATCCTTTGTTAAAAATTTAGATGAAGGCTTTGGGATACATCAAGCCAATAACCTAGATCCCACTTTTTGAGCTTTTCTCAAGGATCTATATTCTCCCAAATTAATGTAAAAATAAGAATTCTTATGTAAAATTTTCTAACTGGAATAACAACACATTTTTTTTTTTTGCAAAATAACAGTCATGCATGTTACTCGTATTACATTTATTCGTTAATAAAGAGGAATAAATCTTCATTGTTCTTAATTATTACAAATCGTATCCATAGCCAATAGTTCATCAGATAGGAGTGAGGTCCTCTGGCTGAACTCCTCCCTTGCTGTATTTTTTATCAGTGTTATCTATAACAACACAACTGAAATAATGAAACAAATGAACACTAAGAACATGAAAGCACGTTTTATATCTTTTTCACTGAAGAAAACAAATTAAAAAATGTAAAATATGCATATACTAAAATTGTTAAAATTAACATAATAATGAAATCAAGTTTATCCTTTAACAAACTGAACAACTGTAACTCTTATCCATAACTGTTACAGTTTTAAATTTTACCTCATTCAGAAGCAGATCAGCAATTTGATGAATGACTAAGAGGTCACTTAGCATAATTTATAGGTCTTTTATCTAGATATTTCTTTAAATTAAATTATATATAATCAGAGCAATATGGAACTAATAGAAACTTTATTTGTAACAGAATAAAATACCCTGACTGATCACCATTAACTAAGCAAATAACTGATAAGTCCATAAAATAGTATTCCAAACAATAAAAAGGGTTTCATAAATAAATATTTAAATAATTATTTTGGATAAAGCAAAGCTAAGCACATATTAATAAAATATCTGTTTACATGACATGATAGAAATGCCAATCACCAGTATGCTGTGGTAATATGAAAATCAGCTATTGTTTATGAACTGAGGTCAAGATAAGAATTGTGAACATAATCAACTGTTGTTTTGAGTGCAGAAATAATTCTAAAATTTATAATTGTCAAAACCAATCTTTATTCTTCTTACATAAGTGCAGTTTCATGTGCTTCAACTTCTCATGAATAAGTTTGTGTATGATGATGTTTCTCTAAAGTAAAAAATGGCTATCTAGAGCCATAAAAGTTTGTAAATTAATTGTGAAAACTAGTATATGTAAATGTTGAGTCTTTCTATTCAAGCATTAAGTTTTCACCCTTTCACCCTTTACTTCTGTATCTTTTGGGCATATTTGAGAATTTCCCTCGGATAAATCCTTCACTCTTTTTGTTCAGTACATGTACATATATTATTCTATCGTCTCCTCATTGCTTTACAGTTGGGTTTATGTCTTGTAGCTAGATAAATTTCCTAATGAATTCTGAGTATTAATTTATCTCTCAACATCTTAATAAAACTTTAGGCTACTTTGTTTGTTTGTTTATTACAAGTTATTTACTTTGTATCCTGGTTGTATCCCCATCCCTTGTCTCCTACCAGTCCTACCCTCCCTCTTCTCCCCCTATCACACTCCCCTAGTCCCCTGATAGGGGAGGACTTCTATCTGACCCTATCCTCTCAGGTCTCATCAGGGCTGGCTTATCACTGATTCTCTAGGGCTTTGGGAGTAAGCTAATATATTGTCTGCAATTAAAAATAAATGTTTTTCTTCTTTCCTCATCTTTACACTTCCTGGGGATTTCTTATAGCACATGAATAACAATTGCTAATTGAATAACAATTTATATTTAATAATAAATCATGATGGGAAGGGTATATACTTCCTTTACTTTCTCTTAGTCTTAGTATGAGGAGTTTTTGACTCATGAAAAGTCAAAAGGTAAATGGAAATCAAGGACTGTGAATACTCTGAACAGAAAAAGAAATGTTAAACCACATTGAGCAGAAGCTACAGAAGAAACTGCCAATCTTTTCTACAAGTGCTTTTCCTGTGTTCCTTTCAATTTTCTTGGGCATTTGTCTTGTTCTCTCAAGGATTAATGGATAGGTCCACAATCCAGTTCCATATTTATAAAGATTAAATATTAGTGAGTAGCTCACTACCTCTCACATTTCAGCTTTTCTTTCAAAAACTAAAATAAAATTTGTACTCTGATAGTTTTATACATGTGTATGATGCATTTTGCATTTTGATTATTTTTAATTTCATCTCTCTTCTTCTTCTGTATACTCCTCTTTTTCCACATTAATCTTCTTTTTCACACTGTCTATACATGTTTCTGTCCCCTGGTTATGGCCAGGAACACCTTTGTCCTTGGGGTTAGAACTATGTGTTGGAGTTTTATGAGCACATTGATGACACAATGAAGAGAGTGTGTCCCAGCTCTCAGATTCCATAAGTACTCTATCAATCAGTTCTATGATTAGAAATTATTACTAATGATTCTCCAAATAGGTCTAATTCCAATTTGCCTCATAAATATTTATGTTTATACCTTTAGGCAAAATATATTCTCAACATTAATGAGACAAGCTTCTGTTTACACTGAACAATGGTAAAAAAAAAAAAGACTCATGGCTTTATAAGATGCTAAGCATAAGTGATATATAAAGTCTGAAGCCTAAGCAACTCATTTGTACTACTATCTCCTTTAACGCTAAAGAAACATTGCAGATGAGGGGGAAGAAGGGAATGTAAGAGCTATAAGATAAGAAGAAAGCAGTAAAATTATATAATCCAAATATGACACAGTCATTGTAGTCATGAAAAAAAAAAAGCCTGTACCTTCTTTTACTGAGCCTACACAAAACAGAATAACTCACAGTTGTTCAAGGATAGTGAAAGGGCTCATGGGACCAAACCCTCTATTGCTGAGCTAGACTTACAAAGGTTTCAAGAATCAACTATTGAATATTAGGATGAGAAGAGTCAAGTTAGAGAAAAATCTGACTTATCATTTAATATATATAAAAGAAAAAGTAGTTTTCTTCAAAGCGCTGATCCTAACTTTACAAAATCATTTTCCATTTCATTGGAAAACTGAATCAACAATACATGGTAAAGCATTTTTTAAAATATGGATTCTTGATGTAATTCTGTGGTATAGTGTTGAATAATATACAGGATACCCTGAGAGTAATCTCAGTACCACAAACATAGATATGCTGTATAGTTCAAGAGAGAAATAAAAACTAATAGAAAGAAAATTTTTCTTTAGAACAATTTACTTCTCCCATCTATTATTTGCCAAAAGTAAGACTTATTTTCCTACCAAGAGCATGCCCATTGCTTTCTTTACATCTTTGTTCCTCAAACTATATATTAATGGGTTCAGCATGGGGATCACTGTGGTATAGAACACAGAAGACACCTTCTCTTGCTCCAGGGAGTTGTTTGAAGGAGGCTTAAAATACATGAAGGTGATAGACCCAAAGAAGATCCCCACAGCCATGAGATGAGAGCTGCAAGTTCCAAATGCTTTGGACCTGCCCTGAGATGACGCGATGTGAAGGATGTTGCAGAAGATGAAGACATAGGAGATGGCAACAGCTAGGGTGGGTACCAAGGTATTAATCCCGGCAATGATAAATAGGAGAAGTTCATTGAGATGGGTGTTAGAGCAGGAGAGGTTGAGGAGAGGTAGAACATCACAGAAGTAATGGCTTATGATGTAGGATTTACAGAAACTCAGTTTCATCATAGCGCTTGTGTGTGCCAAGGCAGACAAAACACCTAGGATGAAAGCAACCATCACTAACAGTGAGCAGAGTCTAGAGGACATGATCACATTATACAGCAATGGCTTGCAGATGGCCACATAGCGATCATATGCCATGGCAGTTAGGAGGTAACCTTCGGCCACCACAAAGATCACAAAGAAAAAGAGCTGGGCCATGCACTCAGAATAGCAAATCAAATTCTTCTTCCCAAGAAAGTTGACCAGCATCCTGGGTGTGATGACAGTGGAATAGCAGAGATCAACGAAGGATAAGCTGCTGAGGAAATAGTACATGGGAGTGTGCAACAGGGGGCTGACTGTGATGAGCAGGATCATGCCCAGGTTCCCCACTACTGTCACCACATAGATGCCCAGGAACAGGAGAAAGAAGGGCAGCAGGAGCTCTGGCTTCTGTGTTAACCCCACCAAGACAAACGCAGCGGCCGTGGAATGATTCCCAGTGCCCATTCTTTGATGAGTTCTGTGAAAATGGAAAATAAGACTTAGGTTTGCTATCATACTACAATGAATATCCCTGATCTCATATAAAAAAGTTACATTATGGAAGACCTGTACTCCTCTTCTGAATGTAGCCAAAGCTTCAAAAATAGATTAGAAAAGTGTCAAGGGTGTTTTCATCTCCTGTCCAGGAACATCTAATGTATTACTTTCAAATTTCTCTTTAAGCCAGTTGTGAATTTTGATTACAAAATAAAGTGCTTCCTCACTGACTTAAAATATTTGTCTCCTGTATTTAGCAGCAAAAACAATTTTGACCTATGAAGAGAAAGAACATTTGCTGACAGGTGAAGATCAGAAATTCGGTGTGTATTTGCTCAAGCATTTAGCTACACAATTCATGGATATGAACAACATTGCTGTGGCTTTGAGCTCAGCTTTGGCTACATAGGCATAGTAAAAACCTGAGTTCTTGTTCAATAATTTCTCAAAAACACATAACAATCTAAGTGAACCAAACAAAAAAAATAATAATAGTAGTAGTTGCAGTAGTAGTAGTAGCAATAAAACAGCTAGAATAAAAGGTGGAGAAGATTGTGGAAGAGTCCAGCAGGGTTTTTTTTTTTTTCTAGTTTCTTTATATACATTTATCTTCAAAATACACACAAACAAGAAATGAATTCTCAGCCCCACAACATTGAAAATTGGGTTTTTTTTGTTTGTTGTTTGTTTTTTTTTTTTTTTTTTTTTTTTTAAGTCTCTGGTTGGAGGGAAGTTAGACAGGTACCTGAGTAAAAACATGGAGTTACTCCAAGAAGGAAAATATCTCTGACCAGTAGTACTCACCCAACAGCTTTCAGATCCCAAATGTGTTAGTAAAGGCTGAGATACAGCTGATTCCCCAGTATTCTATGATAAAGCACAGCTCTCTATGGTAACAGTTGCCCCAAGATTCACAAGGAGAGTTTCCTACTACTCTATCATTCTCAAAAGTATCAACTCCTTAGTACCCTAATCATAAGATAAAGATCTGTCACTTATGAAATCCATATGACCAATGGAGAATCAGTACAAGACAGTAGCTTTTGATCCTATATACGCTAAAAAGAATACTATTACTATAAACCTGACCCTTCAAGTAGTTGATGCTCCCAATGGCTTTAACCCTGGATCTAAACAAATAAAAGTATGTGCGTGATTTCTTCTCTCAAGAGCATCAAAATATAGTGGGTCGACCCTTTTCCAATATGAAATGCTTTTCTTATGGAGGCATTTTACATGACTGTTTGTGTTGTCAGAGTGCAGTTTATATATTTCTGATGTAGAAATCCAGGTTAGGACAATTTAAAAGTAGATTCAGAACTTGAGTAGAGGGTGTATGCTTACAGAACAACCCTTTCACTGGTTTTGCATAAGAGATAATTAATATCTTATCATCTGACACTTATCATCTAACTAACCACAAACCTGAGAGGATGAGATTGTCGATATAAATAATTTAGGTGTCAAAGGATGGTCCATGTTTCTAAAGCATACCTGAAAAGGCAATTCTACATGATGTGGAAGTTGGACAGCAGGAAGACAGGCATAGTGTCCCTTTGTAATGAACATCCTGAGCATGAAGCTCATCCCAGACAGGCTTAAAGCAGCAAGGGAGCAATTCCAACAAAGAGTATTTTATTTCAGAATTTAACCTAATGGAAAATAGATGTTCCTGGCCTTAACAGAACATATCAAAAGGAATATTAAGTATTTGGGGAAAAATGTAAAAACATTCTTCCAAAGTATCCTTCCAATGAAAGAAGCACTTGTGTGAATAGTTTTGAGCTATACTTCCCACAATATAATCTTATGATGATCTATGAAGACAAAGAATAAAGCCAATCAGAGTAAAGTACTTGTGATTTCAAATGAGCATTTCTATAGTACTCTCATAGACAGCCAGAGTGAACATATGTGTATTAAAATCACCGAATACTGTAGCTGGAAACTTCATAATCTCAGTATCTCCCATGTCTTTTGGGCAACAAAAATACAAATTAGAATAAAAAGTTGAAATTATGGATATATTCAGCATCAATAAAGGCTTCATTTCAAATTTCATTGCTGATCAGTTTGACACTTTGGGCAAGTAATTTAATTAATTTTATGTGAAGTGAGAATATGAATACAACTTTATACAAATCCCTATGAGAAATCAGAGCCATGAGTATGAATACTCAATATATAAAAGAGTAATCAACATTTAATATATACTTAGAAACTTCAATATGGTCATACAGTGTACAGATGTGAAAATATATCAGGTCGGAAGGACGAATATAAATCTGTGTATTTTTCTTAATTCAAAACTCTTCACCTAAGTGCAAGTGATGAAAATATGTTAACATTTGAGACTATTTGGCTTTTATGCATTTTTGACTTTGGAAGTTTAGAGTGAAGTTGGAAATGACAAGCACTGTACAGGAGGACTTAGAAAAACCGTGATATTGAACACCCTTTATCTTGTAAGGTGTACTTTGTCTAGCACTTCTGAGGCCAGAAGGAAACAAAGAAGAGATAGTTGTGGTGGATGGATTAATGATCTGTCTCCTCATGATCTGAGATAATTGTCTCAAGATAAACAAGAAAGCAAGAATTTCTATTTCACAATGGATGATATGTTGGTTTTTCTCCTTGCTTGTTTCTTCTGGAGACATATGTAGCCTAATGTACAAGACACAGCTTCCTAGTAAATACATTCTATAGAAACACTTTAGGAAATCAAAACTTCAAAGTCATGAATTCCCAGGGACATTCTCTGTACTTCAGCTGGTTAAATTTGGACTGGGAATCATTCCTTTAGATTGTGTGACCCAGTAATAAAAAAGTAACAGAAGACGATGGGAAAACAAATAGGGAGACGTTAGCTGCTGAACAGAATATTGAAACAAATACTCCCAGGTAAAGCTGAGATGTTGCATGTGAGTGCACATAATTGTTACAGCAACTGTCCTTCAATGAGATGTCATACTGTTGTCATAAATGAAACTGGCACTTACCTGGGTCCCGAACAAGAGGCAAAGTTCTTATAAACTGCTTGGTTTCTTTTTCATGAAACATAAAATTATTATGATGTTCAAAGAAATATCTTCTTTCTTACACAGGTTGTGTCAAGTACTGAATTAATATTTTTGGCTCAAGTGTATGTTCAATATTCATCTAATATCACAAACTATCACTATCCTAAAGCAGAGCATGCTTAGCTTCCCAGAACCTATAATCATGGGTGTGGAAAGATACAGAGCTTTTATGTGGTGCTCCTGAGACTTGTGACTCATTAGGAAAACAAAACATTCATGAGTTCACAAATCCCCTATAGTCCCCAGCATTTAAGAACAACCTGCAAAAAAAGACTTCTGGACCTCATGTTACCAAGTGTTCCAAAAGTAATGATGATTGTAGGAAAGAAATCCTTACTGTGTATTCACAAGTTGTCAATGAAGATACGAAATTAAGTCTGATGTCAGTTGCTGGGTTTTGCCTAACATTTTATTATTTTTTTCATACAGAAAAGAATTTCTTTTGTTTGGCTTCAAAGAACTTAAAAAAAAAACAATCAAAAACAAATAAATGCTTTGTACTTTATCTGGATGGCCCATAGAGGATAGCTGTTTATGAGCAGGAACTAAAGAAGGTCCCAGGCACTCAAGTTGCCACCATCATGTAGCCGAGTCACACATGTGTGCTCTGCCCAGTCACAAGCCCAGATACTCTGTACTTTTGAAGATTTCCCCCATTACTGCCTCCCATTACTGCCTTCTCTCCTGTTTTCTTTTTTGTTTTGTTTTGTTGTTGTTGTTTTGTTTTGCTTTGCTTTGCTGTTGAGGTAGAATCTTGCTGTCTAACCCAGGACTCAAATTTGCAATTTGCTTACTTCAGCATCCAAATGCTTAGATCACACATGGTCCAACTGCTTTGATTCTTATTTTAAAAAAGAACAGGAAACAACCTTGAAACCTACCACAGAGGGCCTCTGAAAGCTTCTGCAGTATAGACTATCAAAGCAGATGCTGAGTCTGATGGCCAACTGATGGGCAGAGTGAATGAAATTTTATGTAAGAAGTGGGAAATAGTAAGACCTGGAGGGGACGGGAATGCCACAAGGAGAGCAACAGAACAAGATAATTTGAACACAGGGAACTTCCCAGAGACTCATACTCCAACCAAAGACTATTCGTGGAGATGACCTGGAACCCCTGCACAGATGTAGCCCATGGCAGTTCAGTGTCCAAGTGGGTTACATAGTAATGGGAAGAGGGACTGCTTCTGACATAATCTGATTGGCCTGCTCGTTGATCACTTCCCCCTGAGGGGGGGAGCAGCCTTACCAGGCCACAGTAGAGGACAATGCAGCCACTTTTGATGAGAACTGATAGACTAAGATCAGAAAGAAGAGGAGAACCTCCCCTATCAGTGGACTTGGGGAGTGGCATTCATGCAGAAAGGGGAGGGAGGGTGGGATTGGCAGGGGAGGAGGGAGGGGCTTATGGGGGGATACAAAATGAATAAAGTGTAATTAATAAAAAATTAAAAAAAGAATATTAACTGAAAAAATTCCCATATAATATATCCTGATTACTGTTTCCCCTCCATCTGATCCTCTCAGATCCTCATCGTACACCCTCCTATCTGGATTCAATAACTTTCTGTCTCTCATTAGAAAACAAACAAGCTTCTAAGGGATAATAGTAAAATAAGATGGACCAAAAAACAAACAAACAAACAAACCAAAACAGGAAACCCTAACACATCAGAATATAACAAAACAAAGAGAAGAAATAGAGCCTAAGAGAAGGCACAGGAAACAGACACAGAGACCCTTTTGTTTGCACACTTAGAAATCTTATAACATTGAGTTCCTGTTAGAAATAGTCCTTGTTCCCCTTACTATGAACTCAATGGCTGACTCTTTGACCTCCCCACCCCCAAGGGAGGAGCAGTCCTGTTAGGCCACAGAGGAGGACCTTGCAGCCATTCCTGAAGATACCTGATAAAATAGGATCAGATGAATGGGGAGGAGGTCCCCCCCTATCAGTGGACTTGGAAAGGGGCAGCAGGGTGGAGATAAGGGAGGGAGGGTGGGAGTGGGAGGGAATGAGGGAGCAGGATACAGCTGGGATACAGAGTTAATAAAATGTAACTGATAAGAAAAAATAAAATTATTTAAGAAAAGAAATCTTATAACATTATTAAACTGAAAGCTATCATATATATGCGAAGGACCTGCAGGACATATATATATGTCCCTGACACAACATTACGAGGCAAGGAAACCCCAAAGATGCCAGTGAGTTTGTTTTCTGTTGACCATCTACAGCTGGGCATGAAGTCAACCCACAATAGTAGTTTATTTTCTCAACGAGTCTCCCTTGGAGAAAACCAAATTTTCATTTGCAAGTATAGCTTCTGTGTCAGGGATGAGGGCATGTGTCCACTTCTCCTTTCAGCCCTAAGACAGCATCTGTTGCAGACTCCTGCAGGCCATGTGCTGGCTGCCTCAGTACCACTGGAATCTTCAGTTTTAAGTGTCTTTTTATTTGTAAGAAAACTGATTGGCTTTAAGCACACTATACATACTTTTTTGTTTGTTTGTTTTGAACACAATTTGATGAAGGTGTCAAAATTCAGCATACATGATGAAATTTAAACATTATAAAGCCTAAAAACAACAGCAGATGTCAGATAATCAGAGGAAAACATAAGGTATTCATTGTTAATGAAGAATGTATTTCAGTGTGTAATTTTAGTTTTTCACAATGTAAGAGGTATAGGTGTAGAAAGTTTTTTATTTTGAGGATCCCATTTTTTTTCCACATTTGTCATTTCCATGCCATTTTCTTTGTGAAATCAGTGATATGTCTCCAATCTCTGCAACTTTTTTTTTTCCTAGAACAGTTTATATTGGAATTCGAGGAAAAGCACTCTTTATAAGGATCTAATGACAAAATGACAAAGCGTTGCCTTGAACTGTATACTGATTTTTTTTTACAGTTGTTGTAATGATTTCCATAAATACAGTGGCTTTAGTTAGCAGGAACTTGTTAAATTAAGATTGTAGGGAGATGTTTAAAGTTAACTTTAACTGGCCCAAAACTAATACTTGGACTGCACTTCTCTACTTACAGAATTTCCAAGAGAGAAAAGATACAAATTGTCTGAGTGCCTTGCAGCTGCTGGAATGCTTTGCTATGTGCCTGCATCATTCTAGTTTCTTCCTAGTGGCCATAAGCGGAAAGTATGTGTATAAATTCGTTTATGTGCAAAACATTCAGGAAGACCTTTCTTTAAATATACCTCTGCTCTCTTTAGTGTCCAGCCTGTGATTTTCATATTGTAATGGTAATATTTTAGTATTTATAAACCCTTCCTCCTCTATCAATTTCTATTCTTCTTAAAGATTTTCAGATATTACACTAGTCATTAAACGACTATATTTTTTGATAATCTACAAGACTATCCTAATCTACAAGACAATCATAAAATAATCATTTCTAAAGAATGATTTTTGTTCTCTGGAGGGACGAAAAAATACAAAGAAGTTATGAGAACTTCTCACATTTCAATTTTGTTTTCTCAATTTGTTAGGATTACTGCCTTCCCCCAAGCACCTTTTTCAGTGCATTCTTCACATCCTTGTTCCTTAGGCTGTAAATGAGGGGATTTAGCATTGGGATCACTGTGGTATAGAACACAGATGACACTTTCTCCTGTTCCATATTATTGCTGGATGGTGGCTTGAAATACATGAATGTGATAGACCCAAAAAAGATGCCTACAGCCATAATGTGGGAGCTACAGGTGCCAAAGGCTTTGGACCGTCCTTCAGTAGAGCGGATACGAAGAATGCTGGTTAGAATGAAGGCATAAGAGATGATGACAGCCAGTGTAGGTGCTAGGGTATTAATTCCACCAATAATAAACAGCAGTACCTCATTGATATGGGTGCTGGAGCAAGACAAAGTCAACAAGGGCAGGATATCACAAAAGTAGTGGCTGACAATATTAGACCCACAGAAAGACAACATAGTCATTCGGGTGGTATGAACAGTAGCCCCAAAGACACCCAGTAAGTAGACCACAGCCATCATTATGGAACAGACTCTGTGAGACATGACAATGTTGTAAAGCAGTGGGCTACAGATGGCAACATAGCGGTCATAGGCCATTGCTGTCAGAAGGTAGCCTTCCGCAATGACAAAAATGAGGAAGAAGTAAAGCTGAGTCATGCATTCCAAAAAGGAGATGATGTTCTTCTCAGATACAAAGTTCACCAACATCTTAGGAGTAATGACAGAGGAATAGCAGAGGTCAATAAAGGATAAATGACTGAGAAAATAATACATGGGGGAGTGAAGTTGAGAACTGATGGTGATTAAGAGGATCATGCCCAAGTTTCCCAACACTGTGATCACATATATTACAAGAAACAGTAAGAACAGGGGGAGCTGAAGTTCTGGGCATTTTGTTAGTCCTTCGAGGATAAAGGCGGTCACTGAAGAATGGTTCATAGTAGCCATTTTGTACAACATAATACCTATAAGAAAAAGGAAGGTAGAGGGTTGACTTTTATATTTTGATTCTCTTTTGATGGATTCAATCTCTGAAAATCCCATGTTTTCCAAGTATTTGTGCGATCCAAAGAATTTTCAAAATTTACTTTTGTTTTTGAAATTATAATATAACAGCATCATTTCACTTTCCCTTTTCTCCCTCAAGCCCTCCCATATACTTTTTGTTCTTTTTCAAATTCACTCATTAATTTTGTTATATGCATATACTTATGTGTGGATACATATATAGTCCTTATTTATCCTGCTCAATTTGTGTCATGGTACTTGCATGTATGATTTCAGGGATGATCATATGGTAATGGATAAGAAATTATTGTTCTCTTCCTAAGAAAGATGATGTCTCCTGCTTTTTATGTTCCTTAGTTGTCTGCAATGCTTTGTGTAGATTTGAGACCTCATGAATAGTCTTTAAAAGCTTATAGACAATGACTGAATTTAACAGGCTTGGCTGCACCTCACCTTATTGACTGTTCCTCTTTAAGCAATGTCTTATCATTTTGTTCACAAAATGTAACTCTAAGTACTTTAAATTAAGCATAATTATAAACTTAACCCTAATCATTCCGTTTGTATAATTAAAATAAGACTACTTACCATTTTCACCTGAGTACCTGCCAAAGAGAATATCAGCTTTATAAAATTGTAGCTAGCCATAGAGCTCAGATAATCTAAAAATGTTTTCTTTCAATTTCTTGGGGTATCATATGAATCAACATCATACTCTCTAAAGCTAGGAGCACAGACACAATAATCGGAGTTTCTAATTTTAGGAACACAGACACTTAAATAAAGGAGATTCTGGGTATAAAGAAAAAGATTATGGAAATGGCTCTGTTCACCCTAAACTTGCATACTTTCCTTTATCTTCTCGGAAGGGAAAGCTAGAATGGGTTACGATATCCACCTTCTAGAGATGGATGTACAAAAGAGAAATATGGTGCTACAGTCTGTTTATAAAGTACAACTGAGTCCAGCCTCGTCCTTGAAAGAGCAAAGTCAAGCTGACTTTCAGGTGTAATATATGAACCACGAATAAATCAGTGCTTCCTTTACTTACATCATTTGAAGACAATGTCTCACTGACCTTTCTTTCAAAACTCTCAGATCAGAACTCCAAACTTACTTTCTTACTTATTTAGCATTTTCCAAAACCAAGCAGACTTGAAATACATGTTTCATCAAAAGTTAATGTTCATAATTTTTATTGAATAATTTTCAAAACATTCCCTATAGGCTGCAGAGATTGCACAGCAGTTAAGTGCACTGACTGCTCTTTCAGAGGACCTGGATTCTTGTCCCAGTATCTAACTGCCAGCTTACAACCAATTGTAACTCCAGTCTGAGTTTCAGACACCAGCATGCACAAGACACACTGTCGTACATGCAGACAAAAGACCATGTACATAAAATTAATGTAATAATATAAAATGTTCCTAATGTTATGACAGAGATAATATTGGAGATTGATATGGCTTTAAATTATATATTGTTTTCAAAAATACAAAAAATAAATTGAGAAAATATTAATGCATACAATAAAACAGGCTATTTTTTTTGTATGAAAAATGGGTTTAAGATCCAAAATTTTTTCAACATATTTTCAACATTTTAATTGTATTCACCATAGCTGTGTATTTAAACCCAGGATTTGATGAGATATTACTATTGGAAAGAATACAATAGGATAGGATCTCAAAAAAAAAAAAAAAAGGATTAATGAATCTGCATCACAAAAACAAGGGAAGAAGGTTATCTTCCACCCTGGGCTGCATAGCAATAACCCACCCCACAAAACAAAACAATATAAAATGGGCCATGCTCTGAGGGGCAGTTCCAGAGTTACTAAGATGTTAAGCCTTTTAAGAGTGACTGGGCACAGGGGTCTTTTCTGAGACTGATACTCCAACCAAGAACCATTCATGGATATAACTTAGAACCTCTGCTCAGTTGTAGCCCATGGCAGCTCAGTGGCCAAGTGGGTTCCCTAGTAAGGGGAACAGAGACTATTTCGGACATAAACTCAATGGTTGGATCTTTGATTACCTCCCCCTGATAAGGGAGCAGTCTTACCTGGACAGAGGAAGACAATACAGCCTCTCCTGATGAGACCTGATAGGCTAGGGTCAGATGGAAGGGGAAGAAGACCTTCTCTATCAATGGACTTGGAGAGGGGCATGAGAGGAGATGAGGGAGGGAAAGTGGGATTGGGAGGGAATGAAGCAGGGGGTTACAGCTGAGATACAAAGTGAATAAACTGTAATTAATATAAAAAAATAAAAATTTAATTAAAAAAAGAGTGACTGTGAAAGTGGAACCCCATAAGATGCATGCTCTAAACTTGAGCAGTTAATGATATGAATCAAACCAACAGAATTTTATTTTTTACTGATAGAAATGATCACACCCTGCAGGTCAGTAGAAAGAGATATGCAGCAGTTAGTGACACTTGGTAGGTACCACAGTTTTGATTGGGTGCAAAAATAACTGACTGAATTTCCTTGAGTAAGGAAGAGTTGTCCAAAGGATTTTGAGGCTTAAACTGTTCATCTGTTGAAGCAAACAAATCCCATCATCTTTTTTTTTTTTTTTCTGCAGAGCTCAGTAGGAGATAAACAGGAATATCCTACTTATCTGGATATGCTTAATCAGTGAGCTTTAACTTCAGGGTTACCAAACGATACCATATTTATACAAAACTAATTCAGAGATCCTAATAGTCATGTCCTAAGATTCATTCTCTTATCAACCCACAGACATCCCTCTCATCTCCATGCTTTCTTAGGAAATACTTTCCATGCACATGGAAAAGGTCAAAATAAAAGAGTAAAATTAGAAATGTTTAGGAAGACATATGAAAGCTACTACCCCAGCTGAGAATCACAAAAAGATCAGTTTAAAAGAAAGAGAAGTGGGCTATGGTATCAATTTAAAAATAAATAAAAAAGTTCTCAAATTGCAAACTTATCTAGATATTAGAAAATTTTGTCATGTTAGAATACACTTATGTCCAAATAGTTCATATAAAAATTTATATGAGTGTTTTGACGTTATCATCTCAAAGAAGCAGGAAAGCCTGACACCATATTTAAATTTCCTAGCAAAGTAATCCATAGTGCAAGTCACAGATGAACAAAAAATCAGATATTATGCATGTAATATTTGACTTAAAATGAAAGATTATATATAATAAAAAATGAAAATGAGCAACTTCCAACTGCATAGGTCATGCGCTCTCTGTAGGTGACAATGAGATGTTGGTTTTTGTCTCTTCCTGTTTTGTCCCCTATCTTTCGCACCTACAATTATACTGTCTTCCTAGCTAAATAATACACAATGGTATCAGACAGAACAGTTGTTGCCGCCATTCTTGATATCCATAAACAAGTACGCAAGAAAAATAACTGGTTATTCAATAGGTAAGAATACAGATGCTCACAGGATCTATTAAGGTACTCATGAACTAACCAGCACTTAAACACACACATGCACACGCACATACAGAGGCACATGAAATATATGTGTGTCTAGAATGAAATAAAAGTTGAGATTTTTGTTTCTTTGTTTAACATAAACTATGGAAATTTTTCCTATAAACCCCTAACCTTTAAACATATGACTAGAACAGTCAACATTCAGGAAGACAATGAAAAAAAAAAAAAAAGAGAGAGAAGTTATTAAATCCAATTGACCTTTACTATGCTGTTTTTACAGCAGTTTTTTTTTTTTGTTTTGTTTTGTTTTTTTTGCAATGGTCCTGTTTTAAGTCATGTAAAAAGTAAGTGAATATAATATCAAATTAAATAAGCCAATATATGTTTTAGTTTTTTATAGTTCTATAACGTTATGGTTAGGGAGATGAATCTGTAGTATTGATGAACTAATTATTGTTAAGACCATTTGGACACTAAAACTCATGTATCATCCAATTCTTATTCAAGTTCTGAGAATTTGACATCTACTTACCTTATGATGTTTGCTTCAAACACAGGGATGCTATATTGTCTGAAAGTTTAAACTAGGACTTAGAAATACAGAAGTAATTCATTCTCAAAGGTGCACAAACTCTCTGAAGAGTTGGCCTATTTGTAATACATGATTAATGAAGAAAACAAATTACTGCATTGATGATCTTGGAAGCATTTCACTGCCTCGGGGATTTGACACTATTAACAAAACTCAATAATAAATCCCATGTTGTCTTTCTATAATACTCTAGAATTTATAAGCTATTTTACGAATGTATTTTTTTCTTTTGTTATCTGAATCCTACTCTAGTAGAGATCAATCAGTCTTAAAGGGATTTACTCTCTGGAAAAATAACTAAACTTTCCTGTTCACTAGTCTGTATGTTTTCTATTACAGAATCTGTAAAGATACAGGGTGCCTCAACTACTATTGTTAAAAGGTTAAATGTGCCATGTGCAGGGGCACACTCTTGTAATCCCAGCACTCAGGAAGGCAGAGGCAGGTGGATCGCTGTGTGTTTAAGGCTAGCTTGGTATAAAAAGCAAGCCTAAGACAGCCAAACAACCAAGGCTACACACAGAAACCCTGTCCAGAAAACCAAAATTAAAAAAAAGAAATACTAAATATAATTCAATCATCTTTCCTGAAAAAAAAAAAAAAACTGACCTCAATAATTTCATTAGTTTAGCTTATTTGTCTGAATCCTACTATCTGCCTTATGACCTAGAACCACATGATCCTGAACATCATATGAAACCATTGGCCACTCAAAACATGTAAAATCATGCAACTGGTATCTCTTTCTCATATTTTCTTATTTTGTTGAAACAAAATATATCTTGAAGCACAATTTCATTGATATCTAAGCTCACCTGAAAATCATGATACTCCTTGGCCAGCAAGGCATGCACCATCTTATTTAGCTTTGAAGATCTTTAAACTTTATTTGTTTGTTTGTTAAGTCTGTCTTATATTATATCACAAACTCAGTTTCCCCTCCTGCCTTTCCTCCCAGTTCCTTTCCCCTCCTCCTCTCTCCCTCAGATCCACTTCTTCATTTCCCTTCACAATTAGTTCTTTGAGACTAATTTTGATCATTTTCACTCTCCTCAAAATCTTTCCAGACTGAGTCTTCATTTCATGCACACATAAGTTGCTGAAATTTTTTTTATTTATTGGCTTGTTTGTTCATTCAGTTGCTCATTTATTTTAAACTCCAGACTAATTGCTGATGCACAATTTTTTTTCCTACTTTTTTATTCACTTTATATCCTTTTGTAGGACCGTTTCTCTTCTCTTCCCGGTCTCACCCTCCTTCCCTCTCCCCTTTCTCCTTTTCTTTTCTGAGGAAAAGGGAAGCTTTCTTTTGAATCCAGTCCAACTCATCAAGTTGCATCAGGAATGAGCATGTCCTCTTCCCCTGTGGCCAAGCAAGGCATCCCCTCCAGGGAAACATGATCAAAAGCTGACAAGTGAGTCCATGTCAGATGCAGTCCTCACTTCCCTTACTAGAGAACCAGCATGAAGCCTAAGCTTCCCACCTGCTATATTTTTGTAGAGGGCATAGGTCCAGTTCATGCATAGTCCTTGGTTGATACTTCAGTCTCAGCAAACCCCTCTGGGCCCTGGTTAGCAGCCTCTGTTGTTTTGGTGGAGCTCCTGTCACCTCCAGGGCCTTTTCTCTTTCCTTCCACTTTTCCACAAGACTCCCTATACATCACCCTATGTTTGGCTGTGAGTCTCATCAGTTTTGAGGCTCTGCTGGGTAGAGCCTCTCAGAGGATGACACTGTCAGGCCCCTGCAAGCTCAGCAGAGTATCATTCATAGTGTCAGGGGCTGGCGCTCTCTGATAGGGTGAGTCTTTGGTTGGGCCAGGCACTGGCGGGCATTCCCTAAATCTCTACTCTACTGTTCTTTCTTTATCCCTTCACATCTTGTATGCAGAGTAAATTTTGGGTCAAAGTTTTTGTGAGTGGTTTGGTGTTCCCCTCCCCTTGCTTAGAGACTAGTCTAGTTAGAGGGTGTCCTCTTCAGCCTCTATAGCCTATGCTACTAGGACTCTCTGCTTGAGTCTCCTTCATATTCTCCCAAGAGCCTACCCTGACTTAGGTCTCCAGCTTAGCACAGAGGTGTCCCCACCCTCAGTTTCTCTTTTCTCTACAGGCCTTCTGACTTCTCGCCCTTGCTTGCCCCAGGTCTGTTCTCCTTTTAACACTCTGCCTTCTCTCCTGCCTTGTTTCCTGTCTTCAACCACTACCTTTGTCTCTTCTGTCTCCACTTATGAGTGAGCTTTATGCATCCCCACTTGGGTCCTGTATGTTATCTTCTTTGGGTCTGTGCCTCTTAGTATGCTTATCCTAAAGACTAAAATTCACTTACAAGTGAGTACATACCATGTGTGCCTTTCTGGGTCTGGGTTACCTCACTCAGGATGATCTTTTCTACTTCTATCCAATTGCCTGCAAATTTCATTATTTCCTGTTTTAAATAGCTGAGTAGTATTCTGTTGTGTAAATGTGTCAGTTTCTTTTTCCATTGTTCAACTGAAGGACATGTAGATTGTTTCCAGATTCTGGAATATAGTTGAGCAAGTGCCCTTGTTGTATGGTAGAGTGTCTTTTGGATAGAGACCAAGGAAAGGTAGAGCTGAGTTTTGAGGTAAAGGTATTCACAGTGTTCTGAGAAAGTGCCTGATTGATTTGGAAAGTGGCTGTACAAGTTTACATTTCCCACAACAATGGAGAAATGTTCACCTTTCTCCACACTGTGGCTAGCCTCTACTCTCACTTGAGATGGTGATCTCCACCATTCTGACTGGTGTAAGCTGGAATCTCAAAGTCATTTTGGTTTGCGTTTCCCTGATGAAGTTGAGCATTCTTTAAGTGCTTCTCCACTATTTGAGATTCCTCTGTTGAGAATTATCTGTTTATTTCGGTAGCACATTTTTTAATTGGATTATTTTGGTTTTTGGTGGTTGAGTTCTTGAGTTCATTATATATTTTTTATATTAGCACCTTGTCAGATGTAGGATTGGTGAAGATCTTTTCCCAATCTGTAGACAGTCATTTCATTCTATTTGCAGTGTCCTTTGCCTTGTAGAAGCTTTTCAGTTTCAAGAGGTCCCATTTATTAATCGTTGATCTTAGAGCCTGTGCTGTTGGTGTTCTGTTCAGGAAGTTGCCTCCTGTGCCAATGAGTCTGAGAGGCTCTATCCCTCTTTCTCTTCTAATAGATTTAGTGTGCCTGGTGTTATATTGAGGTCTTTGATCCACTTGGATTTGAGTTTTGTGCAGGGAAATGACTAGCACCACTTGTTGAAGATGCTGTCTTTTTTTTCCATTGTATGTTTTGTCAAAAATCAAGTGACCATAGGTATGTAGATTGATTTCTGGGTCTTCAATTCACTGTCAATGATCAACCAGTCTATTTCTATGCCAGTACCATGCAGTTTTTATTACTACTGTTCTGTAGTACAACTTGAAATCAAGGATGAAGATACCTCCAGAACTTCTGTTATTAAATAGCGTTGTTTTAGTTATTCTGGGTTTTTTGTTTTTGCATTTGAAGTAGAGAATTTTTCTTTCAAGGTCTGTAAAGAATTGTGTTTGTATTTTGAAGGGAATTGCGATGAACCTGTAGATTGCTTTTAGAAAGATAACCATTTTTACTATGTTAATCATATAGATCCACTAGCATGGGGCATCTTTCCATCTTCTGATATCCTCAAAGGAATGGATATAGAAATTGTGGTACATTTACACAATGGAATACTACTCAGCAATTAAAAATAAGGAAATCATTAAATTTGCAGACAAATGGTGGTAACTAGAAAAGATCATCCTAACTGAGGTATCCCTGAAGCAAAAAAGACACACATGGTATATACTCACTTATAAGTAGATATTAGACATACAATATAGGATAAACATAGTAAAATCTGTACATCTAAAGAAGCTAGGCAAGAAGGAGGAACCAGGGCAAGATGATCAATCGTCATTCAGAAAGGCAAATGGGACAGACATCAGAAGAGGGAGAAAACAGGGAACAGGATAGTAGCCCACCACAGAGGGCCTCTGAAAGACTCTGCCCATCAGGATATCAAAACAGATGCTGAGATTCATAACCAAACTTTGGGCAGAGTGCAGGGAATCTTATGAAAGAAGGGGGAGATAGAAAGACCTGGAGGGGATGGGAGCTCCACAAGGAGAAAAACAGAACCATGAAATCTGGGCCCAGGGGTTTTCTGAGACTGATACTCCAACCAAGGATCATTCATGGAGATAACCTAGAACCCCTGCACAGATGTAACCCATGGCAGGTCAGTATCCAATTGAGTTACCTAGTAAGGGAGACAGAGACTGTCTCTGACATAAACTTATGGGCTGGCTCTTTGATCACCTCCACCTGAAGGGGGAGCAGCCTTACCAGGCCACAGAGAAAGACAATGCAGCCAGTCCTCATGAGACCTGATAGTCTAGGGTCAGATGGAAGGGAAAGAGCACCTCTCCTATCAGTGGACTTGGAGAGGGGCATGGGAGAACAAGAGGGAAGAAGAATGGGATTGGGAGGGAATTAGGGAGAGAACTACAGCTGGGATACACAGTGTAATTAATATAAAAAGATAAAAATAAAGATATCTGTCCAGGGTTTTCTAGATTTAGAGTTTCTGATGAGAAATCAGGTGTAATTCTGATAGGTTTGCCTTTAAATGTGACTTGGCCGTTTTCTCTTTCAGTTTTTAATATTTTTTTCTTTGTTCTATACATTTAGTGTTTTGGTTGTTACGTGGCAGGGTGCTTTTCTTTTCTGGTACAATCTATTTGCAGTTCTGCAGGCTTGTCAGTGTATAAGCCTCTCTTTCTTTGGGTTGGGGAAGTTTTCTTCTGATTTTGTTGAAAATATTTTTTGGACCATGGAACTGGGAGTCTTTTTCTTCTATTCCTATTATACTCAGGTTTGTTTTTTTCATACTGTCCCAGATTTCTTGCATGGTCTGTGTCAGGAGCTTCCTAGTTTTAACATTTTCTTTGACTCATGTATTGATTTTTTTCAATCGTATTTTCTACCCCTGGCATTCTCTCTTTAATCTCTTGTATTCTGTTAGTGGTGCTTGTATCTGTAGTTTCTGTCTTCTTCCCTAGGTTTTCCATCTCTAGGATTGTCTCAGATTGTGTTTTCTTTATTGCTCTGGTTCCATTTTTAGATCTTGAACAGTTTTATTTATTTCGTTCACATGTTTGATTATAGTTGCATATATTTAATTTCTTTAAGAGATTTGTTCAATTCTTTTCCTGTTTGATTGCACTTTCCTGTGCCACTTTGAGATCTTTAAGGCCTCTATCCTTTTCATAATCTCAGTTTTAAAATCTTTATCTTGTACTTCCGGTGATAGTATCTACAAGGCTTGCTGTGGTAGGACTGCTGGTTTCTGCTGGTGCCTTGTTGCCCTAAATTTGTTGCTTGTATTCCTACACTGGCCTCTAGCCATCTGGTTGACTATGATGTTTGCCAGCCTGGTAGTCCATCGACTGGATTCACTGTATCCCAGGTGGGCCAGGCAGATGGGAAGCAGGTAGAATGATCTCCAAGCCAAAAGCTGTCCTGGGGTCACAGTGGCCTCCATGGGATAAAGGACATTTGCACAAATATTCTTGAATGTGTTGTCTTCCATTGGTATGGTTGACTTATAAGTGGCTACATTCTTAGGAAAACAAAACAAAACAACTGTTTCTGCCTTTCTAGCAGCTAACAATTGCCATTAACCTCCTGGCTATGGGTAGGGCTTGTGTTAAACTTCCCTCTCTATTCTAGAATTTGTTCTTTCTTGGGCTTGCTCAGATTCTGTATGTGCTGTCTTAACCCCACCCTGTGAGTTCCTATGTGCAAATATCTTCTAAATATTTTTGTAAATATTTGTTTTTTGATTTTTTTGAGATTAAAACATTATTGTACCATTTCCTTCTTTTTTTTTTATCACACTCCAGTATCTACCATGTATTTATCTCTTCCTCTTTCTCAAATTTATGTCCTCTTCTTCATTAATTGTTGAATAACTACACACACACACACACACACACACACACACACACACACACACTAAATATATGTATTCCTAAATTCAACCTACTTGGTCCATCTAATGTTTCATATATATATGATTTCAGAGATGACAATGTGCTTTTGGTAAACTTATTTTAAATATTCAAGACAGCCAACCCATGTGTGTATGTGTGTGTCTCTCTCTCTTTTGTTTTTATTTATGTTTTTATTAATTAATTCAATTTACATCTTGGTCATAGGTCCCTCCCTCTTCTTCTCTCAGTCCCACCATCTCTCCTAAATTCCCTCCCTATATTCCTCAGGATTCCTACCCAGACACCCCAGCTCATCTTTTCTTTTTTTGGGGGGGGTCTTTTTTTTAATTCTTTATTAATTACACTTTATTCACTTTGTATCGCCCTGTGGTTCCCTCCCTCCTCCCATCCCAATCCCTCCCTTCCTCCACCCTCTGCATGCATGCCCCTTCCCAAGTCTTCTTCCTTCTGATCCTAGTAAATTAGGTCTCATCAGGAGTGGCTGCATTGTCTTCTTCTGTGGCCTGGTAATGCTGCTTCCCCCTCAGGGGGAGGTAATTAAAGAGCAGTTGGGTGTTACTGTCTCCCAACACCTTTTCTGTAAAGCATTAGTCTTGTGCATATTAGAGTTGGTTCATTTATTTTTGTCATTGTTATTCATATACCTTAATTCATTCTGATATTTTGTTTTACTTATTGTTCTTCTGTTCAGCAGCCCCCTTTTCACTTTTTTCCCCTTTCCCTTTTATTCTTTTGATTAAATTAAACATTTTTTGTTTGTACCTCCTTTTTATTTTCACATTTGAAAATTACACATTTCAGAGGTCACTCCTAAATTTTGTATTCTTTTTAAAATTTGTTTATTTTTATTTGTTACAGTTTATTCACGCTTCACGTTGTATCCCAACTGCAGCTCCATCCCTTGTCTCCTCCCAATTCCACCTTCCCTTCCTCTTCTCCACGAATTAGCAATGTTTAAAGCAATCTATATATCTATATCTATCTATATATATATATATATATACTTTCTTCTCTAATAATTGAAGGTTTAGAAATGATTATGACTTTAATATACCTCCTTTTGTGTCTTCTTCATCTCTGATAAATGAATGTCACCTTATTGTGTTGGTGGCCATGCAAGAGGAACAGCAGAACAGCTTTAGCACTCATGAAAATCGGTCTACAGGTTAACACAACCGTGATGGCTACTATAGAGGCTGAGCCCCAAGTACTACGTGTCCTGAAGACTTCATTTTGCTGTAGACGACTTCATTCTTTTTTTGTTGACTTGTGAACATCTCATCTGTAATAATCAATGAGTTGTATGAAAACTCTAAGGGGTTTTCCAGCCCATCACTGAATAGTGTCATTGGCACTTAAAATAATAGTCATTGATCATTTTCAAGCAATGCTGCTGGAGGAGATTAACAATTCAACCACCTCCTCTGACTGAACTTAGAAATATAGATTGTTAGTAGGTTAAGTTAGGTTAAGAAGTTTATGCTAATGGCTTTAACAGGAAATCTTGAGAAACAATTTAAAGTTCAGAAAGGCATACTTTTGATAATTGAGCTAGGAATATTTATTTATTTATTTATTTATTTTGAGGTCAGGAATCAAGAACAATAGCAGCCCGACTACTATTGGCTGGCATGCCTTTCTTCCTAGAGCTGGGCTGATGATCAAGATAATAATTAATTTCTTGTACCAGTTTTTACCCTTGGCTTCCTGATATGCTGTGATAAAAACTGTTAATGAGTAGATGTGCACCCTGAAGATTTAAAGTAGAAATGTCTGACTGATATTTTAGATTTGTGATTTAAAAAAATGTTTTATAAGATTACTTTTCAAGATAAATTAAAAGAAATTGTTCCTTTTTTTGTAACTGCGAATTACAGCCTTCCAATAGAAGAACCTGGCTGAGAAAAATATATTGCTTGCTTACACTTTGCAAATCTTTAACAAGTTGCTTAGACACAAACATGTGGGTTCTTGTTTTCTGTTTGTCTGTTTTTACCTGTAGTACATTTAATCATGAGGGATATCAGGGAACAAGATTTTTGAATATTTGTTGTAATCATTCACTTAAAGAAAAATAAAAATAGAATGTAACCACACTGTAATTTTTATACTGCTTGAAAGATTTTGCTGGGGGACATAAGCTATGAGGGAAAAATTAAAGTTATTAGAGCTTGTTGGAGCTTTCCTTCATCTACTGTGTGTATAAGTGGTGTGTGTGTGTGTGTGTGTGTGTGTGTGTGTGTGTGTGTGTGTCCCTCCTTGGAGCTCTGAACACAATGTCAGAGGAAGCCTTCAACATGGTTGTGGTGAAATATGCTCAATGTATCTGTTATTATCCTAGTATGTAACAAACCCTCTTTAAATACACATTCATCAACCTTATCCTAGTTATGATTGTTTTAACTTTCTTTCACTTATAGCTTCACATTCTAAAGCCTGCCTGTCTGTTTACTGTTTCAGTGAGAAGGTCTGGTTAAGTAAATAAATGCCCTAGGGTATGCCTTAGATGTCTGTATTTCATGATCATTAATGAGTGTCAGCTTAGCTGTATATAGAATTCTAGGTTGATACCCATATCAGGAATCTAATTTGGTTCATAATATCAACAAAGCAAATGAAAGAAAGAAAGAAAGAAAGAAAGAAAGAAAGAAAGAAAGAAAGGAAGGAAGGAAGAAAGAAAAGTAGAAGGGAGACTAGCTGGGAAAGGAGGATGACCCTTAGGAGTGAGAGGGGCATAAAAGAGGGTAACACATTGGTCAGTGTGACGTAAATGTACTATACACGTGTACTAATAAGTTTTCTATTTCTTTAAAGTATTACCTTTTATGATATTTATAAATTCTCATATAATTGAAGTTTAAGTATTTCATGTGTGAAAAACATTTTTTTTTTTTTTAATGTTTGGAGTGATTCTTGGTTGTTATGCATCCAGGAAGGACTTGTCAGTTTTCTTTGTTTTCAGTTCTCTCTCTTGCTTTCTCCCTCCCTCTCTCTCTCTCTCCCTCTCTCTCTCTGTCTCTCCTTCTCTTTTTCTTTCCTTACCCTCTCTCTCACACACATAAACACACAGACATACACACATGTTGCAGCTCTTGTTATATTTTAGATGTGTCTTCCTTCAGCTTCATCTATCAACAGGAAATATCTTTGCTCTATAAAACTTTCTATATCTTCATTTTTATGAGAAAAACTAAGCATAGTATCATATTATTTTTCAAACTATTTTTATTCAAACTAACCTCTGGGAATAGATAGCATTTACCTACAAAGTAGAAAAAAATGGAATTGTCTGTTGCTATAAGTTGAGCATTCTCATATTCTATGTGTGGTGCTATGTCACCTTAGCAACTTTAAAATGAGTTTTAAAGATGTCTTACCTAAAATCATAAAAAAAATATCTGCTCATGATTTATACTTTATGGAAAATTTTAATTATGATACTTAGTAAGACCATACATAAGAATATACATAGCAGAATTTTCATATACATTTAAATTATTTCTGAAATTTTTATATTAAGTAAATGTTAAATCTTATTCGTAATGCCTGATACAAAGGCAAAACAAACAGTATCTTTGTTTCTTGGATAATGAGAACTATGCATATGTAACCATATTCAGAACAAAGTGACTCACATATTAGAGGAAACAGAAATGTTTTTCATTCAACAACTATATCAACTGATAGGTATAACAAAAAAGGGAGGGTCAAAGAACAGTAAAAAAATTTTATGATGCTTCAGAAACTGGGATCAAATGGTGAAGAGCAATGTTTCCTGTGGTATTTACTGTCGGGACATATTTACAGGAGCGGAACTTCATGTTTGTCTTTAACAATCTCTTAAGGCAGTGACAATTGGTGCGTATTTTGTAGCTGCTGACAAAAACCACAAAGGATAACGCATTTTTCAAAATTCTCACCCATTTTGTTTGCTTTTGAGTCTGCTTTTATGAGACAATCTGATTCTGTGTCTGTGTCATAGGAATTCCACAGTGAAATCAAATGCACACACAGCAGAGAAGAGCCCACAGGCATAATCCGTCTCCTACCTCACAGTGTAAACGTGATGTTATTTGATGAATTGGTTACCTAGTAGTTTGCTCAGGCCAATTTTTTTTTCTCATAAAGAAAGAAAAAAGTAATACTCTTTACTTGTTTTTTGTGTCTCAAGTATATAATTATCTATGTAAAAGATATGAGAAAAAAGAGCAAGGAAATGAAATGCTATGAATAAAGCAAACATGGCTCTAGATTAATGAAGATAAATATTAAGCCTGATTAGGTCAGTGTCTAGTTATAAATATCTCAAAATAATCAAGAGAAATATTTATTCTTATCATTTCTCTATTTCTGCTCAAGAAAATAGTTTTCTTTTCAGAGTTTTCTTCAGAGCAAGCTTGACATCCTTATTCCTTAGGCTGTAGATCAAGGGGTTCAGCATGGGCCCGACATTTGTGTAAAATACCGAGGCCACTTTTCCCTTGTCCATAGACTCTGCATCAGAAGGTTGCAGGTACATGAAGGCTGCTGCTCCAAAGAAGAGTGAGACAGTCATTATGTGGGAGCTGCAGGTGTTGAAGGCTTTAGCCCTGCCCCTTGCGGAGCTAATGCGGAGAACGTTGGCAATGATGAAGCTGTAGGAGACAAAAGTCGTACTGGTAGACACTACGATGTTGAGGCCCACCAGAACAAAGACCACAACCTCATTGATGTAAGTGCTGGAGCAGGATAGCTGGAGCACAGGGAGGATGTCACACAGATAATGATTGACAAGGTTTGCATCACAGAAGGTGAGCCTTGCCATGCAAAGAGTATGGGCCAGGGAACCCCAGCATCCCATCACATATGCCCCAGACACGAACCCAGCACATATCTGAGGGGATAATGTAACATTATACAGCAGTGGCTTACAAATAGCAACATAACGATCGTATGCCATTGCAGTCAGTATATAACATTCTGTGATGACAAAAAAGCAGAAGAAGTAAAGCTGAGCTAGACATCCTGTATAGGAGATGGTGTTTTCCTCTGCCACAAAATTAATTAGCATTTTGGGGGTAAAGACAGAAGAGTAACAAATATCTACAAATGACAGATTAAAGAGGAAATAATACATGGGTGTGTGAAGGTGTGAATTCAATGAAATCAGTGTAATCAAGCCCAGATTGGCCACTATCGTAACCATGTAGATTCCTAGAAACAGGAAAAACAGAGGCATTTGGAGTTCTGGCCGGTTCGTTAAGCCCTCCAGGATAAATTCAGTCACCAGGGAGTAGTTTCCATCTGTCATTCTTCTGTAGATCTTCATCTGCAGAGGTGAAGAAAGAGACAATTTACAGAAAATTGAACTTACCTGAGATGTTTCCCGTCTGCTTTCTGGACTCTGCTGTTCCCTCTCAGACTGTTGGATGGGCTTCAACATACCTCGTTTGAAGAAATTCCTTGCAGTAGGGGATTGACCCAGATTGGCTGTTTCCTAATTCAGAGTTTAGTGTCTTTATAGCTCTAATTCCCTTCTGTTCTACAGAGACAACTGCGCACATTTTGGGAGTGGCTAAATACGTCTTATCATAAGCATGTCCCTTGCCCATGGCAAAATATTTACAAGTTCATTGAATGAAACCAGGAGACCCTCTCACTCAGAGCTGATAAAACAATTCTCTAAATGCTGCTGCTTGGAGGTGGAAAATTCATTTTCTTCAAATGAGTGGCACTGGGTATCTATCAACCACATTCCAAGGCAGACCACGTTCTTAGGAGTAGATAAGCAAGACAAATCAGACTACATGAGTCTCAGTGGCTTTTTTTCTTTTACTTTTGTAAAGAGAGACAAAAAAACAAAACAAAACAAAAACAAACAAACAAACAACAAACATGAAATTGGATGGATATAAAAGGGAAGCGGCTCTGAGAAGGTTTGGGGGGTGGGAAATAATATCATGAAAATACACTGCATGAAAGTTCAAAAGAATAAATAAATCCAGTTTTAAAAGACTTAAGAAATGATAAGTAACCAAATACATTTCTAAAGGTGTTAAATTCAGATAATCAGAGATTTTTTTGAAAAATCACTGTTAAGTCCTTACTTGATTTGATTTATAGGTGAATTGTATGAATATAAAACTTGAGAAGGGAGGAGTGCTGCCACAGACTTGCCAGATATATAGTGTTGAGAGTATCAGGACACTGCTTGTACCCATGAGTGGTCTGGGGACTCCTTCAGAGATGAAAGTGGAGTGTGCATTTTGCTGGCCTTCTGCAAAAAGGCCCTCTACAGTCACACAAGAGGAAAGTTACCATTTATGATCAGACAAACAGCCCAGGGATTCAACACAGTGGATGTTGTTGTGTTTTGAAAACAGCAATGGCTAGTTAATATCCAGAGACAGCTTTCCCCAGGAAACTGATACCTGTTTACGTCTTAATAGGGATGAGCATGGTACCTCCTCAGAGACACCATCTCCCTTGTAGATTGCATCTCCATGCTCATTACTGCCTTCTCTAATTTGCATAGAGGAGTCATCTGCAGCGGCTCTCTGGCATTGATTCTGAAGTCAAGTTGCCTCAGTGCCTAAATAATCATGTCCTGTATTTTATGTTAAAGCAGAAAGCTGTGAAAATAGACATGTAAACCCAGATTCCCTAACACAGCCCACATACAGCTCATCTCCATCCCGGTGGTGGGATGTTCAGTATTGCACCTCTCAGGTCTTCAGTGATTGCCCTGGGATAAAAATGCCTATCTCCCAAGACTGCCTTTATTAGTTACAGCCCTAATATTTCCACTCGAGAAGTCAAACTCTGTTTAAAATTCTTCTTACTGAACGTAAATACCAATTTCAAATTTCTTTTAGCATGTCTGAACATTCTTGGAATAAAACCACAAGCTACTTTGCAAATATGTAAAGTTTTCTGGTTAAGTTAACAGTGAAAAATAAAATCATGTAAATCTCAGTGAATTCACATAAACTAAAAACAGCTGCAGTTGTTCCCTTAATAAGAATAAAGCTTGGTATGGGTAGCTCTAGAGACTGATTTAATGGTAGGCTTTACAATAAATTTTCTTTAGGTTAAAAAGGGAAAAATAGTCCCCAAGATACCTGATAAAACACGGTCAAATGAAAGGGGAGGAGGTCCTCCCCAAGCAGTGGACTTGGAAAGGGGCAGGGAGGAGATGAGGGATGGAGGGTAGGGTTGGGAGGGAATGAGGGAGTGGGATACAGCTGGGATACAGAGTTAATAAAATGTAACTAATAATAAAAATAATAATAAAATAAAATTAAAAAG
The DNA here is from genome assembly GCF_907164565.1 of Psammomys obesus. Classification (NCBI taxonomy): domain Eukaryota; kingdom Metazoa; phylum Chordata; class Mammalia; order Rodentia; family Muridae; genus Psammomys; species Psammomys obesus. Next base: position 1,706,533 of record NW_026596039.1, on the reverse strand, counting down.
GAAAAATATCTTATTTCACTTGCAAAATTCTAGCTGGAACTCTACATTTAATTCACATATTAATTTATTCAGATTTGTTGAAAGACAGTAGAGATGCAAAATTTATGTTCAAATTGTGTATATAATTCATGATTGTGTATATAAATCATATCTGAGATATTTGCATGTATAATGTCATCACCATAATCGAGGTAATAACTCATCACCTCCCAAAATTTCTTTGACTTCATTTTTCCTAGTTTTATGGGTTTTTTTTAAGAATATGTACCATTAGATCCATCTTATAAAAATTTGAAATTAATATTACCATATTGTCAACTAAAAGTACTATGGTGCACAGTTAACATCTGGAAGCCACTGATTTATGACTAACTTTACACTCATTGCACACCTTCCTCATCCTTTGCGTCTCCTCTGCTTGCCACTATTCTATTGTCTACTTCTTGTGTTCTATTATCTGAGATGTCTTGTGGAACAAAAACAGTGCAGCACTTACTCTGAAAATAACTAATTTTACTTGCCGTAATATTTTCTAGGGCCATCCCTGTCACAAATAGGATTTCTTCCTGTTTAAGCCTGCATTACAGTCCATTGTATGTTTATGTCTTACTTGGTTCATTGGTTCATGATTAAACATTTGGTTATTTGAATTTTGGATATTGTGAAGAATGATTTTATTAACTCGAAATTAAAGCTACTTTTTTTGTTTGTTTGTTTGTTTGTTTTTTAGATCTAGATGTTTTATGTCTTTATTTTTGATGTATTTCCAGGAATGGAGTTGTAGAATAAATATAGTTGTATTTGGACATTTTTAGAGATGTTGTTTTCAATGTCCTTGGAGACATTGGAGAAGTATAGAGAAGTATAATATGAAATTCCTTTAAGATGTCTTACCAATCTGTGTACTGAGAAGACATAAAATTACATATCAGTCTCAATAAAATTTACCAAAAAGTTATTAATTTTCAAGGCATAAACATTGAAAAACTAAAAATAAATTAGCTTTATTTTAAATTAGCTTTAAATTTCATGAAAACAAGGGATGACACACAAATCTGAAATGTACCCGGGGAAAATAACCAAACCATTTAATCTGACTCCTAGAGGAAGAGATGAGAAAGCTGAAAATTCACAAAACTGTTAGAAAACAATTTCCAGAGAGTAGACACCTTTACCAATATGATCAATGATATTTATGAGAAGTTATTCTTACTGGTAGGTGATGTGATTGAGGTCATTGAACAGGTAGAAAAAGAACAAAAGGCAAGAAGTTCAGACCTCACCTACCAGTGGACTGTGGAAGGGTTATGGGAGGAGAAGAGGCAGGGAGGGCAGGATTGGGAGGAGATGAGGCTCCATGTAGACTGGGGCTACAGCTGGAATACAAAGTGAATAAAATGTAATAAATAAACAAATTTAAAAAAATAAAAAAGTGTGTGAAGAAAAAGAAGACCTATATTGAAAGATAGTGACATACACCAAAGTATATAATCTAGTTCCTTCATCTCCACTATCAGTCTTGGAATCATCATTTCTCTACTTCATATAAAACCTTACCTGTGGAAGAAATGTAAGATCTGTTTTTGAGATAATGAACTTGATATCATACTTCAAATATAAGCAGAGACTACTAAAGGAAACAAATCAACAGTGGACTCTGTAACGAATCAACAGGGTAAGTATAATATGTGCTCACAATGGTATTCATAGCTTCAAGGGAGGAAAGCCTCCGATTAGGCATTTAATATGTGTCATTTCAACACAAGTATTAGGTATGCCTGTTTCCATAATAAAAGTGCAGAAAAACGAATCTTTCAACTTTTCTGTTTCCTGAGTACAAACAATTGAAAACATTTTAGTCCAAAAGAACTTTGAAAATATTGGCCAATAATTACCTACAGGCACTGAAGGCTAAGGAAACATACTAGCTCATTCATCATAGTGCTTCAAAAGTTCGATTGTGTAACATGAGAATACACACTAAGAAGTCCTGAGTAAACTTTTTGACAGACTATATTAATGTACTTCATAATCCTGATTTATTTAGATAATTTGTTAGAGTGATAAACTGATTATTAGTTATGGTTACATTAAAGACCTAACTATCTTCTTAAAAATATTTAGAGTAAAACATCATGCTGATAAGATTTCAGGAACCTCTGGTGTATATCCAGATTATGATTTTTTAAAGTTTAGGTTTCCTAAACAAGAGTGAGATGATGATTAATTTTAATCATTAAATTTGCATTGGGTAACAACAGCTTGAAAACATGATGACAAAAGAAAAGAGTGTTATGCTTTCCATTACTCAACCAGAAATTGTGTAAATATAGATTAGAAGTCTCTCAAACCTTCAGCTGATCTCTCAAACCTCAAGGCTAGTTCCCCACACTACTAAAAGGAAGGAAATCCATAATTCTTCAGTGTAAAGACAGAGTAAATTCCACAAGGGAAGCTTGCTTTTTGTCCTGAAGGAGATGAATTTTTCATGGATTTATTAAAAGGTATTATTTCCTTTGAGGGCATTTGAGAGTTTATATATGAATGATATCAAACATGGAGATAATTTAGTTTCTCTCTCAAACATCTGAAAAGATTTCTTCACCAATGAATCAAAGTCAAACTCAAAACCTCCAATTCTAATGCTCAAATCCTGTGAAAACAACTTTATTTTCATTGCTTTTTGTTTTATTTATTTTGTTTTTGTTTAATTTTATAATTTTCAAAATTACTTGGAGAAAGAATTCTGAATGTACTTCCAATGAATAAATAAATGAGAGCGGATGAATTTGGTGTGTCTTCAAATCTACTTGAGTGCACCCTTGGATATGGCATAGGCCTGAATCACTCAAAATTATTTTAATTATTTTCTCTCTCCCTCCTTCTTTCTCTCCACTAAAAGAAGCATCTACTATATACTTCAGTAAAGGCCTTGGAAGTGTGGAAATTTTTCCCATATTTAAGAGTACTTTCATGGTGGGTAATATTTTACTGTTTATCAAGTTGTAGATCTGGTACATCCTTTGTCAGTACATCAAAGAGAGCAAAAACTTCACATATACAAGAGAATAATGACAACTTAATATTTACACTAGAGAATACAGCTACTTTGCTACAGAACCTTGCACTATAAATGATGTAATAAAATCATTCAGGGACAAAATGAGTAACCAAGCCCACACATCTAAAGGAATACAGCTGGACTTGAGGTCTAGAGCCTTCGGTGTACCTACCATTACACAAAATTCTGCTCCCTCACCCCTTCCTTGTGTCTTGAAACATTTTGGTCCTTGGTTTACATCTTAAATAGTATTTCATTTTAAATAAGTATACAATATGTCATTTGGGTTACATAAAATATTGTAATCATTGATTTTCCTTACATCACACTTACTCAAGCTTAGTAGAATGTATAATTAGAAAAGTAAAATGAATTTCTGCTTTACTATAAATGATATGAGTGTAATTATTTAATGAAAAGCAAATGTTACTCATTTTATATTTATGATATCAGCCCTAGAAAACTCTGCCTTTCATTTTTTAAATTTATTATTTATTACAGTTTATTCACTTTGTATCCCAGTTGTTGCCCCTCCCTCTTCTCCTCTCAATCCCACCCTCCCTACCTCTTCTCTCTCACGCTCCTCCCCTAGTCCACTGATAGGGGAGGACCTCATCCCCTTCTATTTTACTCTAGCCTTTCAGGTCTCATTGTCTCCCTCTGTGGCCTGGAAAGGTTGCACCCTCCAGGGGGAGGTAATCAGACAGCCTGCCACTGAGTTCACCCCAGAGACAGTCCCTGATTCCCTTACTAGGGAACTCACTGCATTTAAAAAAAAAAAAAATCTTAAGCTTTTCTTCTTTCTTTTGTCATTGACTAAAAACATGAGACTTGGTTTTAAACTTTAGACTGAGTATATATCAAGGAGAAGTTTTGTTCTGAAAATACAAAAGAAATATACAAGAATAGCATGATGGTGGTTTATGTAAGTCTACAAATCCTGTCAATTGTTTAAGTTAGATCCTGGAGCACAATGGTCGTTACTGAAAAGTTTGTGGAAATGCTGAGGAGGTTCTAATAGTTTGTGTAAATAAATGCATTTGTTTTATGGCATATTTCTGAATTGAGCTGAATTCTTAGTATATGAGTGGGCTTTCACTTGGGCATAGATACAATCCTAAAATACAGACCCTGCGTCTGACTCCATTCCTCTCCTACTACCCACAAGATCAAATTAGGTCTTTATATGTCCCATAATTCACTTGATCTGGAAGTGGATATTGCAGCTCTGTGTCCAGAAATGCACTGATCTCAACCGCTGTTATCTTCAGAACTTACTGTCAGATTTGGCATCTACCATAACTCATTTTCAGTCCTCCGTTAGATACAGAGATTCTGCAAGCCATCTCTGTTACTGCTATCAGCAGGTGACAGTCTCTGAAACAAGAAAGGTGTTTCCTCTTTGGTCTGGAATGATCCATCCTCTGCTCCTTTCTGCGTTCACATCCAGGGTAATGTGCCTTTTGTGTGCCAGGGTGCCTCCTGCTGGAGCAAACATGGAAGCACAGGGTAGAACAGAACTTATGAATCTCAGGAATCTCAGGAATCTGGAAAGTTTTAAGACTCATTAGGCCCTCTTTGAGATTATAAAAATAACAACATATTTCTGGGTAGCGGAGACTCTCGTCAGGGGAGTTGGTCGGGAAGACTCAGCAATAGGATCTGATGAGTTATTACTCATTCTGTAGTGTGACTTTCTGTGAATCTGCCGCCTGTGAATCATACATGCCCTTTCAAATACTTGGTTCTGTAAGCATAAGTAACCTATTGTTTCAAACAAGCTTGTCAGGAGGAGAGTGAAATCTCTATTCTGCTGTCAGTGTTCCATATTAGATGAATACATGTTTTGTTTTTTTTTTTACATTTTCTCAAGGAAAATTGCACCACAGTCTTTTCTCTCATTCCCTAGACAAAGAGACTGCGTTCTCCGCAGACTTTGCCTCCTCATCCTCCTCCACCCATGAACACATTCAGCTGTAACCACTCAGAAAACTGGTTTTGCTCTTTGTTCCTTAGGTAACATTTGCTGTTTTTTTGACTTTGCTTCTTGGTTTTGTTATTTACTTAAGCATTTACTTATTTAGTTAGGGTCTGGATATGTAGCTTAGGCTGGTCTAGTCTTTGTACTCTTCACGCCTGTATTCCATAAGGGATAGGATATTAAGGGTGCGCTACCAAACAAAGCATGGAAATATACATACATACATACATACATATATGTATATATACATATATATATGCCCTCACTTAATTCATAGTCTATGCCTATCAACTAGCTGTATCAGAATGGAACCCCCTATTGTAAGAGACAAACAAGTTTGACACAGAAATCACCCAAAGTCCATGATTAAATTGTGGCTTACTCTAGGTGCTTCGATTATTTAGGTTTTGACAATAATTCACCATGAGTAGTTTACTGCCCTAAGAAAATGTCCTACATATAACTTATTTGTTGTTTCTTACCCTCAAACCCCAATAACCATGATCAGTTTTAGACACTATAGTTCACTTTTTCTGGAGTTCTTATGTTTAGAACTATGCAATGTATCTGTGTAATTTTGAGATTAACTATTTTCACTTAGTAATATACCTTTGAGGTTCCTCTGTATGTTTCCATGATTTGACCTACTTCTCTTCTAAATAAACAAAATTATTTTGTGTGGATGTGCCAAGAATTGTTTATCTCTCCAGTTACTGAAATGTATTCTAGTTTCACACTTGCATGTTTTCTTCCTTATTAATAAACACCTTTAAATATCAGAATGCACATTCGGTGAGGGCATTTGGCTTCCTTTTTGTTAGGTAACTATCAATGACTAATATGGTTTTCTTTACAGACTTTGTGACACTTTTCTGATCTTTTAAAAATATGACATTAAAGGCACAAACAACAAAAGCAATAATGTAGGCTACACAATCACATCAAACATAAAAGCTCTCCACAAAAAAAGAAAACTGAACAGACTAGCAAGACAGCCTGCAAAATTATGGAGATATATGCAGACAATATATATGATGATCAGTATTTAAATTATGTTAAGAACTTAAATGGCCACAAGCATATGATAGAAATTCAGAAGCATAAATCATAGAGAAATTGAATATAAAACCTATATTATATGCAACACTATAACTGTTAGAATAACTAGTACCCAAAAAAGGGAACTAAAATGAGTGTTTAGGAGGATGTTAGAAAAAAGGAGTCCTTATGTTAGAGAAAAGGAGTCCTTACATACTTTGGAATTCTAGCTCTAGAGAGACATTATAAAATACATGGTCTTTCTCTGTAATTTCTTCATTCAGGAGGCTGACACAGGAGGATTGCTATGAGTATAAAAACTGAAAAAAGAAAGAGGAGGAGAAAGAAATTTCAAAATCACTATAACCTTGTATTAACTTATTTTTTTTCTACTAACACTGTCAGATATGATATCCTTACTTTTTCAAAGTCTCAGATCAAATCAACTCCAAACCCAGTGCTCCGTTTTTGATACTTTCTTTTCATATTTCAAGAGAAGTCAGTATTCTCTTAAGTAACTAATACTATCTCCAACTCAGGATAATATTTTAGTACACAAGGTTTTCCTCAGGGAAGATCTGACCTTATTCCTGAAGCTGTCGATCAAAGGATGGAGCATGGACACCACAATGTTATAGAATACAGTGGACTCTTTTCCTTCATCCATGGACAAAACAGAAGGATGGAGGTACACGAATGCCCCGGACTCAAAGAAAATAGAAATCACAATTATATGTGAGCTACAAGTGCAGAAAGCCTTGGACCTTACTTGAGTGGAAAGAATGTGAAGAATGCTAGAAAGGATACATGTGTAAGAAACAATGATGGTAATACTGGGCACGCCTACATCAAAGCTTACAACAATGAATACTACCAGCTCATTGACGTAAGTGCTGATGCAGGAAAGCTCCAACAGAGGAATGATGTCACACATGTAATGACTGATTGTTGTCCTTGCATGTACTCTGTGTGGGTCCATGCACCAATAAGTGTTCCGACATATACAGTGAGAGTAAACAGAAAGCTGACCTGAGGGGACATGGTAACTGTGTACAGCAGGGGCATACAGATGGCCACATAGCGATCATATGTCAGAACTGGCAACACTTAGCATTCTTTGCTGACAAAGAAGCAGTTAGAGAAAGAGCTGAGTCATGCACCCTTCACAGAAAATTGTATTTATCTCTGAAACAAAGTTTATCAACAGTTTCAGGGGGATGACGGTAGAGTAACAGAGATCAACAAAAAGACAAATTAAAGAGGAAGTAGTAGATGGGAGTGTGAAGGGGAGACCAATTAGAGTGACTAAGCTCATGTTTTCTGCCGCAGTAACAACATAGATGCCTAGGAAGAGAAAGAAAGGGAACTGGGTCTCTGAATATTCTGTTAAAGCCACCAGGATGAACTCAGTAATGAAGGAAGTATTTTCAGTATCCATTCTCTTCTATCAGGAGCTGAAAGACAGAGATCATGTTCAGAATTAGGACAAATATGCTATCCTGCATATTTGCACCCAGGAGTCCAGAGCCTCTGATGAAACTTGTCTATTGTATGGTGTTATTGCTGCCCTTATGAGGGAGACACCTAGGGAAGGTTAGGTATAGTGAAAATACCTGCGAGAAATGTGCCAAGCAGATACACAGGCATTCTCATCTCTGTGTCTATCTGTCTTTAGCAGTCAAGTTTATGTTTGTCAGCCTTCACTCACTTCATTTTAGACACCCTCCATTTACAGCCAGTTATGAATGTGTGCCCTTTAGGATGGAGACCTTGAGAACTGAACTAGAGTGGAAACTGACAGAGGTCTTTTGGCTTCCAAAACATGAACAGCAAGCATTAATTTGTCGGTAGATCTAGAGTATCCTTCAAAATAATTCCCAGATCTAAGACATGCTGAAGAAACAGCAAACTTTGGATCTGCATTCCTCCTACAAGAACCTTTCGACCATCAACACTTCATTGTCAAATCTGTATGAAGGAGGATGGTGTGTGAAAGCATAATGATAGGCCCTCCGTGCCTAGAGGGCGCAGAACTTTGCTAGCTCTCTGGTCTTCTCCTTTGCTCTCTGCGGAGAAACAATGCTGCTTCAGAAGGAAATGATAGCTCTGAATTATTGGTCCTTCCTTTTTATATAGAAAGCTTCTGAACATTTGTAAATTTCAATCTCTGACTTTATTTAAGAGTTAGATAAAGACCATCACTCTGTTTTTTTTTTGTTTGTTTGTTTGTTTGTTTTTTCTTTTAAAAAATTTGATTCTGCCAAGGTTTTCTCTACATTACAGAACAGAAGTCTAAAGAACTCTCATTTCTATTACCAGGTAACATTATGCAAATTATATTATCTGAGTGCCACTATCATTATATATATATATATATATATATATATATATATATATATATATATATATATTACAACTTATTCACTTTGTTTCCCCATTGCAGCCCTCTTCCTTCTCTTCTCTCAGTCCCACCCAGCCTCCCTTTTCTCCCCCTATGCCCTTTCCCTAGTACCCTGAAAGGGGAGGACCTCCTTCCCTTCTATCTGACCCTAGCTTATCAGGTCTTATCAAGGCTGGCTGCATCATCTTCCTCTGAGGCCTGGCAAGGCTGCACCCTCCAGGAGGAGGTGATCAAAAAGCCAGCCACTGAGTTCATGTCATAGACAGCCCCTGTACCCCTTACTAGGGAACCCAATTCAAAACTGAGCAGCCAATGGGATTCATTTGAACAGGGGTTCTCCATGCATGATCCTTGGTTGGAGTATCAGTCTCTGCAGGCCCACCTGGGCCCAGGTTTTTGGCTCTGTTCTTCTCCTTGTAGAGATTCAGCCCCTTCAGGTCTTTTTGTCTCCATCTTTTTTCATAAGGATTCAGGAACTCTGCCCAAAGTTTGACTATGAGTCTCAGTATCTCCTTCAATACCCAGGTGGGTAGAGTCTTTCAGAAGTCCTCTGTGAAAGGATCCTGTCCTGTTCCTTGTTTTCTCCTTCTGATGTCTATCCTGTTTGCACTGCTGAATGAGGATTTATCATCTTCCCTAGGGTACTCCTTGTTGTTTAGCTTTTTTAGGATTATAGATTTTAATATGTTTATTCTATATTATATGTTTATTCTATATTATATCTACTTATAAGAGAGTATATATCATATGTGTTTTTCTCCTTCTGGGTTACCTCACTCAGGATGATCTTTTCTAGTTCCCACCATTTGTTAAACAGAAAATTCTTGATGGAGGAATATCAAATGACAGAGAAATACCTAAAGTCATTCAGGAAATGCAAATAAAAATGACCATGAAATTTCAGCTCACACCCATCAGAATGAGTAAAATAAAAAACTCAAGGGATGATGCATGCTGGAGAAGATGTGGAGAAAGGGAAACCCTCCTCCATTGCTGGTGGGAATATAACCTTGTACAACCACTTTGGAAATCTGGAACTTTCTCAGAAAATCAGGAATAGTGCTACCTCAAGATCCAGCTATACCACTCCTAGGCATATACCCAAAATATGTCCCACCATTCAATAAGGACATTTGCTCAACTACATTCATAGCAGCTTTATTTGTAGTAGACGGAATCTGGAAACAACCTAGATGTCCCTCAGGAAAGGAATGGATACAGAAAGTGTGGTATATTTACACAATGGAATACTACTTAGCAAATAAAAACATGTAAATCATGAAATTTGCAAGTGAGTGCCATTATCTATAGGACTTGATATAGAGACCTCTCCAGGATCCTTCTCCTCATTTAACATTCTTTATGAAGAACATGTCTAGGAAATTATTTATACAGCATTGAAGATGATTTCACTCTGATGCCCTTGGAGATAATATTCAAATCCAATTTTACTTCTGGGACTATATATTCCCCAGGGTAAATGAGGTAGGAAACTTTCTACTTCTTTCCACACAAGAAACTGATTCTCTCTTCTTACTCCACAACCATTGACAATTTGTAATTCTTTGTTTCCTATTAGCATTAGCATATTAATATTTGTTATTGTGCTGCTGTCATTCAAGCAATTATATTGTTGAAAGTTTATGGGTACATTTTTACCTACCAGGTCTTGTGGACACACTCAACAAACATCCTGGGTCTCTGGCTCATACTGTCTTTGTGCTACTTCTGTGAATTTTCCTGAGCTGCATTTTGACCAGTTTTAATATCTTTTCAACAGTATCCATTATTAAATAGAAGATGCAGAAGAAGAAAAAGAAGAAGGAAGAAGAAGAAGAAGAAGAAGAAGAAGAAGAAGAAGAAGAAGAAGAGAAAAGGTGTCTTTGATGAGTGTATGAAAGTTACACTTAAATATGGGTATAAAAATAATCACTTAGAAAACTTGTTTACTCTTGAGTATATACCCACATAACTCTCTACACTACCAAAAGAGATTTGCACTTCCATATTCATTGCTTCATTATTTGCTATAGCAAAGAAATGAAATCAAACTAATTATTCATCAACAAATAAAAGGATATTGAAACTTGATATTATACACACATGCACACACACAAACACACACACACGAAACATACACGGATACTATTTAGCTCTGAAGAAAAATGTAATCACAGAGTTTGAAAGGAAATGGATGGTTTAGAATTTATATTGTTCATCAAGGTCAGAAACTCTGAGAAATAAAAAAAAATACTCATGTTCTTCAAATGTGGAATCTGTCCAATGACATACGTACACATGTAAACAGAATTACATGTGAGTTCAGTGAAGCATGTTGAAAAGAGAAAAAGAAAGAGTAAATAGTAATGGATGAGGAAGGACTGAATGTGGGTGAGGGACTTGAGTTATAAAAAAAAGGTATAAAACTAATTTTTTAAATATTCTAACTCAGCTCTGGATTTTTCATTTTGGATAAGTATATAAAAATATATTTTGTGGTGAAAGAGTAAAATTTATTGTGAAGCTCCACCGCTTCTGTTCCCTATGTTTATTCTAATTGAGATGTGTAGACTTTGGATCTGATTAATTGTGGTGGGTGATGCTTTTATTCATTTTTCAGGGTTTAAAATAATAAAATTTATAAAAATTTTTTTAAAAATTAAAGATTAGATTGGATTAGGAAGTTGGCAGTGCTTGGTTCACTTCCTGGGTCAGCCTTCTTTCAACCACAGGTAGTTGGCTACATTTGCTGTGGCAGAAATTCCTTCCTGTGGAGTGAACTTTAAGTGAAAATAGAAACCAAAACTGGTAAAAATGAAAATCATGTTGATCAAACAAAATCTATAATTAAATAACAAAAAAATGATTAAAATAACTAAATACAGACATTTTCAATTTTTCCCCCATGATAAGAAAGAAGTAAAAACGAGTTGCCATCAGATTTTTTATTCCAAAAAGAAAACTCTCATGATGCATTCTTTACCTCTAGACATAGAAAAAAAAATTATTGAAAACATCTTTCTGCTAAGGGTTAGTGTAACTTTAACAACTTTGTTTCTCTAGCCGTAAATTAAAATTTTCAACATGGGAGCTACAATGGTATAAAAGAAGATATTTTTCTCTCATCCATGGATGCATCTGAGGAGGGTTTCTGATACTCAAATGCCTCAGATCCAAAGAAGAGAGAAACAGCAATTAATATGACAATTAAAGGTGCTAAAGGCTTTAGAGTGACCCTCAGTAGCCTTTATCTGAAGGATGCTAGACATGATGAATGTAAAAGAGATGAAGACAGTAGTAGTGGGCACAATGATGTCTTTTCCACTACAATGAACAACTCGATCTCATTCACATGGATGCAGGAGAGCTGTAGCAAAGGGTAGAGACTACAAAAACAGTGGCTGACTGTGTTTCTATCGATAAAGGTCAGTCTCAGCATGAATCCAGTGTGGATCATGGCACGGAAAAACACCATCAAGTATGATACAAACATAAGATAGGAGCACACCCTAAGGGATATGGCAATTTTTTACAGGTGTGGCTATATCCACATAGCGATCATAGGTCAGTGCTATCAGAACATAATATTTAGAGGTGACAAAAATGCAAAAAATAGGAGAGTTGTGTCATATATCAATTTAAGAGATAGCATTTTTTCTTAGTACAAAATTAGCCAGCCTTTTGGGTATTATAACACAAGAATTTTTAAAAAGCCTACAAAAACTAAAGAGAAAAGAGTATGTGCCAGTGTGAAGGTTAAAAGTCAGAATTCTCAGTGTAGTTATCATATACATTAATAGAAAAGGGAAGAACAGGAGGGACTTGGAGGCTCAGCTGATCTCTTAACTCCACCAGAATGAATTCTTTTATCAAATAGCCATCATGTAAAGCCATTCTCTAAGAAATCTGTGGAAACAGAAAACAAGAATGACATCAGATGGCAAAGTAGATCTTACGGAAATAACTGACTCTACATCAAGGAGGTATATTCTATGGATTTCTGAAAAGGAACATCTAGAACTCACAGAACATCTCATGCTTCCCAGTACTGAGAGGCAGAGTCTTTCCTGTGTTATAAGCCTAATCTAAATGCAGCAGAGAATATCAGCAGCCTGCAGAACTGAGGCCCAATTCTGATATGACTAGGAAAAAGTCAAGGGAGCCGTCGAGACTAGTATAGAATCCCCTGCATGTCATCTCATCATCTCTTTATTCCTTCAGTCCCTCCCAGATGCAGAAAGAAACTTTACCATCCCTCTGCTGAAATCCCATATAAACAACATTCTGATAGAACTGGAGTCATGAACACTGTTTCCAATTTGAAACATAAGAACCAGAGCTTGGGGATGTGCTGGAGTTCTAGAAATCAAAGAGATGTGGGATGTTTTATGGATAGGTAACTTGATGACAAAGGCACTGAGGCCATTGTGTTCACCTATCCCTGAGTGTCCCCAAACTTACATATAAAGGACATTTATCATGTAACTCTGTCTTAGAGTTAGGTAGTAAGTCAACGAGTGCTGGAAAATTCAATCAAAATTTATTTGTAGAGAGAAAGGATATAATTCAATAGAGTAAGTTTTATTTAGGACACTGGAGGACCTGGGTTTTATGTTCAGCACAGCAGAAAATCAAAGATTCATAGAGCTTTATGATATCCTATTAGTTAAGTTTTTATCATGTTCAGGTAGACTGGTATAAGATATTCTCTTTAATCTTCATGGTAATCATAAATCAAAAATCAATAGCAACTGACAAAGGAAACCTAGATAAGATTTATGTCATACTAATATCAAACAATAAATAAATAAATAAATTCACAAAGGAAGAGATCAAGTTGGAAGAAAGAAACAAATAGTGCAAAAAGATACAAAGGAGGCACAGCTCCCACCGGACAGGTGCGGGACCCCGCAGATGGCCTGATTGCAGCTGCGGAGTGTGGCTGCTCCTCCACGCCCCAGGGCCCTGAGCTGCCTTAGCTGGCCTCTCCTGGAAGCTCCACCTCGCCTGAGGCGCCTTCTGGATGACCGAGGAGGCGGTGCTGGAGAGGGTGCAAGATGACCAGCGAAGAACTTCTTCCTAAAAAAGTCGGTCTGAGTGAAACAGACTTCAAAGTTATGGCACGGGATGAGTTCATTCTAAGATGGAAACAATATGAAGCATATGTTCAAGCTCTGGAAGGGAAGTACACAGATCTAAATTCAAACGGTGTGACAGGCTTAAGGGAATCTGAAGAAAAACTAAAGCATCAACAGCAGGAGTCTGCACGCAGGGAAAACATTCTTGTCATGCGACTAGCAAACAAGGAACAAGAGATACAAGAGTGTGCTACTCAAATCCAGTACCTCAAGCAAGTCCAGCAGCCGAATGTTGCCCAACTGAGATCAACAACCCAGCCATCAACTTGTTTTCCTAAATATGAAGGGTGAATTGGAACAGACTAAAGACAAACTGGAACAAGCCCAAAATGAACTGAGTGCCTGGAGGTTTACGCCTGATAGCCAAACAGGTAAAAAGTGAGTGGCGAAGTGGCGAATGCTTATCCAGGAGAACCAAGAGCTTGGAAGGCAGCTGTCCCAGGGCCGTATTGCTTGAAGCAGTTGGCTTTACAGAAGAGCTATGGTGAGGAGCTTAAAAGCAGTCAGGATGAACTGAATGACTTCACCATTCAACTTGACGAAGAAGTAGAGGGTATGCAGAGCACCGTTCTAGTTCCTCAGCAACAACTGAAGGAGACACGGCAGCAGTTGGCACAGTACCAGCAGCAGCAGTCTCAAGCTTCAGCCCCAAGTACCAGCAGGACGACATCTTCTGAACCTGTAGACCAGGCAGAGGCCACAAGCAAAGACTGCAGTCGGACCAAGTAATGGCAGCTCCTCCCGCCAGAGAACGTCTGGGTCTGGATTTCACAGGGAGGGGAGCACACCTGAGGATGATTTTCCTTCTTCAGGGAGTGGTAATAAGGCCTCCAACAGCTCAGAGGAGAGAACTAGCAGAGGAGGTAATAGTTACATAAACCCACTCTGCGGGGTATGAAAGCGTAGACTCTCCCAAGGCAGTGAAAACTCTCTCACACATCACTCAAATGACACAGACTCCAGTCATGACCCTCGAGAGGAGAAAGCAGTGAGTGGGAAAGGTAATCGAACTGTGGGTTCCCACCATGTTCAGAATGGCTTGGACTCAAGTGTAAATGTACAGGGTTCAGTTTTGTAATATTTCTCCAGCAAATTTTTATACAGTGTCATGTACTTTGGGAGAGGATACTGTCAAAAGTTGATGCATACACTTTTGTCACAATCTGCCTTTCGTGGGTGTCTTTGTTTGTTTGGTTCCTCTTTTCCTTTTCTTTTTATTGCTTCAATACCTCTGCCACTTTGAAAATCTTAACAGTTAATTACTTTGAACGTTGCTAAAAGGACATTTTCTGTAGGGTCAAGTTATTTTTGTGAACAGTTGTAAATGGGAATCTATAACAATGATGTCTGTATAAATCTGTGTCTATTTAGAACCGTGCTGTGTAAGGGCATTCTTCCTCATGCTTTTGTATACTTATGCACCATTCAGACTTGTTAGAGTAGATGTGGGTTTATGACTGCCAAGTTTGCCCAGTACGGTAGCTTTTATCACTACAAACTTGTACTTGGCGTCCTATAGTAGTTTCAGTGTTAGATAGAGTTTTTTTTTTTTTTTCCTACCATACATCTGTGCATTCATCTTTAGAGGACTGAATGTTTATGAAACCCGTGTGCATAGCTACTAAGTTGTGGGCCTCTGTGTTATCACTATCTACTGCAAATGTAAGTGTCTCAGATGAAGGCTAAGATGTCCTGGTCCTCTGTCATCTAGCTGATAGAGGATGTGCTGATGTGCTGATACAAATGTACTGATTCTCTTTCTGATAGCTCTCAACATCAACAACCTCAATTCTCCAATTAAAAAATATAGAGAAACAGATAAAATATGTGAACAGGATCCATTCTTCTGCAGCATCTAAGAAGCAGACCTCAACATTAGGAATAGACATTACTTCATGGCAAGTAATGGAAAAGATATTCAAAGCAAGTGGACCCCAAACCAAGCTGATACAACCATTGAAATATCTGAAAGAAACAGATTTCAAACCAAAACTAGCCTGAAAAGATAGGGAAAGACAATATATACTCAGTAAAGGAAAAAAAAAATCACCATGTCACAATTTTAACATCTATGCAATAAACACAGAGGCAGCCAAATTCATATAAGAAACACTACAACTAAAATCAAATGTCGACTCACACAGAGAGAGAGTGTATGAATGCAATATGCGACTTGGCTCAGCAGACAGGCCATCTTGACTCCCCCCACCCCCAAACAAAAATAAATAAAAAAAGAGAGAATAGAGAAATGTTGGGGCTAAATGACAGCACTTACTAAGTGGACTTAACAGGTATTTACAAACCATTTCACACTAAAACAAAAGAATAAAATTCTTTTTAAAAATTTTTAATTAAATTTTTATTTTTATATTAATTGCAGTTTATTCACTTTGTATCCCACCTGCAGCCCCCTCTTTCATTCCTTTCCAATGCCACCCTCCCTCCCTCATTTCCTCCTATGCCCCTCTCCATGTGCACGGATAGGGGAGTTGCTCCTCCCTTTCCACCTGACCCTAGCTTATCAGGTCTATCAGAACTGGCTGCACTGTCCTCCTCTGTGTCCTCCTCTGGTAAGGCTGCTCCCCCGTCTGGGAGAGGCAGTCAAAGAGCCAGCCACTGAGTTAATGTCAGAGACAGTCTCTGTTCCCCTAACTAGGGAACCACTTGGATACTGGGCTGCCATGGGCTACATCTGAGCAGGGGGTTCTAGGTTATCTCCATGAATGGTCCTTGGTTGGAGTATCAGTCTCAGAAAAGACCCCTGTGCCAAGATATTTTGGTTCTGTTACTCTGCTTTATTTTTAGCAACTCACAGAACCTTTTTCAAAACTGACCACATACCTGGACACAAAACAAGTTTCAACAAATACAAGAAAATTTAAGTAACACCAGCATCTTATCTGACCAACACAGATGGCTATCATCAATGACAAAAACAACAGAAAGCTTGCAAATATATGTAAACTGAACAACTCTCTACTGTATGAAAAATTGGTCAAGATAGAAAATAAAGAAGAAATTTGAAACTTTTTGAATTGAATGAAAATGAAATAATATATCCACACTTACAGCACACAATGAAGGTGGTTATACGAGGCAAGTTCAGAGGACTAAGCACCACTCTTAAAAATAATAATAATCGGAGAAATCTTATGCTATAAACTTAATGGTACATCTAAAAGCTCTAAAACAAACAAACAAAAAGTACTGACATCCAAAAGGATGAAATAATGAAACTCAAGGGTAAATCAAAATAGTAACTAACAAACAAAAATAAGGCAAAGATTCAATTGAACAGAGTTGGCTCTTTGAGAAAATCAGTAAGATAGACATTTTTTTCCAAATTAATAAAAAGGCAGAGAAAAAGGTTCAAATACACAAAATTAGAGAAAAAAAATGAGACATGGCAACATACAGCAAGAGAATTCAAGAAATCATAAAAACATATTTTCAAAACATGCATTCCTGAAGAGATCAGGGATACAAGGCACACATCTAAACAGAGTAAAGACAATATACAGCAAGCCTACAGCTAACATCAAACGAAACAGAGAGAAACTTAAATCAATCTTACTGAAAGCAGGGACAAGGCAAGGCTGCCCACTCTCTCTTCAACATAGTACTGAAGTCCTAGCTAGAGCAATAAGACAATTAAAGGAGATTAAAGGGATATAAATCAGAAAGAAAGAAGTCAAAATATCACTATTTGCAGATGATACATGATACTATCATAAGCAATCCCAAAAATTCAACCACAGAACTCCTTCAGCTGATAAACACCTTCAGCAAAGTGGTTGGATACAAAATTAACTCAAAAAATCAGATCAATCCTTACTCGGAAAGACAAACGGGACAGACATTGGAATAAGGAGAAAACAGGAAACCGGAGAGGAGCCTTTCACAGAAGGCCTGTGAAAGACTCTACCCAGCAGTGTATCAAAGCAGATGCTGAGACTCATGACCAAACTTTGGGAAGAGTGCAGGGAATCTTATAAAAGAAGGGGAGATAGTAAGACCTGGAGGGGACAGACGTTCCACAAGGAGAGCAACAGAACCAAAACTTCTGAGCCCAGTGGTCTTTTCTGAGACTGATACTCCAACCAAGGACCATTCATGGATATAACTTAGAACCTCTGCTCAGATGTAGCCCATGGCAGTTTAGTGTCCAAGTGGATACCCTAGTAAGAGGAACAGGGACTATCTCTGACATGAACTCAGTGGCTGCTCTTTGATCACTTCCCCTTGAGGAGAGAGCAACCTTACCAGGCCACATAGGAAGACAATGTAGTCAGTCCTGATGAGACCTGATAAGCTAGGGTCAGATGGAAGGGGAGGAGGACCTCCACTATCAGTAGATTTGGGAAGGGGCATGGAAAGAGATGAGGGAGGGAGGGTGGGGTCGGGAGAGAATGAAGGAGGGGGCTAAAGTTGGGATACAAAGTGAATAAACTGTAATTAATATAAAAATTAATATTAAAATTAAAAAACATATATCCTATCATACTATAAAATCTAAAAGAAATAGATAATTTTATTGATATACACCATCTATCAAAGGTAGATCAAGATGAGATAAGTGATTTAAACAGACCTATAATTCCTAGTAAATTAGATGAAATCATTAAAAGTCTTTCAACCAAAAAATCCTAGGGCCAGATAATTTTACTGCAAAGTTCTACCAGACTTCAAAGAAGAATTAAAGCCAATATCCCTCAAAATATTCCTCAAAATAGAAAAAAATAGAAGACATTGCCTAACTCTTTTTATGAAATCCCAGTTACCCCAATATCTAAATCACATAAAGACACAACCAATTTTCCTTATCAACATTCATACAAAAATTCTCAATAAAATGTTTGCAAATGGATTATAAGAAGACATAAAAAAGAGCATCTATCATGATCAAATAGCCTTCATCCCAGAGATGTTGGGTTAGTTTAACATATGAAAATCAATAAGTGTAATCTACCATATAAACGGACTGAATAACAAAAAAAGAGAGCGTAAGCATCTCATTAGATACAGAAAAGGCTTTTGACAAATTCCAACACCCCTTTATAGTAAATATTCTGGAGAAACTAAGGGTTTAAGGAGAATATCTCAACATAATAAAGGTATTTTATAGCAAGTCCACAGCCAACATCAAACTAAATGAAGATAAAGTCATACAGTTATGCACAAACCAAGATCAAGACAAGGTTGCCAACTCTCTATATACTTATTTAATATTAGTACTTCAAGTCTTAGCAAATCAGCTAAACAACTGAAGTTCAAGGGTACAAAAGTAAACAGGAAGAAGACAAAGTATCTTTATTTGAAGATGAAATGATGAACCCATGTATACAATAAAAATTGATGAAGAAACTCTTACAGCTCATAGACACTTCCAGCAAAGTACCAAGATACAATATTAATACACAATGATCATTAGCAATGGAAAACTTATACACAAAGGAAAAAATGAGAAAGAAATTATGGATATAATATTCTCAAAAACAAAAACAATAAAAATATCTTGGGGTAATTCTAACCAAACAGTTGAAAAACCTTTATAATAACAAAATTTAGGACTTTTAAGAAATTGAAGAAGATATCAGTAGATGGAAAGATCTCCTCTGCTGAAGAGTTGGTAAGACTAATACAGTAGAAATGGCTATCCTACCAAAAGCAATTTATAGATTCAAAACAATCCCCACCAAAGTTCCAACACAATTATTCACAGATCTTGAAAGGACAATTTGTAGCTTCAAATGGAAGCACACACACACACACACACACACACACACAATCACAAATACCAGGACAAGTAAAATAACCCCAAATAATAAAAGAATTCCTGGAGGTAGCTTTAGCCATTATTTCAAGTTGTACTACAAAACTACAGTAATAAAACAACATAGTGTTGGTACAAAACAGACAAGTTGATCAATGGAATCCAGTTGAAAATCCAGACATAAATCTACAAACCTATGGGCAACTGATCTTTGAAAATAAACTAGAAATACATGCTGGTGGGTGGGGTGAAGACAGCATTCTCAACAAATGTGCTGGCCAGACTGAATGCCTGAAAGCAGAAGAATCCAAATAGATCCATACTTATTCTCTGCATAAAACTCAACTCAAAATGGATCAAAGACATAAAAGCTGGTACTCTGAACCTGATAAAAGAGAATGTAGAAAACAGTATTGAGCTCATTGCTACTGGAAAGACTTTGTAAACGGAACACTAATAGTACATTCAGTAAGAACAATCATTAGTAAACAGGATCTCATCAAAATGAGAAGCTTCTGCACAGTAAAGGAAACCATCATTTGGACAAAAAGGCGGGAAATAGAATGGGAATTTTTTTTTTTTTTTACCATTTTTACCAATTATACATCTCTCGGAGGGCTCATCTCTAAAATATATATAGGACTACAAGTGGACACGAAGACAATATATTACCTGATTAAAAATGAGGTACTAATGTAAATAGAGGAAACTCAAATGTACAAGAAACACTTAAAGAAATACTCAACATCCTTAGCCGTCAAAGAAATGCAAATCAAAACTACATTCAAATGTCATCTTATACAAATGACAACTCATGCTGCTGAGGATGTGGATTAAGAGGAACAATCATATATTACTGGTGAGATTGTGAACATGTAGAGCCAGTATGGAAATCATTATGGCGGTTCCTTAGAAAGAATAGAATAACCCCCCTGGCAATGGGCAAAGAGACACTTTGTTGGTAGTGGTGTTCTCAGTCAGTGGCAGAGTAGATGGCACTCCTTTTTCATCCTAGCTTGATGCCTGACTTGGTAGCTGAAGCTATCTTATGCCTATGACACATAAAAACGACAGCAAATCCAGGCAGTGCAGTGCAGAAGGAGAGAAAGGCAGAGAGCTGCAGACTGCCATGCCACTCACAGACCTGCCCTCCAGCGCACGGTTCCTGAGAGCCACAGACCCGCTTGCTGACATGACATACAGCGTGGATGGAGCATGTCACCCAGAGGCTTGCCAGCTGCATGGCAAATTTGCAATGGGAGCCCCCACAGTGTGCGAATGTATGGTGGACAGATGGGAGAGAAAGAGAAGAGGACCAGCTTGAGCATTATGAAGGAACTGGACACCTGATGGTGGAAAGGAGTGGCCTGTTGTGAGTGTCCAGCTGTGCCACAAGGGGCCATGGTGAGGTCCCTGCCTGAGCTGCTGCTTAGTGCCATGTCTGATACTGTGGCTACAGAGTGGCAGGGGTCAGTGTAATGTCTACAGAACACAGGGATGTCTCTGGCCAGCTCAGCCAGCAGGGACCACCTGGATGTCCAGGGGCTATGCAGAACTGGCCCCGTCCCTCACTTGATGTGGTGCTCTGGGGAGCTGAACCTATCTCTCACCACTGGCAGCACTACCGAGAGCTTGCCCTGTGCCTCTCCCAGGCAGCACAGTGGAGCTGGCCTTGATGGCAGAGGTGTGGGTGAGCCAGCCTCAAGGGCATGAGTGTGGGACAGCTGATCCTGCCACTCATCTGCCTTGGGGTGGCACAGGTAAAGAGGTGATGCCACTCCTCTCCTTGCCACCTCTGGCAGTACATGGTTGGTCTCCACAAAGTGATTCTAAGGCCCTATTGCTGAAGACAATACCTATACAATTCACCGAACATGGCAAAGTCTAGCTTGTACCTATCTAGAGCCATCTGTCATTTCTACTGACTGGTGTTCCCGGTACTGAAAGCTACTCTTTATAATACCAAAGTACAAAGCAGAAGGGTAAATACCAGTTCAGCTACAAACCTTTTGATTTACAGTTGTGACTTACATGGTAGATGCGCCAGTATCTTAGTGACATAAAGTTTGTGGAATTACACAACCAATATCTGATTGGATTTACGGCCCATTTTATGGGATGCAACACATCCCCAACACTTATCTTTTGGCCAAGAACTTGAGACTAGATAGGGTAGGGACATACAGGAAACCAAATGTTAGTATCCAGGTAGAGGAATGTTACAACAAAATGACTCCTAATGGCATTCTGCTGCACTTATAGATACATGTATTGCTCAGCCATCATCAGGCTAGCTTCCTCCTGAAGCAGATAGAAATAAACACAAAAACCAACAACCGAGCAATGTAAAGAGTAAGAGACCTTGGAACACTCAGTCTTAAGTAGGATGTCAACAAAAGTTCCCTATCCTCACTACTCAGGGAACCATGGTGAAGAGGAGGCAGAAAGAGTGTAAGAACTAGAGTGTATGGAGGACACCAAGAGAACAATGCCTTCTAAACACAGCAGGATCAATATCTTTGAACTCAAAGGTACTACGGCCTTATACTGCACAGAGCCTGCACAGGCCCAACATCTCTACCCCAGAAGCTAATTCCAATCAGTAACCACTCTTTAATAGCAAATTATTTCTTTCTAATGCATTCTCACTGGGTGTGTAAACTATTCTCAGTGTCAAGGTTGTGCTCACCATTAGATGACAACATAAAATGAGCTTAGTGGTATCTGTCTATCTTTCTATCTATCTGTCTATCATCTATCTATCTATCTATCTATCTATCTATCTATCTATCTATCTATCTTTCTATATACCTACCTATCTGTCTATCTATTTGTCGCATAATGTTTTGGGTATCTTTTTCTTATCATATATTTCTCTTGCTTATATACTATGGTTTCACATTTTGTATTTTTAGGATATTTCTATGCATGTCAATGTGTGTGTCTCTACTTCTACATACCATATCACTTCTTGTGATTTTTTTCTTTAGCTCTTTGTTTTTCTGTTCATTTGTTTGTTTTGTCCTATGCAAGTTTGTTTGTTTTATCTTAGTTTATTATTTTTCTTTTTCTTTAAGATTCCTGTTTGTTGGAAAGAAGAGGGAGGGATGGTGGGCTTGGGAGGAGATGAGAGAGGGGGCCACAGCTGGAATACAAAGTGAATAAATTGAAATAAATAATAAATTTAAAAAGATTCCTGTTTGTTATCTAATGAGAGAGAGAGAGAGCACAGAAGCATATGAGTTTGGGCAGATGAGATTGTGGGGAGTGTCTGAAAGGAGCTTGGGATGGGGAAACTATAATCAGAATATATAACATGAACATTTTTAATAAAAAATCAAAAATAATTAAGATAGTAACTTTGTGTGCGTGTATGTTCCACACTGAGCAATTACAAGCTCAATATAGTGGCATCTATCGAGAATCTGAGCACCGGAGCAGTTGTGGCAGGAAAATTTTGACATGAAGTGATACCAAGTAATTAAAATAAGCAAACAACAATAACAAAATGAACATAACAAAAAGAGAAGAAAATAATACACAAAGATTTTTAAAGTGTTGGAGAAGTTACAATTCTGTGTAAATTCATAATGAGACATCAAACATGTTGAAGAGGTTAAGAAAATATACTCGTAGAATATGTTGCAACACCCTCCTTACTACATCATGGCTGTAAGCATGATACAAATCTACAGCAGGGGTACACTGACTTTCCTTCCTTTACAGAATCAGTGTGTCCTGTGGAACTCCATATCTTATATAGTTCAGGGAATAATCCAGTGCCTTTACTCAATGTAGATTGCTAAGTGGCCTTTCTCTGTTACTGTTTTCTAAGATGAAACATTTTGTATTAGACATTTATACATTTCAAATATTAGTGCCTTTTTCTGCTATCTATAGATTTATATATTGCTCAATTGAATAGATTTAACCAAAGTTTAAATATTATTATATTGTAAATAAATATAGTAGGTATAAAATTATTTAAAATATAAGCATATTTCTATATACTAGAAGAAGACCTTAAACAATCATGTGAACCTGTAAATAAAGTGGCATCACCCTGTTCCTTTGTTGTTTGTAGATTCAGCACTCAAACAAGGCTTGATTGCCCTTTGTCTTTAGGCTACAAATACAAAGAAGATGTGGAAAGGATGCCAGTGTTGGAACGGCATCTGTTAATGTGTGACTCTTTTAGGCCACATCATTGCAAGAACCTTGGAATAAATATGTACTCCATACAAAACAGGGAAGCAGCCATTCCAGCCTCATTGGACTGATCAAATGGCTGAGATAAGAATGATATGAAATTGAGTGCAAGCATTGCTAATTTTAGGATGGGGTAGGAACGCAAAGAAAGATGACATCTGTCACCTTATTTTTCCACTTACTGTGCCTGCCAGTGTAAATTATGGATATTTCACACATCTAAATTGATCAATAAAGCTATAAAATATGAACTACTCTACACACTTTCTGAACATCTTCTTTTAAATTATTTCTTTATTTCTCTATTTATTTATTTATTTATTTATTAAAATATATCCTTTTTGTATCCCCTGTACAGCTCCTTCCCTTGTTTCCTCTCAGTCCCACCCATCCTCTCTCTTCTCCACCCCATTCCCCTTCCCTAGGCCCTTGATGGGGGGGACCTCATCACCTTATATCTGACCCTGGTTTATCAGGTCTCATCTAGGCTGGCTGCATCATATTCCTCTGTGGCTTGGCAAGGATACACCACCCAGGCGGAGGTGATCAAAGAGCCAGCCACTGATTTCATGTCAGAGACAGCCCCTGTTCCCCTTACTAGGGAACCTTGTTGTAGCCTGAGAAGCCTATGGGCTTCCTTTGAATAGGGGTCCAGGATCTCTCCATGCATGGTCCTTGGTTGGAGTGTCAGCCTCTGCAGGCCCCTCTAGGCTCAAGTTTTTTGGCTCTGTTGTTCTCCTTGTGGAGCTGAATGTCTTTTTTAGGTTAGTGTTTGTTCTTATTGTGCACATCAGCACTTTTATTCTTTAAATTGTAATAATTTCACTTATTTTTTTAAATTGCTTGAGAATTTCACATGTTTTGATTATGTTCACTTTTCCCCGAAGTCCTCCCAGCTCCATTCTACCTTTCTTACACATTCAATTTTTACTTTTTTCTTTTCTTCTTCTTCTTTTTTCTAACCTTTCACATCCAGTTTGTACTTCCCATACGTTAAGTGTGTGGCTTTCCACTGAAGCGTGGCCAACCTTTCAGGAGCCACCTCCTTAAGGATATCAAGGTCAAACAGCTTGTTACTGCATAGGAGTAGGACTTCATACCACTTTCCCTCTCAATGCTGGGATTTTGTCTAGCTTGGCCTTACACAGTTCTTGGGCATGCTGTCACAACTACCTGGAATTAATATATGTAACTGTCTTGCTGTGTCCATAAAACAGGATTTTCTTGTAGTCGTCTATCACTTCTGGATCTTACAAGCTTTCTGATTCTTCCGGAATGATCCAGAATGGAAGTGTGTGACACAGTTCTGCCAATAGGGCTGGGCATTTCACGGACTCTTATACTTTGCACCTTCTCCATCTGTAGATTTCTGTGTTAATCACCATACTATTTGTTTTAACAACTTTGTGATTGTTAATTATGTCGATCACAGCACCTTAGATTGTGATTTGGAGCAAGCTAGGAATGCCTGTGAGCATCAGGATCAGCATTTATGAAGCTGAGTGAAGTTCTCTCCCCTTTGGCTTCTGAATTTTTTCCCAGTTAACACAAAGATTGGCAGATAAGATACTGAAAAAAAAAGCAAAGAGTATCATTCCTCCTGGGGAAATATGTAGGTGTGTAGGTATACTGACTTTTGTCAATGTTTAACTTAATTCTATCTGGGAGAGAGTTTAACTCTTGCAGATGATTACATCAGATTCCTCACTGAGAAAAACAATAACCCTGTCCTTGCAAATCTTTGCAGGTGCATACATTTTACATCAGAGTCCATCTGATAACCTACCCCCTTTATATTGTTAATCTTAGTAGTGAAATGTTCCAAAGCTAAAGCAAAACAAAACAAACAAACAAACAAACAAACAAAAAACTGTGTCAGAATCATAAAGAAATCCTATATTAATTCTTAACCTAGACATTAGGCTAATACAACCAATTTTAGAAGAGATTTTACCTATGGTCATCTGGAATTTAACTAGAGAGGAGTATAACTTTACTATGAGGTACAATAAAAATAATTTTACCAAAAGTTACTATTGTACATAAAGAAAAAATGAAATAAAACTATTCCAAAGCTCCACTCTTTAAAATGAATAAAATTTGAGAGAAATGAAGCATGTTGATATTGGAATCACTTCAGGGACATCAGTGAACACTGGAAATCAAAAGGCAGGAATTGAACCATGTCAAACACTCCAAACCAAGAGACTGACATGAAAAATAACTTATGTAACTTATGTAAAGCTTCTCAACCCCCAAACCTGGAAATATAAAACCTTGGAAAATATTATTGTAGAGATATTCTAAATATAAATATTTAAACTGAGTCATGGAGCTTGTTTGGGAATTCCACTTTTGTCATCCTTTGCCTGCTTTCTCTTAGGAAAAAGTACATCAGTTCAAGAGGAATATCATTAAGTTTTCTATTTATGAATTATAAAGTGAAGCTTTATCTTGAAAGTCATGTAGGAATAATGCATGAACCAAGAATGATGGGGTGAATTGGGTGCACACAAAGCATGCTGGGTGCTGGAATTAGCCATTCTTAAGTATTAAGTAACATAACCCAATATCATCTCTAGAGAAATTTCTCAGTCTACTTTTTCAAATTCTTCTACAAATGAAAAAAAAATGAAGGTTTCATTTAGACCATTGTTTTTATTTCTGAATTATTTCTTCCTTGAGTTTCAACAACAATTCACTACTCTGTGTTCTGAAGTTGATTCCTTTCTTCTTCACTACCCACAATGTGTCCAGAATATTTTCTCTCATTCTTGAAACTTTGCTAACCCAATTTCATCATGAATATTAAGTATGGGCAATATCTGATGAGTAGAGAAGGAAAATTACAGTAATCAAAGCATTACAGAGTAACACAAAATCAAATCAAACAGTTGTTTAAATTTTCATTAGTGATTCTCCGCACTGAGATGTCACATTTCTGTGCTACTTGTCTCTTGCGCCTGCATGCTGTGTTCTCTTTTCTCTTCCATGACTCCATTATCTTAATAAAAAGAGACTAAAAACTTTCAAAGGCTTTCTATAACAGAAAATGATACAACTCTTATATAGATTTATAGAACAAAAACAGTGCAGTAAAATAATAAGGTAGAAATGTTACAGTCATTTTTGAGAAAATCAACTTATGAAAGAAAGAAGTTATAATAAAATAGAAATATCCCTCACTCTTTTTTGAAATGAAATTACAGAAAAAGTAGATAAAAGTATAGTGAATAATATGAGAGGCTTGAATTCTGATGAGTGATAGTTGTTCTTGATTTTTATCTTAAGTAGTTGTGTGAGATTATGTAAACTGTCACATTCTAATAGGCATTCTTTTATCTTCACATAATAAGTAAAACGTATCTGAAAAGAATATTAAATACACAGAATTTTGTAGTTGCAAGTTATGCTATATTTAAGAATAAATGAGGAAGTAAATTGCACAAGTTTTTAAACAGCCTAAAAGCCAAAGTGAACAACAGTGGGAAATATTTAAAAATGTTACATAAAAGGTGTGACTAAAATATGTATTAAACACAGAAAATTTCTATGTTATGACTATATTTAAAACTTCCTCCTATTCAGTATCTTTCCCAGGGAAACTTTAACATCTTTGTTTCTCAAGCTATAGATTAAGGGGTTTAACATGGGAACTACAATGGTATAAAAAATGGAAGAGATTTTGCCTTGATCAATTGGTATTGCAGAGGAAGGTTTCAGATACATAAATCCACATGATGCAAAGAACAGAGAAACAGCAATTACATGAGAACTGCAGGTGCTGAAGGCCTTGGACCTGCCTGTAGTGGATCTTATTTTGAGGATGCTAGAGAGGATGAAGCCGTAAGAGATAAAGATGATCACACTGGGCAGAATGATGTCTTTTCCCCCTACAATGAAAATTTCTGTCTCATTGACATAGGTGCTGGTACAGGAGAGCTGCAGTAAAGGAAGGACATCGCAGAAATAGTGGTTGATGATGTTACTATCACAGAAGGTCAGCCTGAGCATGAAACCAGTGTGGATCACAGCACCAGAAAATCCCGTCAAATATGAACCAAGCATGAGATAAGCACACACCCTTGGGGACATGACAGTGTTATACAGGAGTGGATTGCAGATAGCCACATAGCGGTCATAGGCCATTGACACCAGTATGTAACACTCAGAAACTATGAAAAAACAAAAGAAGTAGAGTTGAGACATACATCCCATGTACGAGATAAGATTCTTCTTTAGTACAAAATTCATCAGCATTTTTGGTGTAATCACGGAAGAATAACAGAGATCAACAAAAGATAAATTAAACAGGAAAAAATACATGGGGGTGTGTAGGTGAGCATTTAACGCAATTAAAATTATCAATGTCAAATTACCCAACACTGTAATCATATATATTACTAGAAACAGTAAGAAAAGAGGCATTTGGAGTCTGGGCTGTTCTGTTAATCCCAAGAGAATGAATTCAGTTACAATAGAGCCATTTGCCAGAGCCATTCTTCTCTAAGAGAATTTGTAAAGAGAAAAGAATATAGCAAAATTCGAGAGCAGAATAGATTTTCCAGTAATATCTTCTCCCAAAAATATGGCGTATACTCTGACAATGTTTGAAAATGCTCAGCATGAAATTAAAGAATCATTTGCCAAGTATGGTGGTGCATGCCTGTTGATCCATCACTTGAGAGGTAAACACAGGAAGCTCAGGCCTTCAAGGTTATCCTAGACTATACAGTAAGTTTGAGTACAGTATAGGCTACAAGAGACCCTGTGTGCAAAGAGAAAGAGAGAGAAAAAAGGAAAGAGAAATAGTCAGAAGAGAAATATTTTATGATACATGTTAATATATATCTCTTTATTTTTTAACTTTTATTAATTACACTTTATTCACTTTGTATTCCCCCAATAAACCCCTCCCTCCTCCCCTCCTAATCACACCCTTTCTGCATGCATGCCCCTCCCCAAGTCCACTGATAGGGGAGGTCCTCCTCTCCTTTCTTCTGATCTTAGTCTATCATATCACATCAGGAATGGCTGCATTGTCTTCTTCTGTGGCCTGGTAAGGCTGTTGCCCCCTCAGGGGGAGGTGATCAAAGAGCAGGCCAATCAGCTTATATCAGAGACAGTCCCTCTTCCCATTAGTATGGAACCCACTTGGACACTGAACTGCCATGGGCTACATCTATGCAGGGGTTCTAGGTTATCTCTGTGCATGGTTGGAGTATGAGTCACTGGAAAGGAACTCCACAAGGAGAGCAACAGAACCAGAAAATTTGAACATAGGGGTTAATATATATCTTATACCACATATTAGAATCTGAAAAATTAAAAGTATCATATTATCACTAATTTCACCATCAAAGATGATTCTAACTCTCCCATTTGCCTTTGCAGTATTCTAATGTAACTGCTAGAGAATTCAGGGAAGAAGAATGAAGTGGGATAGGCAGGATAGAGTTCTCTTATCTACTTGTTGTGCAGTGCTGGCCTCTTAGGAACAATATTAAGACAAGCTATGATTACCTGCATAAAATCTTCACAGATTTTATGTGTGAAAATCTGTGATCTCTTGCTCTTCCCTCACAGAAGAGGTTCAGTAGACCATCACAGGAGAGTCTGACTATTTTCTCTGTGCTAAACTTCTAGTTGTACGTAATTCTGCCTCATTTTATGTAGTGTTTTAAAGTGCCGGCTATATAGAGTATGACAGGTTAACTAAAGGGAACTCCACTGGTCTAGCTTTAGGGAAGTACCATGCTGGTGTAAGACTTTTCACTAATGAACTTGTGTTGGGGCCATCCATGCTCCAGTTAGTTCCACCCCATTCATGCTGCTGTAAGTCCAATAAACTCATCCGTTCCTCAAATTAGTCTTTGGTAAGACCATTACTTTGATCCAGTTTGGGTACCCTATGTTAGCTGAGCAGCTGAGTGTCCACATCTCCCTTGGAAAAGTTCCTATAGCACTCACCTATCATGTGTTCACAACTTCAATTCTTTCCCAGTAAACAATAGA
Organism: Psammomys obesus; assembly: GCF_907164565.1. Lineage (NCBI taxonomy): Eukaryota > Metazoa > Chordata > Mammalia > Rodentia > Muridae > Psammomys > Psammomys obesus. The sequence goes on along the minus strand of NW_026596039.1, from coordinate 1,676,917 downwards.
AACCTGGTGATGAGCTCCCAGACTAGAGGTGGAGGCATGGACACTGATTTTAAGAAAGACTAAGGTACTGCCTGTGACACAAAGAGACTCAGGAATGAAAAGGAGTGTGAGAAATGCATATGGACTGAAATTTACTGATAAAGACTCGCCAGGCACTTTGTTCAGGGTCTGAATGTTCTCTGCCCACCTTCAAGATGCTTAGGAATGTTCAAAGTGTTGACTACGGTTAACATGTGATATTTTACACTTTGGGATTTCCTATCAGGACTTGAATTAACTTAAAATATCTTCTTACTCAATGTATGCACACAAAATACATAAAAGCATCTTACATATAGGACGCATATCTGAATTAGCTTCATGGTTGAGTCATTTCACAATGGATGTTTCAATCAAAACATAAAGTCCTAGTTGTCGTATATAGTATTTAAAAATTAGTAGTATACCAATAAAGTTGATAAATAAAAAGCACAACAATTAGTATAAACAACTAATTAAAGTGATTATTAGAAAACTTACCCTTTTATGAGAGAAATCTTTGTCATGTCTTTATTCCTGCAATGCACACCCTAGCAGTGTAGTATTGGGCTATGAGGCTTCGGTTCCTTTAATTACAAGGTGAAGGAGAATAAAAATAATCTCTTCTGTTACCAGATATCTTTGAACTACTAGTTAAAACATACAATTCCCAACCTTCTGAGAAATGATAGGAAATAAAAGCAAACATTCTTATTATCACAATTCCCACTAGATGAGCTTCCCTCCTCACATTCAGGTGGGTTTAAAAGTCACATGTATTTTTATATGAGAAACGTAGGTGAGAAGAGATGCTAGATACAGACAGACAGAAGAGGAAGCAACTGCATCTATATACCAGGTAATTGCACATCCTTAGTTACCTGGGGACTCAGTGTTTTCACCTGGTCCGGCCTTCTCTTCAGGGATTATACATTGTCCAATATTGAGTAATAGTGAACTGAAGTCTTCCATTATATTTTACCCATTAGGAGAAATTGGCTGTGCTCTGACAGTCTTTACCCATGTTTCCGTATCACTTCATCAAAGTTTTTCTTTCAGCTATACGGTAATACATATCAAGTACCATCTCACTGATAACTCTCAAAATCACTTTTAAGTTAGTTTCTGTTGTTGATGGTGTGTGTTTAGTGTTCTGGACCTTATACTACTTTTTTGACTGGGCTATATGTCCAGCCCTCTACAATCACATTATCTTTTTTAAAAAAAAAAAAAAAACTATGTTTTTTGATTAATTACAGTTTATTCACTTTGTATCCCAGCTGTATCCCCCTTTCTTGACCCTTTCCAGTCCCATCCTCCCTCCCTCATGTCCTCCCATGCCCCTCCCCAAGTCCACTGATTGTGGAGGTCCTCCTCCCCTTTCATCTGAACCTAGCTTATCAGGTCTCATCAGAACTGGCTGCTTTGTCTTTCTCTTTGGCCTGGTAAAGCTGCTCCCCTCTCAGGGGGAGGTGATCAAAGAGCCTGCTGCCGAGTTCATGTCAGAGACAACCCTTATACCCCTTACTAGGGAACCTGCTTGGACACTGAGCTGCCAGGGACTACATCTGTGCACGGGGTCTATGTTATCTCCATGCATGGTCCTTGGTTGGAGTATCAGTCAGTTATAGAAAAGACCCCTTGCCCAGATTTAATGATCACATTCTTTAATTTAAATTTTTAAAACCATTTTAATTAAAAAATATAATTCCATAACTTTCTCCATTCCCTTTTCTCCCTTCAGGTCCTCCCTTCAAAATTTCCTCCCTCCAACTTCTCCCATGTCACAACCTCATTCTCAACTTGAAAGCCTCTTGTTGCCAGACTATTATTGTTTTACACACACACACACACACAGGTACGTGCGCACACACACTCACGCAATTGGTCTGCAGAGTCTCTTTTGTTTGTTGACCACTTTGTATTGGATAACTAAGTATTAGGGGTCTTGGAGAGCCTTAAGACTTGGCACTGTGAGAGGTCAGAAAAGGTAATTGGAGAAGGACATTGTAGGAGTTAAAGCCCCAGTATCCAAGTGGGTTTCCTTAGTAAGGGGAACAGGGACTGTCTCTGCCATGAACTCAGTGGCTGACTCTTTGACCACCTCCCCCTGAGGGGAAAACAGCCTTACCAGGCCACAGAGGAAGACAATGCAGCCAGTTTTGATGAGACCTGATAGGTTAGGGTCAGATGGAAGGCAAAGAGGAGATACTCAGAAGGTCGTGAGGGAATCTAAGTATCCAGTAAGGATAAAGTATTGACATTTCCATGAAGAAGTAGCCCAATGAGGTCAACCTGCCATCAAGTCACTGGCTCTTTTTATAGCAATTTGACACAAGCCATCCGAGAGAAAGTAGTCACAACTAAGTCTGGCTAGTAGCATTTAATGCTATTTTTTGTTTGTTTGTTTGTTTGTTTGTTTGTTTGTTTGTTTAATGATTAATTGGGAGGACCATCCTCAGCAGAAGACCCTCTGGTGTGGTCTTCTGTGAGTGGTGCCGTCCCTGGGCTGCTGGTCCTGGGTTCTATAAGATATCAGGAGCAAGCCATTAAGTACAAGTGGCTTAAAGAAAATACAGAGCCAGAAAGAAAGATGCCTCTGAACTTATGCAGTACCAAGTTTATTGGCAAACACATAGAAAGATACACAGGCATATTTTCATCCATCTGGATGAATGGATGAATGGATAAATGAATGTCTCAGACCATGCAGGCAGATGAGAGAATGATCTTATGACATATCTGATGTGAGATTGCCTACAGTAAAAAGATGGCTGCAGTCTTTAAAGAGGTGGAAGTGACTAACTACCATGAATGAATCACCTTCCTTCTCATATTTCCTTACTTCTGGAGTTGCATTGTCCACCACAAGGGAGGCAGAGAAGTGTATTCTTTCAGCAGGAAACAGTCGTTTTAAATTCTAAGAGGAAATAGACAAACCAAGTCTGTTTTTCTGTTGAGGGGGGTCTTTGTTAGAGGAAGTAGTTCTGGATTTCTGAAGGAACTCTGGAAGTGGAAGTCCTTTAGTCACTTAGCAGAACTTTTAACTCCATAGGTTAGGCTGGATTATATGACTGTCATCCTGCAGTCCTGAAGAGACTTGCAAAATAGTTGTGAGAGAGCTGTAAGCAAACAATTTGGTTATAGGACAAGACCAACTGGTCGCCCAGGATGTTTGAGTGAGGGGAAGGAGTGCAGGGTAAAACATAGAGTGGGCCTGTGAGAGGAAGTCAGCATAGAGTCAATTTAGAGTAGCTGCGACTGGTCCCATCAGGATGAAAAAGAGCTAGCAGAAGCAGCTCAGAGTATCAAAGGAAGAGAACAGAAGAAAATAGAGGGCTAATGTGAAGAACTGTATCTTGAATGAGGTGAAAGGGATGAAATACCCTTTTAGCCAGTTTATTTACAGCTTCTAATAGGTCTTTTGTAGATATATTTTATGAACAAATGGAGCTGTTGGGAGAGTTAACATGGTGCCTTGTGTTTGGTATATGGTGAAGTTCAGTAAGTAAAGCATTTTAAGACAGGATAAAAATATACAGATGAGGATAATAAAGAAGAAAGATGTAATCCAGGGAAGGAGGCAGAGTGGGAGGAAACCAGAAACCCATACTTTGGAGGAGGCCTGTGGCTGAGATTTTCTCTGGCCCCCATTTCTAGGCACCATCTCAACCCCGTTAGGCTATGTTGACACAAATGCAGCATGTTTGCAGAGGAGAACACACATTCCATCCTTAGCAGCAGTCCGATCTAGTCCTTTTTAATTTCAGAGCACCTCGGCAGTCACGGAGTCCAGCTGGCCCTATACAATGGTGAGGTGATTTGAGCTGATGAAACTGAGAGGTTAATTGATGCAAAGAAGGCTTCAGTAGAGAGGTTTTAGCTTAAAAAGTCAGCTTTATTTGTAATAACCAGAAGCTGGAAACAACCCAGATGCCCCTCAACTGAAGAATGGATGCAGAAACTGTGGTACATCTATACAATGGAGTATTACTCAGCAATGAAAAATAAGGAAATCATGAAATTTGCAGGTAAATGGTGGGACCTGGAAAGGATCATCCTGAGTGAGTTGTCCCAGAAGCAAAAAGACACGCATGGTATATACTCACTCATATAAACAAACAACATAGAATAAACCCACTAAAATCTGTACATCTAAACAAACTAAGCAAAAGAGAGGACCCTAACTAAAATGTTCAATCCCCATCCTGAAAGGCAAAGAGGATGGACATCAGAAGAAAAAGAAAATAGGAAACAACCTCGGAACCTGCTACAGAGGGCCTCTGAAAGCCAGAAGAAAACAGGAAACAACCTTGAAACCTGCCACAGAGGGCCTCTGAAAGCCTCTGCAGTATAGTCTGTCAAAGCAGATGCTGAGCCTGATGGCCAACTGATGGGCAGAGTAAATGGAATTTTATGTAAGAAGTGGGAAATAGTAAAAGCTGAAGGGGACGGGAACTCCACAAGCAGAGCAACAGAACAAGATAATTTGAACACAGGGAACTTCCCAGAGACTCATACTCCAACCAAGGACTATTTGTGGAGATGACCTGGAACCCCTGCACAGGTGTAGCCCATGGCAGTTCAGTGTCCAAGTGGGTTCCATAGTAATGGGAAGAGGGACTGCCTCTGACATAATCTGATTGGCCTGCTCGTTGATCACCTTCCCCTGAGCGGGGAGCAGCCTTACCAGGCCACAGTAGAGGACAATGCAGCCACTTTTGATGAGAACTGATGGACTAAGATCAGAAAGAAGGAGAGGAGGACCTCCCCTATCAGTGGACTTGGGGAGTGGCATGCATGCAGAAAGGGGAGGGAGGGTGGGATCGGCAGGGGAGGAGGGAGGGGCTTATGGGGGGATACAAAATGAATAAAGTGTAATTAATAAAAAATTAAAAAAAAGTTCCAAATCAATGTCTAGAGTGACAAGAAGAGGGATGGGTCTGATGGTCCATGGCCCAGTCTCCCCATTTCTGTGGTCACCTAGACTGCTTTTAGAGGTTTCAGTGCACAGATATTTCTTATAACTACTTTGAGGGCTGGCAATATCTGATGAAGGGGGAAGCAGTTAGAGTGCCCCAGAAATGAGTCCATACAAGACGCCATGATAAAACTTAACAGGCGGTAAAGATCCAGAACATAAGTGCATAGGTAATACACGTACAACCTTGTGTGGAACAGAGAGACAAAGTTACACGAGAAAAACTTTTATATCAAGATTAGCATGAGTTCAACATAAGATTAAGTATAAAGTTAACATTAAAAGCAATTGTACAACTGGCTGTATCATGCCCCATAGTTCTGTGGAAGGATAAGATAACTGGATAAGATAAGATAATCAGCTATAGCAGTTTACGAAACTCCTGCATAAAGAGCAGGAAACTGGAATCTTTGTAAAAAATTAAAATTAAAAAGTCAGTTAAAGTCAGTGTCTAAAGAATGAATCTGAACCAAAAGCATCTAATAGTCCTTGCTTCCAAATATGACAAAACCTATATATTTGTTTAAATATCAAAATAAAATTTTTAGAGACAACTTGATTTTAAAATTCTAATAATTGCTACTATTATGTTAATGGCCATATCTAGTATTTGAAGATATGACTTAATATATACTTTCAACACTAAATGGTTATACTTACATGCTAACATTGTACAGTAAATATATTTTATATCTCCAGGCCAGATAAAGAGAGAATTTAATTCAAAGTTGTATTTCCACAAAACAAATGGTTTTCAATTTCAAAAGTACACTCCCCGAGATAGTGATCGCCTTGTTTCCTCCTCAGCATGCACTTCTCTAGAACACTCTAGAACATCCTGAATTGCTGAGGCAGTCACTGCCATCTCATAAGTACATGACTCAGTTTACAGTGAACAATCAGATTTTTTAATTAACCCTATTAATAGGACTTTTTTTTTATTAATCTCTGTATTCCATACACTCAGCCTACAGATGAAAGGTAAAGGCAGACAGCCATGTCAAGTGCGTGATAAATAATTTACACATAACAGACTGAATTGACAAAGAAGGCCAAAATAAACTCTTTACTCTTTCTGCTGATGGACAAGTCTCTAGGTCAACATATACTGACAGGAGTAAGCATGCTTCTTGACATCATTCTATTTAAAACGATTAAATATTTAGAGGCACAATTTGTAAAGCAAGATAACCGAATAAAATGAGCTTTAATGATTAAGGGTGTGATAGCGTGAATAAGAATACCCCCCTCATAGGCTCATATTCCTATTCCATTTAGTCACCAGAAATGGAAACATTTAAAAGGAATAAAAGGATTAAGGAGTATGATCTTGTTGGAGCAGCTGTACCACTAGGGGTGGGCTTTGGGGTTTCAAAAGCCTCCATGAGTCCCAGTATTTCTCCATCTCTCTCCCTGCCTGCCTGCCTGCTGATCAGGATGTGAGACTCTCAGATTCTGTGTACCACCATGCTCCCTATCATGACGATAATGAACTAACCTCTGAAACTGTAAACAAGCTCCCATTTCAACACTTTCTTTTATAAGAGTTGCCTTGGTCATGGTGTCTCTTCACAGCAATAGAACAGTGATAAAGACAATTGGCTTTTGGAATGTCTTAGGAAGCATCGGCGGGAGCCACTGCCAAAGACTGAATACTCTTTGTGGACGTCAAGGCAAAAGTATAGGTACTGGCCCGGGAGCTCTCAATATAGACACCAGATGATATCCAGAAGCACCACACATACCATCCACCTTTCTACCCATATATATACGGGGCTCCAGAAAATGGCTCTTGCAGCTGATACAAATTTGTTTCATGCAGTGCCCATCAGGTGGTTTACAACTGCTTGTAATTCTAGCTACAGGAAATATGACATCCTCTTTTGGAATACATGTATGTGATGCACATGAACCCAAAAAGACATGAGCACACATAAACTTTTAAAAATGATCTGTGCTAATGATGCTTTCCAGTAATCCAACAACTTTAAATACAAAGGTATTACATATTAAGGGAAAAATGAGGAAGTGGTGAAAAAAGGTCTGACCTTTAAAATAGAAGAAGAAAAAATATGGTGCAGTGCACAGATGGAAAACATAACAATGACCCAGTGTGAAACATATGATATGAGTTTCTCATAAATATCAGAGTCCATAAGACAGTGGAGGAATTTTGGACACTACAGATGGAACTTGGTATTTGAGAGGCTATATTTATTTAATGACAGTCCTTTGGGATAGACAGAAGTGTGTTATTTTAAAAATTATTAAATTCAGCAGAGATCTTGACTAGTTTGGACTGGTAGTACATTTGCTGAGTCTCATGGAAGAAGCAAACTTAATGAGATATGAAAAGCTGTGGCAGATCTGATTGATCTAAGCCACTAAGTCAATTAGATTCATAAAGCGTAAAGCATTTAGGTGGAAACTGTGAAAATGGGGAGGGGATAGCAGAAGATGGGGTCTGTAACTGTTATTTGAAATCAATTATGGCAAGATTTGAACTGATCCAGAATCCCTAGTATAAATATTACTGGAAAGCAAAATGTAGAAATAGTAAGTCATTGGAAGTATTTAAAATCTTTTTGTAATTAAATTTTCTTTATCATTGTTATTAATTAAAATTTATTCACTTTGTATCCTGGTTGTAGCCCCTCCCTCCTCTCCTCCCAGTCCCACCCTCCCTCCCTCTTCCCCCTCTAGCTATGTCCCTTTCCTAGTCCACTGATAAGGGAGATCCTCATCCTCTACTATCTGAGCCTACACATCCTGCTCAGATGTAACCGTTAGTCAGCTCAGTTTCCATGTGGGTTCCCTAGTAAGGGGAGCAATGGCAGTCGCTGGCATGAACTCCTTTGCCTGCTCTTTGATCATCTGCCCCTGGTGAAGTAGCCTTATTAGGTCACAGAGAAAGATGATCCAGATAGTCTTTTTTAATTTTATTTTTATATTAATTACAACTTATTCACTTTGTATCCCAGCTGTAGCCCCCTCCTTCATTCCCTCCCAATCCCACTATCCCTCCCTCATTTCCTCCCCATGTCCTTCCCCAAGTCCACTGATAGATGAAGTCCTCCTCCTCTTCCATCTGATGCTAGCATATCAGGTCTCATCAGGACTGGCTGCATTGTCTTCATCTGTGGCCTGCTAAGACTGCTCCCTCATCAGGGGAAAGTGATCAAAGAGCCAACCACTGAGTTCATGTCAGAGACAGTCCCTGTTACTCTTACTAGGAAATCCACTTGGAGACTGAGCTGCCATGGGCTACATCTGTGTAGGGGTTCTAGATTATCTCTATGCATGGTCTTTGGTTGGAATATCAGTCTCAGAAAAGACCCCTGGGCCCAGATTTCTTGCTTCTGTTTTTCTCCTTCTGGAGCTCCTGTCCCCTCCAGGTCTTTCTGTCTCCCATTTCTTTCATAAGGTTCCCTGCACTCTGCCCAAAGTTTGGCTATGAGTTTCAGAATCTGCTTTGATACCCTGCTGGGTTGATGAGACCTGACAGGATCTAAAATCTTAACAGCAGTTCACCATGGGATGAATGAAAGAATAAAATTCAGGGATTTCCAGATGATCTCCACCGCATACCATATTATTGAGAGCACAGAATAGAAGTCTCAGGAGCTGGATTATACACATAGCTTTTCCTGTAATAAATTTATCAATGTTGTATGTGAAAAAGGACCATATAGACCATAAAGTGTGGTGATTATCCTTCAGGCTTTGCAAGAGGCCGGGAAATCAACAATCAATCAAAGTGAGGTAAGAATGAAACTCAGCCTAGCCCAATTTTTATTGTAACTGGCCCTGGAATGAGACTTCTAGAGTTTGGTCCAGATCACTTTACTTTAGCCGTATTTAAACACAACACAATTTTGAGGAAAAAAAAAATATTCAAATAACATTAACTCAGTCCCAAGCGTACTGAGATTCCTCACAAAGTACATCTGGATTCTCTCACAAGAACAGTTATTGTTGACTCAGAGATAGTGCCTAGATTTAGGTCTAGGGAGCTTGACTGAGGTAAACATAATGCCTGTGGTTGTCAGCATTGGCTTGGCCCTAAGATAACATAGAAGTCACTTAGGATGTTATGAAGCATAAAGATGACACTCAAAAGAATGGGTTTATTCTGATGTACATCCTCTTTGCCTTTCAGGATGGGGATTGAACATTTTAGTTAGGGTCCTCTCTTTTGCTTAGTTTGTTTAGATGTACAGCTTTTAGTGGGTTTATTCTATATTGTATGTTTATATGAGTGAGTGTATACCGTGAGTGTCTTTTTGCTTCTGGGTCAACTCACTCAGGATGATCCTTTCCAGGTCCCACCATTTACCTGCAAATTTCATGATTTCCTTATTTTTCATTGCTGAGTAATACTCCATTGTATAGATGTACCACAGTTTCTGCATCCATTCTTCAGTTGAGGGGCATCTGGGTTGTTTCCAGCTTCTGGCTATTACAAATAAAGCTGCTACAAACATGGTTGAACAAATGTCCTTGTTGTGTACTTGCGCCTCTTTTAGGAAACAACCTCGGAACCCGCTACAGAGGGCCTCTGAAAGCCAGAAGAAAACAGGAAACAACTTTGAAACCTGCCACAGAGGGCCTCTGAAAGCTTCTGTAGTATAGACTGTCAAAGCAGATGCTGAGCCTGATGGCCAACTGATGGGCAGAGTGAATGGAATTTTATGTAAGAAGTGGGAAATAGTAAGAGCTGGAGGGGACGGGAACTCCACAAGCAGAGCAACAGAACAAGATAATTTGAACACAGGGAACTTCCCAGAGACTCATACTCCAACCAAGGACTATTTGTGGAGATGACCTGGAACCCCTACACAGGTGTAGCCCATGGCAGTTCAGTGTCCAAGTGGGTTCCATAGTAATGGGAAGAGGGACTGCCTCTGACATAATCTGATTGGCCTGCTCATTGATCACTTCCCCCTGAGGGGGGAGCAGCCTTACCAGGCCACAGTAGAGGACAATGCAGCCACTTTTGATGAGAACTGATAGACTAAGATCAGAAAGAAGAGGAGAACCTCCCCTATCAGTGGACTTGGGGAGTGACATGCATGCAGAAAGGGGAGGGAGGGTGGGATCGGCAGGGGAGGAGGGAGGGGCTCATGGGGGGATACAAAATGAATAAAGTGTAATTAATAAAAAAAATAAAAGATTTAAAAAAAAAAGAATGGGTTTATGATCTAAAAACAACACCTAAATTTATGGGAAAGAGACTGGGATATATAAAAACAAATTTTGTGTGATAGGGCAGATCCTGTCTGATCACACAATAAAGGATCATTAGGTCCTCCCACTTCATCATTCCTGGCATTCCATGAAGAGCAGCTAAACACCTCATACTACTGAAGAGATAAGCTGTGTGTTGTGTTTAGCCTTCTGGCTTCTTCAGTGCTTAGCTATGTGCACAAGACTTTTTTTTTTTTTTGGCATCTACACCAAAACCCCACATTAAGTTGTGGATTTGTTGATATCTGTTGCTGTGGGAAATGCTTGAGCTTCTGTAGACAATGACACTGAGTATATCTTAATTCATGGCGCCCTGAAAAGTGTAGGGGTAATAGCGCCAGTGGATGGATACAGAGCTACGGTTGGTAAAACTTAAGTTTTCCTTGCCAGAACAGTTATACTCAAAGAGTGTATGATGTGACTTTCTCCTCTGTGGGAGAAGCTTTGGAGGCTTGGGAATATGCTTTACCTTACACCTGACAGTGTGAACTCTGAGAAGAAAGAGGGAAAGTTCTTACTCTAGATAGTGCCATGAATATGAAGCGGTATGCACAGCTTGGGAGCCACGACAAAATTATTACAAAACAAGTCAGAAAATTAGACCTCCAGTAGAGAGCACTTTCAATGTCTCAGGATAGGTTGTAGAGAAGCCAGATGAACCATAGAAAATATTTCAGACGCCAAAGACTAAAATGAGATAATGTACCTCTTCCATTTTTTGTCATAGTACACACACACACACACACACACACACACACACACACACACACACACAGATATCGTACACACAAATATCTTACACACAAATATCTTTGAAAGCCTAATATGTTAAGTAAGATTGACTTCTGAATCATTTAAGTTTTTTTTTCTCTAAACTTTTCTCCCCTCAAGGTTTGTAAACTGCATTTATACTCCTAAAATTAAATTTATAAGCAATCTTAAAATATTGGTATTATTACAAAGTTGATAATTCTCAAAATGAAACAAACTATTGTGAGGGCTGTCAAATGATACTTTAGTAACCTACAATCACCACAAGAGATCACACCTCTAAAATGTCTACAGAAGCTCCCCAAAACACAGACATTATTTTGTTACTGAACTAATTTTTTATTCCATAAAGAAAACTATTTTCCAATAGCTTTGGATATTAAAAAAAAGAAAAAATATATTTTTCCTCTAGTTCATATATTTTTATATTTTTAAAATAATTTATTTTTTCATTTATTTACTTTGTATCCCAATAGTAGCCCCCTCCCTCATCTCCTTCCTGTTCTACCCTCCCTCCCTCTTCATTCCTATCCCCCTCCCCTAGTCTTCAGAAAGAGAGAGCCCTCCACCCCCTACCAACTGACCCAGCCTATCAAGTCTCATCAGGCCTGTCAGCCTGCATCCTCCTTCTATGTGGCCTGACAAGGCTGCTCTGCCTGGGGGAAGTGATCAAAAAGCAGGCAACAGAGTCCATGTTAGAGACAGCCCCTGCTCCCCTTGCTAGGGTACCCACATGAAGACTGAGCTCCCTATTGGCTACATCTGACTGAGCAGGGACCTAAGTCCTCTCCATGCTTGGTCCTTGGTTGGTGCATCAATCTCTGCAGGCTCCCCTGGACTCAGATTTGTTGGCCCTGTTTGTCTCCTTGTGGAACTCCTGTCCCCTCTGGATCCTTCTCTCACCTCACTCTTCCACAAGATTCCTTGTGCTCTGCCCAGAGTTGAATTAAACCAAGCATGTTGATGCTAATGGCATTGAATGGATCAAGTGATTACTTTGGACAGTAAATCAAGCATTAAACCAAGCTCTGCTTCCAAAACCAAGCAACAGAGAACTCAAAACACCTAACTTCAATTTTTCAGTACCAAAATATTTAATGGATACTAGATAAACAAGTGTAAATGTTATTACAATTATCTTAGGAAATATTTTAACTATAAAGCGGTATCAGATGAGGCATCTTCAGCTTAGTCTTTTTTTTTTTTTTCCTTTTTTTTTTTGGCCAGCTTTCTCTGAGGAAAACAAAATCTTTTCTCCCCTTAGAAAGATATCAGCACAGGTGGCCTGCTCACCAATGTCCTTCAAATACTTGTTGCTCTCAAATCAAAGTGGAATTTACTCCTTTATATTGCATTTGGGAAGTACACATGGAAGCAAGAAAAGCAGGAGTAATTTAGTTCTATTAAGGCCCGCTTACTCTCTGGACATAACCTTTGTTTCATATTAAGTAGCACAAGCTAACATCATAACTAAAGTGTTTTACATTTTTTTTTATAACTTAGCACATGTATATCTTACATTTTGACCACTTTCACTCCAACATTCTTATCACCCTAGCGCACCCTCCCCTATCTTCACAAATCTAACTTTCTTATATTTATGTCTACTTTATCTGGTGACTCATGGACCCATGGAAATAAACCAAGGACATCTGTGTGACTATCAGGTTAGAGCTAATCATTTAAGCCTGGTGGGATCAACAGTATGAATACAATTAAAGACATAAATTCCTCTTGTCCCAAAATCTACCAGGAGCCAATAATTGAAAGTAAAAGTGGGCTCCGTAAATTCTCCTGACCTTGATTGATTGTCTGGTCCTTTGTGGGCCCATTGAAGATGACAAAGTGGGCATACACAAGTCTAGAGACTCCCAATGTGAAGCCTTTCCCCTTACTGACACTTATATAGTTCCTACCTCCTCCTCCACAGTGTTTCCCAAGCCTTGTGTTGAGGGGAGGGAGTGATATAAATTACTTATTTAAGGTTGAGCTAATAATCATTGCCTGTTCTCTGCACTGGTAGTCCCTAAGTTGTTCTTTCTTCTTTGTTCCTCACAAAGGGAGCCACAATATTTTCTTGGTTATTTCTCACAATGCTGTTCATGTGTATTCATCAGGCTGGCAAGTCCAAGATAAGCTTTATGAACAGTGGAAAGTTCAGTGACAAACTTCTGCAGAGCAAGAAATATGAGAACAAATTACTGCTGAATTTTCATTGATCATTCTCCATGCTAAGATCTCCTATTTGCTGTTTATGCATTCCTTTGACCTGTGTCATATTTGTTTGCCATTTTCCTAAGATCATATCCTTTCAACAAGACCTCCAAAATATGTGAGATGCTTTTTTCAAATGAAGCCATTTTCTGAACCTGTTTTCTGCCAACTACAGTGGCACAAGAGTCATAATATTTCCAAATAGATAGAACCATCAAGAAGTCCCCTTAAAGAAACACTGCTGCAACAAAATTCCTGTATTGGATTTATATACCGTAAAGAAAAAAGTAAAGTGTTTTGCTATAACAATTTAGTGAAATAAAGCTAATATAATAATGTACACACAAAAGATACCAGAAATGAGAAGAGGAGGACCTCCCCTATCAGTGGACTTGGGGAGGGGCATGCATGCAGAAAGGCGGGGGGAAGGTGGGACCGGGAGGGGAGGAGGGAGGGGCTTATGGGGGGATACAAAGTGAATAAAATGTAATTAATAAAAGTTAAATAAAAACAAAAAAACAAAACAAAACAAAAAAAGATTCCAGAATAGATGCAAGACTTGAAAGGAAAAATATAATGAATCATTCTGAATACTACATTCTTGGAATTGTGTAGTATGTAAATTATTAATACAGCTAAACTTAGGAATCATCATAATACAAAATACTAAAATATGCTATTATCTTTAAATGAAAATCATCAGACATCTGACAAAAAGAATGTTTAATCCATATTATGTACTGCTACAACATGAGTTGTATTTAATTTAACAGTAAGGCAGAGCTGTGCTTATCTGTTAAGCACTGGGATTTGGAAGTGACATATTCTCACCAAGTGGAGGACAGAAGACAAGAGTACAGATATGAACATGCTCATGTTTTATTTCAAGTGACAAATAATACCTGTTTCCCAAAAGAAATTTAAGCTGCCTATTATTGTGTTAAAAATGGCAAGAATCACTCATTATTTCCTAGGATGATCTCTATAACAATAGTGAACAAGTAAGATAAACTCTGCCCTATTATTAAAAGAGGAAAGATGACTAAAGAAGATATTTTACTCAGGAAAAGGGGAAAATACTATTAAATAAAAAAATAGTATGGTAAGAAAAAAACATCTAATATGAAAGATCATACAAACTTTATTAAATACAGATATTCTTTGAGCGATAATTATAAGCAAAAGGAAATAGACTTTCTAATTAAAAGATTTTCCTTCTCAGAGTTTTTCTCCAGGCATCTTTAACATCTTTGTTCCTCAAGCTATAAATTAATGGATTCATCATGGGAATCACAGTGGTATAAATAATTGAAGATGTTTTCCCATTATTCAGTGGTCCAGCTGAGTTGGGTTTGAGATACATAAATGCACCAGATCCAAAGAACAGGGAGACTGCAATTATGTGGGAACTGCAGGTGCTGAAGGCTTTAGATCTACCCTCAGTGGACCTCATTTGAAATATGCTGGAAAGGATAAAGCCATAAGAGATAAAGATGATGACAGTGGGTACAATGATGTCTTTTCCTGCTACAATGAAAATCTCTATCTTATTGACATAGGTGCTGGTGCAAGAAAGCTTCAGCAAAGGGAGTACATCACAGAAATAGTGGTTGATGGTGTTTCCATCACAGAACCTAAGTCTCAGCACACATCCAGTGTGGATCATGGCACCAGAAAGGCCCATGAAATATGAGCCAAGAATAAGGTAGGAGCACACCTTGGGAGACATGGCAATGTTATACAAGAGTGGATTGCAGATAGCCACATAGCGATCATAGGCCATTGATGTTAGGACATAACACTCAGAAATGACACAGAAACAAAATAAGTAGAACTGGGTCATACATCCCACATAAGAGATAACATTTTTCTTTAGTACAAAGTTCATCAGCATTTTTGGTGTAATTACAGAAGAGTAACAAAAGTCTACAAAGGATAAATTAAAAAGAAAAAAATACATAGGAGTGTGAAGGTGAGAATTTAGCACAATGAGAATAATTAAAGCCAAATTCCCCAGTGAAGTTATCATGTACATTACTAGAAAGAGCAGAAACATGGGCATTTGGAGCTCAGGCTGGTCTATTAGTCCTAAGAGAATGAATTCAGTTACCACAGAGCCATTTGCGACAGCCATTTTTAAATAAGCACCATGTGAAAGATGAATAAATGGTGGGATTAGAGGGTCATGCAAGACTTAACACCACTGATGACAGAACTGAAAGCAGGGCTGTCAAATCCTATGACTGCAATAGAAGTCAAGGGGAAGGGGAGAAGAACGATACATACAAAATTGCCCTTATCTCCTCTCAGCATTTGTTTATCTTCCTCTTGATACCAAAAGAAGCTCTAGTAACTGGTGATTACAATCCATTCAGAAATCTGGGTGAATTAGAACCACAAACACTGTTTCTAATTTAAAACAAAAGAACAAGAATTTAGGAATGGTGAGAACTCTGCTACAGTCACATTAGGTTCCGTAATATAAAAACTGTACATGCAAAGTGAACTTAGTAATTTAAGCATTACAACAAAACTGTCTAGCGATTCTGAAAAAGACTCTCTTTGCTGCTCTTGGACATCCATATGGTAATTTTTCTTGAGTCTCAGGATTTTACAAAATGTTAAGAAAATGGCACAACTTTGTTTCTTGGTCTGTAGCAGTGTGCTGTCACTGTAACAAAACACATTTGGGGACATATTACACAAAATGCACTCTATATGCAATCTCAGTTACATTCACACAAGCAGAGAGTGTTGAGCTGTCTTCTGGAACCCAAGAAGGAAAAATCAGATGATTCTGGTCAAAATGAAATAAAGTTCAAATATCTAGCATGATTGTTTTATGGACTGTTCAACATGTTAATGAAAATTAGTTAGACCACATTGTGTATCCAGATTTCTTAACATGATACAACATAAAATAAGATTCTCATTACAAAAACACACACCAAACTTTCCATATTGAAGGGAGCACATGCCAATTAGCATCATTGAAAAGTTATTTCACAATGAATTGCGAACAATTATATATAATTTACCTTTTAATTTATATTAATCAAATTGTTTTAAAGATCAAGAAAAGACTATGACTGTTTTCAAAGCTTATCTATTCCTTATCGGTATTATTTACTGATGTAGTCCCTGAAGAACAGTTCCTGGCTCTGCAGTATTGTTATATTTTATTTTAAGAGCTTATAGAAAACAAATGCTGTAATTCTACAAATTTTCTCATAGTTTAACAGAGTAACCATTAATCTATAAAACATCAGAGGAGAATGAGCATCTTGTCTATTATCATTCTAGCTACTGAGGAATCAAATGATTTTAGTAATATAATACTCATGACTATATGCAAAGTAGAGCCTTACTCCGTAGCTTCCCAGGAACACAAAGCAGAATTAAAGAGAGAATGAGGTGACAGCCCTTTCATACTATGCCATACGGGTAACTCATATCTTGGGAATTTGAGTTCTATACACGTTTCTCTATGGGGATAGTACATATTCTGTGCTTGAGCCAACTGTGAACTCCAAGCTTCCAATCACTTCCATGTCCTCAGGGAGAGCTATTGTTTTGACTCTTTCTCTCATTGTTCAAAAGTCTCTATTGACAACGGTAAATAAAAGTCCTTAATTATTTGATGTAAAATATTTCAATGAATATCATAACAGAATTCAGGCATTATATCTCATAACATATCTCTCAATTTTTTTTCTTAATTTTGGTCTTCTGGGACTGTGTCTAAGTATGTTGTACATGCGAGGCAGGTAGTCCACCACCAAACTAATTTTCTCAGCCCTCAAAATCAGTGTAAGATTCTGCACTTTTTATACATTTCTGCTTGAATATCCTTCTTACTGGCTTGAGGAAGATGTGTTTGAAATGTGCACACATCAGCTTCTTTTTGGGAAATCTGTAACTATCAACACCAGAGTTGGATGTTGCACTGGTATTAGTTATGTGATACTCCTTTTGAAATATGCTTGCAGCATCTAATAAATTGTATAGGGAAAACATCTGACAAAAACGTCACCCTATTCTGTTATATATATTTATAATCCACAAAACCTGTTCTTGAGGTCATGACCTTATATTATTATGTTAATATTGCATATGGTTTTCATAAGGACATCTATATTTTGTCAATGTTCAGTATGTTGAAAACTTATTAAAATGTATAAAACTTACTAAATTTATAAAACTTATTAAAAATTCTGTCAAGCCAGTAATGGTTTTCATAATCCTAGCACTTGGGATGCTAAGGGCTGAGGATCATGAGTTCTAGGCCAGTTTATCATGCTCATCAACTATATCTTTCAACTAGTACTCAACAATAAAATTTCCCAATGTTGACAATAGAACCCAACTATGTTTACTGGCCTGGACCATCAGGTTGTTCAGTGACAAAGTCCTGAGGGTGAGGACCATAAGACAAGAATCTAAAGAAACCTGACACTATAACCACTCTGCTGTTTTTGCAGATGGGAGCCTAGCATGGTTGTTGTGTGAGAGGTTCTGCCCAGCAATGGACCAAAAAAAAGCTGAGACTCACAGTCAAACATTGCGCTGAGTTCAAGGAGCCTTGTGGAAGAGTCAGATAAAGAATAGAAAAACCCTGAGAGGACAGTAGCTCCATAATAAGACCAACAGTGCCAACTAACCTGGGCCCAGGAGGGCTTGAGGAAACTGAAATACCAACCAAGGACCATGCTTGGACTGGACCTAGGCCCTCTATGTGTATTTACTCAATGGGCAGCTTGGTCTCCATGTGGGTCCCCTACAAAGAAGGGGGGGGGCTAATATGGTCTTTGTTGCAAGCTTTTTGACCACTTCCCCCTGAGAAGTAGGTCTACATTCCCAGTCCACTGTGAAAGAGGAAGTGCTCTGTTCTGATTCAACTGGATGTGCTGGATGGATTAGTGGCAGGGATCCCCTTTTCTGAAGGACAGGGTATAGGAGGAAGACAGACAAATGTAGAGGAGTGAGGAGCTATACAATTGGGATGTAAAGTGAATAAAAAAATCTAAAAATAGGAAACCATCAATATTGGAGGATCATATTGCCCCTCCTTAGTCTCTTTCTCTCAAACTCATGGTCTACTTTTTCACGGATTCTTGTTATATGCATAAATGTATATGCATATACACATATATTCCTAAATATAACCTGATCGGTATGTGTAACATTACTTATAAGTATGTTTTCAGGACTGACCTTTTGGTAGTGGATAACCAACCTGTGTGCTCTCTTCTGGAGAAAACTATGTCTTATTCTCAGCATTCTTTAGTTGCTCGACGTTATTTGTCTCTAGTTGAGACCTCATGGGTTTTCCTCCCTTTATACTTTAGTAATTTATTTTGCATAGAGTGTAACTAAACCATGGCACACTATGAAAATTACTGTGAATATTGTATTAATATGTCTATCTATGTGGTTGCTAAGCAAGATATAACAAGAAGTTGCTAGCCATTTACATACTATAAAATGTTAAAACACTATAAATTCTTGCCTGTGTTTTACATAGAAGTTTTAAATCTGTTTACATATGTAAATCAGTGAATGAATCAATATATTCTTCCTAATGCCATAATCAATAAATTCCTCCTTCAGAGCACTACTCAAACCATAAGAAGCTCCTTGTACCTGAATGTGTTTGCACAGTTAAGAAGTTGGGACAAATCACTTATAATTATGCTATGTACCCATTGAACAAAAACAGGATTTGAAGTCAGCATGTGTGTTCCTATTGTATGTGCAGCTTAGCACTGGGATTCAGGTAAATATAAATCAGCTCATCCAAGACTGAGGCTTGAGAAAATTCAAGAATAATATTGAACACACAACAATAGCTACTTCTGACATCAGCAGCTTTCATGGCCAATGCAACCAACCCTACCTCTGAGCAGCAGCAGCAACTTGCTTATAGAAGTGGTTGATTAATCAAATTCTGTGTTATGCCAGGAAACTTCCTTTGATGCCTTTTCTGTAGGAGATCCACATTTTGTTATAGATTTAAAATTTACGATTTTTTCACTAAATTAGAAATAGCAGATATCTAAAACTATGTCCAAAGTAGATTCCATGCCTTCCAATGCAACTCATAGTTGTGACATCAGTAAAATTATCTTTTATTCACATATATTCTGTAGGCGTTTGTAGAACATTCAAACAAATACATTTGCTTCACAATAAAAAGGCTAAAGTAGACAAGGGAAATATATAAGGCCTCAAATGTACATAAAGAACTACAGACAACTTAACAATACTGAGAACAAGAGAACCGTCACACATCCTGCAACAGGTTACATTTAGGAATACATATGTAATAACAAATAATGAGGAAAAGGGCATGAAGTAAAATGAACAAGGAGAAGTATATGGAGGGTTTGGAAGGATTTTTCTTTAGGACATGGGAAAGGATGTCATATGTGATTATACTGTAATCTCAAAAAATAGAAAAAGTAATTCAAAAGAAGCCATCTGTTTAAAAAACACAAGACTAGGAAATAGTTTTAAACTCTGAGACTTGGGTGAATCCTTTTGAAAAAAGTACAAATACATAAATAAAGATTAATTTCAGTGCTAAATTAAATAAATTGCTTCTTATCAAACTTTACTCCTTTTGATATTTACAAAGTACATTTATACTTTTAAAGGTGAATTTTATAAAGATCCTGAAAATATGAAAGCAACACATTGAAAGAGTTGGTATTCAAAGAATATGCAACTGGTTATTTGCATTATTAGGACATTCCAAAGAGAGTTAGAACCCTACTAAACTCACTTCTGGTAACTGAATAATAAGGAAATCTATAATGAGTTGACATGCCCCTGTTATTTTTGTTACAAGGATCTCATTGATTGTTATCACTCTTACAGAAGTGTGTTTATATTTGGCAAGATTAAACAAATTTACCAAAGCTACCCTATATAAAAACAAAATACAGAATAAATATGTCTCTGAAGTCAACTTTTGTAAATCTACTAAACTTAAAAGAACAGACACTACAGTTGATCTTGGCCAAAAGGTCACATAGTTATAACTTAATTATTATTATAACTCCTTCAATAAAATTAAGCCTGTGGATGCTGGAGTCATCGAATGGAAAACAATTCACTAGGTATTTCATGAAATTAGCCATGCCTGATGTTTAAACAAGGCAACTGAGATACGTTACTTAAAACAAATTTAATAAAACTAAAAGAGTATTCAATGGAGACAAAATAATTGAAAATAGTACATGCTGCTAAAATTACAATAGGAAAGATTTACATTACCGCATAGGATCAGATTCTCATCTTAATCATGATTTGTCTGTTTTTTATTCATTTGTTTGTTTGTTTTATTTGCTTTGCTTTGATTTTTTTTCTTTGCTTTGGTTTTGTCCATCAAAAACATTAAAAATCATCCCTGTTAAATTATATCAGTTCATCATGAAAAGCACAAGCAAAGCTCCACCAACACATAAAAGGAGTAAAAGTGATTAAAACAAAATCAAATCAGATAAAATTTCTGTGTAATTTTCATTGAACACTTCCCACACCTCTTGTTTGTTTTTTTGTTTTTTGTTTTGACATGGCTGGTATCCATTGACATGTTCCCTTAACTGGAAACCTTTAAAAAAGACTTCAGATTTCTGTTTTGTTCTAAAAAATTAACCCTAAATTGACCCAAACATCTCCCAAATATGCAGGCACAAAAGTCACACCTCTGATCAAAGAAAAAAAGCAACAGTGTATTTTAATGAATACTGAAACTACAACAAACCTGAGCTCAATTTATACATCATGAAGAACCAAGAACAGGAAAACCAAAATTTATAAATTCTACCCCATTTTCCTTTAACGATTAGATAACACTAATGTTACAAAGTAGACAGAAATACAGTGAAAATGTTGGTAGTCATAAATGGCTGAAGAATTCTTTCATGATGGTCATTGTCTCATAGTGAACATTAGACATCCAGCTGAGTTTTAACATGTTATTTATATTAGAAATATGTTTGAAAAATAGGACTGAGCTTATTTATATTTAGACAGTAAACAACAAATATCTCAGAAAAATAAACAATGCATATTCATTAAAGATGCAATGTAGATCCTCCCTTTGCATGGTCCTTGGTTGATTCATTAGTCTCTTCAGCCCCCATGTGCCCAGATTTATTAATTTTTCTGTTTTTTTTGGTTATTTATTTATTTATTTATTTATTTATTTATTTATTTATTTATTTATTGGCTCTGTTGGTCTTCTTATGGAGTTCCTGTCCCTCCAAGTTTTTCTATCTCTCCCTTCTTATATACAATTACCTGCACTCTACGCAAAATTTGATTATGAGTCTCAGAATCTTCTTCAATATCCTGATGGGTAGAATCTTTCAGAGGCCCTCTGTAATAGGCTCTTGTCCTGTTCCCTGTCTTTTTACACTTACAATGTCTATCCTGTTTGCTCTTCTGAATGAGGATTAAGCATCGTCCCTAAAGTCCTCCTTGTTGTTTAGCTTCTTTAGGACTATTGATTTTAGTATGTTAATCCAATATTACGTAGCTAATATCCACTTATAAGTGAGTATATACCATGTGTGTCTTTCTGCTTCTGGGATACCTCACTCAGGATGATCTTTTCTAGATCCCACCATTTGCCTGCAAATTTCATGATTTCCTTGTTTCTTTTGTTTGTGGTTTTATTTTTATTTTTTAATTAAATTTTTATTTTTATATTAATTACAGTTTAATCTACCTTATATCTCAGCTGTAGCCCCTTCCCTCATTTCCTCCTCCCATTCCCACCCTCCCTCCCTCATCTCCTCTCTGCTCCTCTCTAAGTCCACTGATGGGGGAGGTCCTCCTCCCCTTCCATCTGTTCCTAGCTTATCAGGTCTCTTCAGGACTGGCTATAATGTCTTCCTCTGTGGCCTTGCAAGGTTGCTCCTCCCTCGAGGTTAATATCCACTTATAAGTGAGTATATGGCATTTGTGTCTTTCTGTTTCTGGGATACCTCACTCAAGGTCGATCTTTTCTAGTTCTATCCACTTGCCTGCAAATTTCATGATTTCCTTGTTTTTAATTGCTGCGTAATATTCCATTGTGTAATTTTACCACAACTTCTGGATCCATTCCTCTGTTGAGGAACATTTAGATTGTTTTTAGATTCTGGCTATTATAAATAAAACTAATATGAACATAGTTGAGCAAATGTCCTTGTTGTATGGTTGAGCATCTTTCAGATATATGCCCAAGAGTGGTATAGCTGGATCTTGA
This sequence comes from Psammomys obesus, assembly GCF_907164565.1. Classification (NCBI taxonomy): domain Eukaryota; kingdom Metazoa; phylum Chordata; class Mammalia; order Rodentia; family Muridae; genus Psammomys; species Psammomys obesus. Next base: position 1,654,427 of record NW_026596039.1, on the reverse strand, counting down.
GGAAGCACTATTTCCAGTTTTCTGAGAAAGTGCCAGATTGATTTCCAAAAAGGTTGTACAAGCTTACACTCTCACTAATAAGGGAAAAGGATTCCCTTTTCTCCACATCCTCTCTAGCATGTGTTATCACTTGAGTTTTTTATCTTAGTCATTCCGAGGGCATAAAGTGAAATCTCAGGGTTGTTTTGACTTGCATTTCTTGGATGACTAATAACATGGAGCATTTCTTTAAGTGTTTCTCTGCCATTCAGTATTCCTCTGTCTAGAATTCTCTGTTTAGTTCTGTACCCCATTTTTTAATCGGATTACTTGATTTGTTGCCTTTTAATTTCTTGAGTTCTTTATATATTCTGGATATTAGCCCTCTTTCAGATATAGGGTTGGTGAAGATCTTTTCCCTGCCTGTAGACTGTCATTTTGTTCTGATGACAGTGTCCTTTGCTTTACAGAAGCTTTTCAGTTTCTTGAGTAGCTCTTTATTTTTCCCACATACTTGAGAAATAATTGAAAAATCACTGTTTTTACTATATGAGTAACTTCAATAATAATTATTAAAGAATTAAAGGAAGTTATTATATGCTGATACATTCTTATGTTCACAAAACTGAGAAATTGGATGCAGCCTTTCTTTGTTAAAAGCAGTAAAACATTCATTTTAAAATACCTATGATTATATTGTTAAAATCTGATCTTTATACAGTCAGTTAATAAAGTGCTTTTGAGAGTGCTTTGTTGAACATCTACATATACTCATTTTAACTCTTGTGACATACATGCCAAATCACCTTTAAAATTTTAAAGCGATATAGATAGTGAGGTTTGGACATGGGTCTGTGCGTCTGTGTGTTTATGTGTGTGTTCACATGTGAACATGTGAGATGGATATTATGTGTGTCAGAGAAAATGAAGAAATAATTAGAGTAGGCAAAGCTTTGCTATTATACAAGTGGCTACAGAGACTTGAGTTTCTATATTATTCTCAATTTTGTACCACACAAGCCACACAATAATCCCATGTAAGATCATAAATCCTCATTTTTCGAAGAGGGGAAGGCGTACATTCATGCTGCTGACTAACGAAAATTTAGCATATTCATTCAGCTTCCAGTTTCAGTAATATTCACACCTGGAACCTAAAAATCTAAAATCGTGAGATATATCCTTTGCTGTTGTAATTCTGTCATAAATACTGTAGGCTCTGATTCACATTATCTTCAGTTCTAGAATCTAGGTGCCAATGTGATTGGAAAGATAAATTTTTATTAATTAAATTTGTTCTTGGATATTATCACACCTGTGTATAACCTCTTTGGAAATTAATAAGGCACTTTCTCAGATAATTAGGAATAGCGCTTCCTCAAGATCCAGCTATACCACTCCTAGGCATATATCCTAGGATATATGCTCAAGTACACAAGAACGACATTTGCTCAACCATGTTTGTAGCAGCTTTATTCGTAATAGCCAGAACCTGGAAACAACCCTGATGTCCCTCAACTGAGGAATGGATAGAGAAAGTGTGGTACATTTACACAATGGAATACCACTCAGCAATTAAAAAAAGGAAGTCATGAACTTTACAATCAAATGGTGGGATCTAGAAAAGATCATCTTGAGTGAGGTATCCCAGAAGCAGAAAGATACACGTGGTATATACTCACTTATAACTGGATACTAAACATATAATATAGGATAAACATACTAAAATATGTACACCTAAAGTAGATAAACAAGAAACAGGACCCAGAGTAAGATGATCAATCTTCATTTAGAAAGACAAATGGGATGGACATTGGAAATAGGAGAAAACAAGTAACAGGACAGGAACCTACCACAGAGGGCCCCTGAAAGACTCTACCTAGCAGTGTATCAAAACAGGTGCTGAGACTCAGGTGCAGAGTGCATTGAATCATATCATTTATTTGTTTTTAACTGCTGAGTAGTATTCCATTGTGTAAATGTACCACAATTTCTGTATCCATTCCTCAGTTGAGGGTCATCTTGGTTATTTCCAAATCCTGGCTATTATGAATAAAGCTGCTATGGCCATAGTTGAGCAAATGTCCTTGTTGTATGGCTGAGCATCTTTCAGATATATGCCCAGGAGTGGTAGAGCTGGATCTTGAGGAAGGACTATTTCTATTCTGAGAAAGTGCCAGATTGATTTCAAAATTAGTTGTACAAGTTTACATTCCCACCAGCAATGGAGGAGGGTTCCCTTTTCTCCACAACCTCTCCAGCATGTGTTGTCACCTGAGTTTTTGGTCTTGGCCATTCTGAGGGGTGTAAGGTGGAATCCCTAGATCACCTGCTCAGATGTAGAGCATAAGCCGCTCAGTCCCCATGGGGGTCTCCTAGGAAGGGGACCAGGGGCAGTCTTTGGTATGAACTCGGTTGCCTGCTCTTTGATCACCTCTTCCTGGCAAAGTGGCCTTACTACACTACAGAGAAAGAGGATCCAGACAGTCCTGATGAAACCTGATAGGCTAGGGTCAGATAATAGGGGAGGAGCACCTCCCATATCAGTGGACTAGGGGAGGGACATACAGGAGGAAAGTGGGAATGAGGGTGTATCAGGAGAAGATGAGGGAGGGGGCTACAGCTGGTATACAAAGTGAGTAAATTGTAAATAATAATAATAATGATAATACTACTAAAATATGCAATGTAGATTATATTAAGTAACTAATGCAGAAATATCTTGGTATGTTAAACAATGATATTTAAAACTTACGTAATTTTGTTCAGAGGGTGAAAACACAAGTGAACATAGAACCTTATATCACTCAAATAGTGATTGTAACTGTTCTACAAAGACCTGTGAGAAATCAATCAATGCAATAATTAATGAAGAAATATTCTTTCATGTTTCAGGATAAGAGTTATAATTATATATATATATATATATATTATATATCATGATATTATATATATGAATAAGTTATTGTATATACCCACATATACACATACACACATGGTGTGATTTCAAAAGGTAAAATCACTGGAGGAAAAATGATGCCTGTGATGAGGAAATTATAATATAAAACAAATGTAAAAACCTAGAAGAAATATTGTAAGAGAATGCCAATTAAACCCATCCTAACCAAAGGATCATTCTGTGGTGTCACAATAAGCAAAAGGAGAATCAGTGTCTACTCAAAACTCTTCCTGATCACAGTTTTACTTAGAGCAACTTTAATATCTTTGTTTTTCAAGCTGTAAATTAAAGGATTCATCATGGGTGTGAAATGGTATAAAAAAAAAGAATAAGTCTGTTAGCATTTTGGGTATGATCACAGAAGAAGAACAAAAGTCAATGAAGGACAAGTTAAAAAGAAAAAATACATGGAGGTGTGGATGTGAGAATTCTACACAATTAGAATAATCTATGTTAAATTTCCCAATGGAGTTATATTTTACTAGGAAAAGTATGAAAAGGGGTATTTATAATTCACATTTGCCTGTTAACCCCAAGAGAACAAATTCAGTTACCACAGAGCCATTTGCCAGCCATTTTATTTTTCTGCTAAGAGAATCTGCAAAACCAGGAAAATATGTTGTGAAATTAGAGGAACATACAGAGCATTCAATGATTATTTTTATCTGCATACTTGAAGAATATACAGAAAATATCTAGAAATAAACCACATGAAATCAATGACTCTATTACTCATTGAATCACAATATGGAATTAAATTGTCTCTTGCACATTGGAGCCAATGATGTAAATAAGTGTGCAGAACATCACAGCCCTCAAATGGGGTGTAATCTGATAGTCTCACATTCCAACAGGGTGCTCTGACAACTGAAAGGAGTGAATTATGTTAGTCAGAACATACTTTTCATTTCTGTCGCACCTGTTACTTATTGCTTCATCCTCTGCCAAACACAGAGAAAAGCAAGACAAATGTCTTAAGACAATTCGTGTGTGTAGAAAAATCTGAGCCCAACCATGGAGAAGCAGCTTTTGTTGATACCTGGTATCTAGTGACTCTGAGCATTCCTTGCATGCTCGTCTAGTGTATTATTTGGATAAACACAATCAAATATTAGTATATAACAAAATGTGGGGAAAAGATCAAATTGAGGATCCTGAGATTCACATGGATGTGACCCACTGTGCAAGTCAGGAAGCAACACTATTAACAGGAAATCCTTCATTATCTCCCAATATGTTTGATTTTAGTAAATATATATGCAACTTGAGCAGAAAGATATTGGTTGGTAGGCTACTGGGAGCAATTACATCCTGAATTGGCAAAAGCAAGCTAGTGTCTTTACTGGAGGCAGCCCACTTATTTTTGCAGGGTTGACAAATAGGCATATCCCTGGTTTAGGCAAAGCCCCAGGAGATTTTTTTTTGCCTCAGGTCTGGTTATTGTTGTATATGCCTTCCTAAGCTTGTCTCATATGCCGGGCAGAATGCAGTTGAGCATGGACACCTACAGGGTAATATTATTCCTCCATAGGTGCTACTGTTCTCTGTTGGGCAGATTTCCTACAAATGATTTTGTAATTCCTGATAATGATTCCAGAATTGATTCAGGTAATTTTAAACTCTCCAGCAATACAGAAAAACATATTAGGAGCTCTGTGAACCTTCATGTGAATTACACTAGGAAGGAAAGCAAGATTGAAACAAATTAATAAATTAATAATAATCAAAGAAGTACATTCATTCTAGGTTTGGTTCAAAGATAAGGCCCATGAGAAAGACCATATGAACACAGAAACAAAGAATAAATGGTTAGCGATACAAGACAAGACAGACTCGTGTTTCTTAGAAAAAATCTTGACATAAAAACTCTTGCATTGAACACATGTTGTACATTTGAAATAAGACAAGCAATAAAACTTCTGCTTTGAACTTGTAATGAGTATACAGATAAAATCACTTCTTTATACTTATAATGAACAAAGTATTTAGTTACATATAGTTCTACTGAAAGAATTTAACATCAATATTTCTACTGTAACACCCTTTTTGAATGAGATAATTTTTCCATACGCAGAGAAACTTTATATTGGATTATATAAAAACCCAAGACAGAATTAAACAGTTATTGAAGCCACCTGCTTCATCCAAAACATGTGTCCATCTCTTTATGTGTCTATGTACCTGTATGAATTATCTATTTTTATGTAAATGTATATACATTTACAATTTTATCTGTATGTTACATATTTGTGAGTGAATGGTGTCTTTGGTAGCTTCCTTGTTTTATCTTTTGGTTGTATGTGCGCATGTGTGTATGTGGTTCATAAAACTATGCCCACTTTGTCTGCCAAATGTAAGTTTTTGCATTCTTCTAAGTTTAGTATGTTTAATAAGTGATAAGCAGTCCAGAATGTTTTATTGGCCCTTTAAATTATGTCTCTAGGAGCCAGCAAGCCTCTGTTCACTGTTCAGCCATTTTAACTTAATAGGATTGAGGCTTGAGGCTTTTTTTTTTTTTTACAGGAAACTGTCCAGTTAGACCAGCACCATTTGTTGAAGATGCTATCTTTTTTTCCATTGTATTGTTTGTCAAAAAGCAGGTGTTGATTAGTGTGTGAGTTTATTTCTGGGTCTTCTATTCGATTCTATTGATTCACCAGCCAGTTTCTATGCCAGTACCATGAACTTTTTACTACTCTTGCTCTATAGTATAGCTAGAGATCAGGGATGGAGATACCTCCAGAAAATCTTTTATTGTTTTAGCGATTCTGGGCTTCTTGTTATTCCTTATGAAGTTGAGAATTTTTCTTTCAAGGTCTATAAAGAATTGTGTTGGTAATTTGATGGGAATTACATTGAATGGGTAGATTGCTTTTGGTAAGATGGCCATTTTTACTGTGTTAATCCTGCCAAATCATGAGCATGGGAGATCTTTCCATCTTCTGATATCTTCTACAATTTCTCTCTTCTGAGATTGGAAGGTTTTTTTCATACAAGTCTTTGACTTGCTTGGTTAGAGTCACACCAAGGTACTTTATGTCCTTTGTGGCTATTGTGAAGGAAACTGTCAGGACAGAGGTACACTAAGTTAAAACAGCTGTGACCTTCTGCTGTGGCAAATGGTGGGAACTAGAAAAGATCATCCTGAGTGAGGTTTCCCAGAAATGGAAAGACACACATGGTATATACTCACTTATAAGTGGATATTAGGTATAAAATATAGAATAAACATACTCAAATCTGTACACCTAAAGAAACTAAACAAGAACAAGGACCCTGGGTAAGATGTCCAATCCTCACTCAGAAAAGCATATGGGGTGGACATCGAAAGAGGGAAAAAACAGAGAATAGGACAGGAGCCTACCACATAAGGTCTCTGAAAAACTCTAAAGAAAAAGAAAAACCCATTACAAAAATAAAAGGAAAAGATAAAGATGAAATATTTCTTTTTTTTTTTTTAAAAAAAAAAAGACCGTCTGCTTTTAAACAAACAAACAAAAAAAAAACAAAAAAAAACAAAAAAAGGTTTTAGCTAAAGCGCTATTTAGGCTACAGAGGTACCAAAAGGCTCAACTGATAAGGCTTTAGCAAAGCTACCACCTTGAAAGCTTAAGAGCTGAAGCATAGAGGAAAACCCCAGCCATCAGCTGGGACCTGCCGTGGTTTACCACGTATGCTGGAGCTGGCTTATAGCAAGCAGTAGGGCTTATGAAAAAGTACATTAGGTGATGATGTCTAAGATGTCTAAATACTTGTTTTTTTTTTTTTTTTCAAATAATTGATCATTCAAAACATTAAAAGACAAATTTGTTTCAATTGTGTTTCAGCTGCCTAATTAGAAAGATGATCATGGTTCTACAGATTTTGATTAGGACATATTTTTTATTACAATTTATTCACTTTGTGTCCCAGCTGTAGCCCCCTTTCTCATCCCCATCCCCTCCCAATCCCTCACTCCCTCCCTCTTCTCCTCCCATTTGTTGATTTCTTAACATTTGCTTTTCTCTTGGAGTTGAACACCAGGCTCCAAAACATTTTGCTTTGATTCTAAGGGGAGGCTGCAATCAGTTATTTATTTTTCCTGGCCCATCTGAGTCACAGAGAGCTAGTTCACCAGAGACAGCAAACCCAGCAGAATGAGCTGGTTGCAGGACCCAAGCCCCATTTTCCCTGTCCTGGGGAGGGCTGCGTGGTCCTGGACCAGCTTTCCACTTGGAGATATTTCTGGCTGCTCCCCAGCTGTCTAGCCCACACAGTTATTTCCTAGCATCGTTTGGACATATCTCTGAACTCTTCTTCATATGTTAAAATGCTGCTCCTTATTCCAACAGCTTTTCTTTTATCACACTTAGCATTTATGTGGAATCAGAAGCTTCAAGTCAGTTTAATTTTATAATGCACTTAGAGTATGAAAAGTTAAACTGCTTCTGTCTTCTCCAAAGGTGGAGTGTTTAGATATCAATAGAAATGAAGGGACTTGTACTTATTAGAGAGTGATATCTTTTTTTTTTTTGCATGTCCTTTTCTTTGGGGGTCCTATAGCCTTTGTGCTTATGCTAATACTGACCTCCTACTTTCTAATCATTTTCACCTCTTCGGGGAAATCAATTATTTCTATATCAATATACCTACATTTGGAATTCTTTTAAGTTTATTTATCTATATGTAATTTATTTATTATATATTTTGTGATGTATGAGTGCTCTATCTGCATGCTCTGTCTGCATGTACCCGTATGCCAGAAGAGGGCATCAGATCCCTTTGTAGATGGTTGTGAGGCACTGAACATGTGGTTGCTTGGAACTGAACTCAGGACCTTTGGAAGAGCAGACAGTGCTCTCAGCCACTGAGCCATCTCTCCAGCATGTTATTCCTACATTTTAAATGGTGATAGTATGTAGATATTACCCTCAGGTTTTCTAATTAGTTTATCAAAAATTGTTCAAGGAGTGCAGCAACATACATCACATATTAATCTCTCATGATGTTTCTACAAATCATTACAAATCTTTTTTTAATTTTTTTTTTGTTCTAGGGATGAATCCCAAGGTCTCACATACATTATGTCAGTGTGCTAACCTAAACAAATTTCTCCATCTTCCTCAAAAATTTTTGATATGTTTAACCTTTTCTGTGTTTTAGCATTATTTGGAGCTGTGTCTATGTTTTTAATTTTTAAAAACACATTTAGCAATCATAACAGTAATTTATATATTTGCCTTGGAGAAAAATTGGGGTGAAGGTGCTGGAGATTTTTTTTTTATTCTTTACCTCATCCTTCCATAATATAAGTTTGGATAGCTTACTTAAAATATGGATGGTAATTGTAGTGTTTCTTTATTGAATTCTTATTATGATTGGGAAAGGAAAAGAGACTCGGGAAACATAATGCTCTTCATAGCAGAAATAAAGAAATATTATCTATGAGTACAAATGTTCTTGCTCTGCCATCTTGTTTTACATATATAATATATGTATACACACACACACACATATATATATACATATATATATACAATATATATATGTATATATATATATATATATATATATATACAATAATAGGGCCTTACCGTTACTTACTTTGTGGAGAGCCATCAATAACTTTGGAAATAGTCTGTACTGTTTTATGGTTCCAATTGGATCCCCCTTGGTCAACAACACAATTAGATGTGACATTTCTGATACTGGAAGCTTCATTTGGTGATGGAAGCTTGAAGTTGGGGCTCTGTCTTCTCCATTGTTAGCTGATTTATTTAGATTGGCTTATATAGATCTAGATTACAGAAAATTTATTCTGTACTGTGTTTTCATAAAACCTGTAAATGGCTCTTAATTTCAGCCAACCTTTCTTAATTCCCTTTTCTTGTGGCCCTGCTTCCTCTTTCTCCCTGTTTGACCTTCCTAGTCTAGTACCTTCCTTTCTTCCATACATGACTATCCTATTTTGCCTTCCTAGGAAGATCCATTCCTCCTCCATAGTCCCTTACTCTACATAACCTCTGTGGTTATATCATTACAGCTTGCTTGTTAATGATTTAAGAGCTAACATACACATATAAGTAACTACATACTGTATTTGTCTTTCTGGGTCTGGGTTACCTCACTCAGAGTTATTTTTTTTTCTAGTTCCATCCATTTAACTGCAACTTTCTTTTTTTTTTTTAAATTGGTGAGTAATATTCCAGTGTATAGATGTAATCACTTTTCCTTTCTCCATTGATGGATACCTAGGGTATTTTCAATTTCTAGCTATTATGAATAGGGCAGCAATGAACATGACTGAGAGTATGTTTCTGTGGTAGAAGTAAGCACCCTTTGTATCTATGCCCAAAAGTAGTGTAACTGAATCTTGAGGTAACTCAACCCCCTTTTTTTCTGAATAACCATCACACTGATTCACATAGCTGCTATAGAACAAGTTTTCACACCCTCCAGTGATGGGTGATTATATTATTATCCCCCTTTAGTCCACATCTTTGGTAGAATGAGATGTCTTTTTTTTTTTTTTAATCTTGGCTATTCTGATGGGTGTAAAATGAAACTTCAAACTTTGTTTGTTTGTTGGTTGTTTTGTTTTGTTTTTTACAGTCTGGGCCTATATTTATTTATTTATTTAAATATTTATAAATAATGTTTATTTATATATATGTTTCTATCAGGCAATAACCTCATAAGGAATGAGCTCCAGCAGTTCCAGCTCCTTTTCCCTTTGGTCCTCACAAATTTTGCTTCTCTGTGGGGTACAAGCTGGCCCTTGAGCTGAACCCATGTGCCCTTCTCCTTGGCCTCTTTCTTCTAGTGGTTCTCCTTCACACACTTCAGGAAGCTGTCCTGGCTCCTTGAGAACTTGATGTGCTCAATGCACACATTGGTTCTCTTGGCCAGGATCTTGCCCTTAACCTGCTTGTTCAAATTGATGCCCACAGCATGCTGGATGATGTTGTAGATGGATCCAGTTTTGCTGTGGTAACACCTCTGGGACATTCCTTTTTGACCAGTGCCCATCCCCTTGATATCTACAATGTCACCCTTTTTGTAGATTCGCATGTATGTGCCCAAAGGAACAACTCCATGTTTCCTGAAAGGCCTGGAGAACATGTACCAAAGGGGAAAGAAGTGCCCTCTTCCCCTTTGTGTTCCTCATCCTGGTGAGTTACTGCAAGATGGCAGAAAGCTCAAAGTAGTTTTGATTTGCATTTCCTTGACAACTAAGGAGTTCAACATTGAACTTAGGGGTTTGTTGTTGTTTGTGTGGTTTTGCTTTTGTTGTTGTTTTAATACTATTTCCTTTAGTCACAACTACGAAAGAAACCTTTGATTTGTAGTGAATGTGAATGTTTGGAAACTATGCCTGGGAAACACATATTAATCCAACACTTCATAATTACTATGTGCTATCTTTTAATAGTCAAAATGATAATTCTTTCTTAGTGTTTTTTAGTAAGACCTCTAAATATATAGGGGTGTGTGTCAGAAGAAAAATTTATCCCTTACACGCTAGAGGAGGCTCTAGATTTGATCTTTTGCAAGAAAATATGGTGAAATATAATAAATGTTATTGGTTTGTTTTCACCTTTTAAAGTGTGGCAACAAAACATTTAAAATTATATAAGTATAGATTGTTTTTCAATGAGAAGTGACAACTTTTAGCAAAATATTAAAGTGAGAAATTACAAACCCTTGCAAGAATACGGAAGTATTATACAATTCTAATACAGAAATATCAATGACAAGACATGTCAGGTTCATATTAATTTTGATGTGATAACTGGCAAGATTTAAGACTATCTCAAAGAGAGTGTGAGAGAGATGGTATCTCAATCTGTGTTTCCATTGTTGAGATGAAACACAATGGACAAAAACAACTTGGAGAAGAAAGAGTTTCTTTCACTTACAGTTCCATAATATAGTTCAAAATCAAGGACAGTCATGACAGGAACTAAAACAGGGCAAAATTCTGGAGCAGGAGCTAATATAGAAGCCATGGAGGAGTGCTCCTTTCTGACTTGTGTCTACAACTTACTCAGCTACTTTCTTAGAACACCCAGGACCAACATCTCGGGTGTGGCTATACCCACAGTTGGCTGGGCCCTCCACATCAGTCCTTTTCAAGAATATGCTCTTGGCCGTAAAAAGCTTTTCAGTTTCAAGGAGTCCCATTTATTAATCATTGGTCTTGGAGTTTGAACTGCTGGTGTCTGCTCAGGAAGTTTTCTTCTGTGCCAATGAGTTCAAAGCTGATGTCACTTTCTCTTCTAATAGATTTAGTGTATCTGGTTTTATGTTGGTCTTTGATCCACTTGGTCTTGAGTTTTGTGAAGAATGATAAATTTGGATCTATTTGCATTTTCTACCTGTAGACATCAAGTTAGACCAACAGCATTTGTTGAAGATGCTTTCTTTCTTTCTTTCTTTCTTTCTTTTCTTTCTTTCTTTCCCATTGTATGGTTTTGTCTCCTTTGTGAAAATCAAGGTGTGTAGGCTTATTTCTTGGTCTTTAATTTAATTTCATTCATCAACCAGTTTATTTCTATGTCAGTACCATGCAGTTTTTATTACTATTGTTCTGTAGTATAGCTTGGAGTCAGGGATGGAGATACCTCCAATCTCAGACCACCTCCATGTGAGAAAGCCAACCCATGACACTATTAATGATATTCTGCCATGATCACAGGCAGGAGCCCAGAATAGCTGTCCTCTAAGAGGCTCCACCTAGCAGCAGATCAAAAAAGATTCTGAGACTCTGTGCCAAACGTTGGGCAAAACAAAGAAAGTCTTATGGAAATATGCAAGGAAGGCTAGAAGGATCTATAGGTAATAGGACCTCCACAAGAAGAGCAATAGAACCAACTAACCAGGGCCCAGAGTGGCGAGCAGAGACTGAAGCACCAACCAAGGACCACACATAGACTGGATGTAGGCCCCGTATACAGATAGAGCTGATCGGTAGCTCAGGCTTCATGTGGATTCCCTGGTAAGGGGACCAGGAGCTGTGTCTGACATGGACTCTGTTGTCTCCTTTTAGATCATTTTCCCATGGTGGGGCTGGCTTGCCTGGCCACAGGGAAAGAGAACATGCTCAGTCCTCATGCAACTTGAGGAGCTGGGTGGGTGGATAGGGGAATTTCCCCTTTTCTGAGGAATGAGGGAGGGAAGATGGAGAATGAGGGAGGAAGGGTGGGACTGGGAGAAGAGGATGGAGGGGCCTATGATCAGGATGTAAAGTGAATAAATAAATAAATAAATAAATAGCCAAATAAATAAATAAATAAATAAATAAATAGAATATGCCCTACAGGCTTGCCCAGTCTTTTGGAGGCATTTTCTTAACTGGGGTTCCCTCCTTTCAAATGACTCTAGATTGAATTGAGTTAATATAAAAACCAGCCATTAGAGGTAGTCTGCAGAGTGGAAAAATAAAAATGAAAACTTTTGGCAGTTCTACATCTCACAAGGGATTAGTATTGAGAACATACAAACTGAAATACAAAACATTGATAAAACAAACAAAATTCAAAAACTTAACTAAATAATGAGGCATAAAATTATACAGAGAGTTCCCAAATGAGGAAATCACTAAGAATTATTTTGTAACATATTCAACATTCTTAGCCATCAGGGAAATTCAAATTTGAACTACTTTACAATGATTTTATCTTACCCTAGATAAAATCATGAGGTAGGGTGTTATCTTTATTCTAGATAAAATCATGGGGTAAGATAAAAAATAAATAAGTAAAACAAAAGACCAAAAACAACAATGATCACAAAAATGGTAACAAAGGATGGTGTATTTGGAGAGAGAGAGAGAGAAAAAAAAAAGAGTACTCTACATTAGTGGTTCTCAACCTTCCTAACACTTGACTCTCTTATACGTTTACCCATTCTAAAAGGGGGGGGGTGGAGGAGAGGCATGAGGGTGGGACTGACTGGAGAGAAAGTAGGGGCTAGGATCAGTCTGTAAAGTGATCAAAGAAAGGAAGAAATAAACAAAAGTATATACAAAAGCCATTATTATGTACGGTTATTTTTAAAATGACTTAAAATAATAATAAAAGATATTTTTTCAAGAGAATAAACTTCATGTCTCAATGTGGGGCCAAGCAAAGACTTGTTCACCAGAACCAGAAGATTATAAGGGAAATGATTGTGAGTAATCATTTAGCAAGGGCAATCTGAACTGTTTAACCCAGTCATTAATACATTGTTGTTTGTGCATTAGACCTAAACTCATTTTCCATAAGAGGTGTTAACACACAGGTAAGAGCTTGTTATTCTCATTTCCAGTGCTTAGCTATGTTGGCTTGAATGTTCTGACAGCTCTCAGAAGAAACTTCTGGAGGCAACTTTTATGTAAAGCAAGGAGGATTCATTGTGCATTCAGGGTGAGTAACTTAAACAACCAAAACCTCATACATAAATAGTATGAGAAGTGATGAGTAACATAAGCAGAGATGACTTGGATAAGAGAATTATTTGGTTGCTCCTGACAAGACTGGGAGGAATCCAAGATCATGCAGAGGCTCCATCATCTCTTGACAAACATTTCTTCCAGATAGTCTGCATCCCTCGGGTTCTACCTGTTTGTTGTTCTGTAAGTGCTGGACACTGGTGGAGGACTCCATATTTCACACTATCTGGTAAAGCTTGAAGAATGTTGGTGAAAGTTATGTTTCCTGTTAAAATACTCTTTTCTAGACAGTGGAAATCTCCACATGATAACTGATCAAGTGTTTCTCATTCACTGTGGTAAAGGACATAGCCCAACTAGTTAATAACCTTCCAATTTAGGTTCTTGAATGACCATATAGTCGGTCACAAAGCAAGCCTCAATAGATACAAGAAGATTGAAATAATCCCTTGTATCCTATCTGACCACCATGAACTAAAGCTGGACCTCAACAACAACAGAAATAACAAAAAACCTACACACACATGGAAACTGAACAACTCGCTACTCAATGACAGCTGGGTCAGCGGAGAAATAAAGAAAGAAATTAGAGTTTTCCTAGAATTCGATGAAAACGAAGGCACAACATACCCAAACTTATAGGACACAATGAAAGCAGTGCTAATAGGAAAGTTCATAGCACTAAGTGCCTTCAAGAAGAAATTTCTTCTGTTTGGTTGGATTGGAGTGGGCTGGAGGTAATTCCTCAGGCTAGTATCACTTAATTCTTTCCCACTGAGGAGGCATTAACTTCACAGGGATTTTTGCCTAATGCTCATGCAATTGATTTCAAGTTCATCCACACTCCAGTTTTGCTTTCTTTGGGCTATTATTAAAACAAAACATACAGATCAAATTCCAAACAATCATAGTTTTCTAACATACTTAGGGTGGAGCACGGAAAAATGACTGACACTGAGTGCTGAAGCATACTGCAGAAGATGCTTCACTGACCAGAATAGTTTTTAGTGATTCTAGAATGCTTATGAATTCAGGAGTCGGGTGTCATTTGGACAATGAGGGAAGTCTGTCTCAGGAAATGTTGTCCCTTTCTCTCATCCCAATCAACAAGGTCCTCCGAAAGCTTGTTTTTTTTTTTTGTTTTTTTTTTCTCTTTCATAAAATTTATTTTTTTTCTTTTTTAATTAAGTAATTAATTTATTTTTTCATTTTTTTTATTAATTACACTTTATTCATTTTGTATCCCCCCATAAGCCCCTCCCTCCTCCCCTGCCGATCCCACCCTCCCTCCCCTTTCTGCATGCATGCCACTCCCCAAGTCCACGGATAGGGGAGGTTCTCCTCTTCTTTCTGATCTTAGTCTATCAGTTCTCATCAAAAGTGGCTGCATTGTCCTCTACTGTGGCCTGGTAAGGCTGCTCCCCCCTCAGGGGGAAGTGATCAACGAGCAGGCCAATCAGATTATGTCAGAGGCAGTCCCTCTTCCCATTACTGTTTTAACGTTTAGTGTTACGTTTGGTTTTATCATGTCAATGAATGTGGGTTTTGTTTTTGTTTTTTTTCACGCGGAAGAAGCACTACTCTCCTGAATGTGATGCCTGGTTAGACTGAAAGACATTTTCTGTTTTTAAAACATGATGGTTCCTTCTTGCCTCACAAATCATAGACTCTGTAAATACTCATTTTACTATCAAACTGAACTTAGGCCTTGGCATTTTTCAGCTCAGCCTGGCCTTCTGGGTTCCTGCTCTGCTACAGAGAGGTGGAGTCTATCTGAAGAAATTAAGGCATTTGGCCCCCTTCAAACCGGCTGAGATGAGCTGAGGGGTTACTTTGCTTAAGGAGATAGACCCTTTCCTCTAATCCAAGAATGATCAACTGCAATGACTATCTTCGAAGAGAAGATGTAATTAATTTTACTTTCATGAAAAGACATTCCTTCCTACGTGGCAGACACACACCAAGCATGCTGCAGTCTGCTGCATCTTCCTGGAACATACTCCTCAACTATTGTCACTTACAACAAGCCAACAAATAAACACAGAACATTTATTCATCAATGCCTCTTGTGTGGGATCCACTCTTAGGCTCAGAAAAATCTATTTACTGTATGCTTACTTTGATGCTTGGTCCACAGCGTTAATGCAGGCAAGCCTACTCTAGTAATTCCCTGAACTGCTTGTTTTTCCCAATAGGCCCCACAGTCATCAGACATTCAGGACTCAATCATCTTTTCATCCTCATGTTAGGCCCAGAGTCACTCATCAAATGATATCTGTCTGAATTTTAGCTAATTAATTAATTAGGTAATTTTATTAATCAATTAATTAATAAAAATTAAGAAAAGGAGCAGGATGACATGTTTTATTCTTTTCTTAAAGTTTATTTATTTAGTTGTTGCTGACAATAAATGATGTTGGGCTAAATATGTTTATTATTTGCTCTAAAATTATTTTGGCAGTATTATCTTACTATCACAATCAGTAAGACACAGACACCTGCTAGATTTTATAAATGCCTTATATCACCCTGTCTGGGTAGATAATATCACCTACATTATCTTATGTCTTCCAGCCCCACACCTTTCCATCTGCTTTAATCATTCCTAATTAGACTACCTCTCATTCATAATTTCATAAATACTTGCTTGTGTTTTTCATCTGGGCCTTTACATGCCATTCTTGGAGTAGTTTCTTGGAGTAGTTCTTCCCAACCCACGTGGTTTTTTTTCTACCTAACCCGTGGTGGTGTCCTTTTTTCCCTTTCCTCCTGTCTGTCTGTCTCTACCCCATGATTCTCCTGTCCCCAAAGCCCAGAAACCTTAGCCATGCCTATCTCCTTCTGCCCTGCCTAGGTGCAGGCTTTTTTTTATTAACCAATCAGGAGTAATGTCTCATGCAGGTTTACACAACAAAAATAGGTGTCTCTGGGCAGTAACCAGATCTTGAGGGCCAACAATTAGGATCAAAATACAAGCACCAGATCAACCCTCAACATTTAGATATTCAGTTTACATCCCAACCATAGCCTCCTCCCTTTTCTCCTTTTAGTTCCTCCCTCCCTTCCTCCCTCTCTCCTCACTCTATTCCCCTGCTCCTCCTGCTCAGAAAAGGGGAGCTCTTGCCCCTAACTACCTACCTCAGCGTATCAAGTCACATCAGGAGTGAGCACTTCCTCCTTCACAGTGGCCTGGAAAGGAGAAGAGATTGAAATACCTACAACAGATTCTAGTCAAAGACAACCCTTACTCCTCTTACTAGGGAATCCACATGAAGACCAACCTGCTCATTAGCTACATATGTGTAAGGTGTCTAAGCCCAGTTGTTGAATCCTCCTTGATTGGTGCTTCACTCTCCACAAGCCACCCCTTCCTGGGCCCAGGTTAGTTGGATCTTTTGTTCTTCTTGTGGAGCTCCAGTCCCCTCCAGATCCTCTATTCATGCTCCTACTCTTCTACAAGGCTCTCTGCACCTCTCCTAATGTTTGGTTGTGAGTCTCAGCTTTGGTTTCCATCTAATGCTTGGTGGAGCAAAAAAGAGCATCTCTGAGAAGCTACAGGCTAGATATGTTGGAGCAATGAAAATCTAAACCTTGAAGAGGATTTAGATTTAAAGGACAGGAACTAAAAATTAAATAATAAGAGGTTTCCAGAAATCTCTTTAGAATCTTATTTGAAAACAGCATTAAGAGAGTGTTTAAGAGCTTAAGAGTAATGGCCAGGCAAAAGATGGCCTACCTTCCAGAAGCTCCTGACAACTCAGTTTTAGGGTCTTCAAGCAAAGATAGGGTTGTTGGATTATTCTGGTAGGGTCTGTGACTATTCTCTGTTTCTGACCAGAACACACAGAAGAAAACTATGAATCTCTCTCTGTGCTCTATTTTCTTCTGCCACCATCTTTCTGGTGTGATCTCTTTTCTCTGCCATTGTTAGAATGAGCTTCACAATAGCTCTGTTCCCACTACATATACTACTTGCTAATAAGTTTAGCAGTGAAGCAGATTTCTCATTTGTAGGTCCTTTCAGCTGAAAACAAAATTGAAAATGCTGGAAGGTAAACCAAACTCAATCTCTGTGTCCAAGAATGTGTAAGCTGAAAAGGAGAGAGTCTAAATAATACTGTCCAGGGGTGCCTTGGATCCAACCATTAGGTCTTCTCATCCTTCACTCAAACCCTGTTCTTCATGCAACTGAATAATGTTTTAAGAATAAAGATCACATTCCTCAAACTTCAATAGTCCTTAGATAAATAAATTGATAGACTTGCTAAATCAGATATTTTTATGGGAATGTCATTCCAGTCAGGATTAAAAAGAAGTGGAAGGAGTATAAAATAGAATAGTAAAAATAAAGGTTGAGAAGTATTTGGTCCAACCATCATGCAAAGAAAATGAGCAGAAAACAAGGTGAAAGAATGATGGTCAAGCAGTAGGCTCATATTGTTCAGCACCTTTGACCATCAATGGGTCAACTGTCTCTGAGACTATTAGCATGATCAGTGGTCAATAATACTGTATTATATAATAACCTTCATAAGTGGCATGGTTGATGGTCAGAAACTCACTTTACAAATGTTGAGAGTAGCTGCCTCCTGTGTATAGATAAGGTAAGAAAGCCACCTCTGAAGAGTGATCTCTTTTGTACTAAAGACAGTACAGGGATAAAGATAGAGCAGAGAGTGGAGAAATGTCCAACCAATTCCTGGCATAACCTGAGACCCACCAATGGAGAGAGCCAACCCCTGACACTATTAACAATATTCTGCCATGCTTTCAGACAGAATTATAGCATAGCTGTTTTCTGAGAGGCTCCACCCAGCAGCAGATGGAAGCAGATGCTATGACTCACAGCCATTTTTTAACTGGTTACTTGGCTTGTTGCTCTTTAACTTCTTTAGTTCTTTATATATTATGGATATCATCCCTCTGTCAGATATAGGGTTGATGAAGATCATTTCCCAGTCTGTAGACTGTCGTTTTGTTCTGATGATGGTTTTCTTTGCTTTACAGAAGATTTTCAGTTTCATGAGGTCCCATTTATTGATTGTTGATCTTTGAGCCTGTGCTGTTGGTGTTCTGTTCAGGAAGTTGTCTCCTGTGCCAATGAGTTTTAGGCTTTTCCCCACTTTTTCTTCTAACTGATTGAGTGTGTCTGGTTTTATGTTGAGGTCTTTGATCCGCTTGGACTTTAGTTTTCTGCAGGGTAATAAATATGGATCTATTTTCATTTTTCTGCATGTAGACATCCAGTTGAACCTGCACCATTTGCTGAAGATGCTGTCTTTTTTTTTTTCCATTGAATGGTTTTGGCTTCTTTGTCAAAAATCAAGTACCCGTAGGTGTGTGGATTTATTTCTGGGTCTTCTGGAGATACCTCCAGATGATCTGTTGTTGTACAGGAACATTTTGGCAATTCTGGGTTTTTTGTTTTTCCATATGTATTTGAGAATTGTTCTTTCAAGGTCTGTAAAGAATTGAGTTGGCATTTTGATGGGAATTGCATTGAATCTGTACTATACAGAACACATAAAGAACTAAAGAAGTTAAAAAGCAACAAACCAAGTAATCCAATTAAAAAATTAGGTACAGACTAAATAGATAATTTTCTGTAGAAGAATATAGAACGGCAGAGAAACACATAAAGAAATGTTCAATGTCCTTAGTCATCAGGAAGATGAAAATCAAAATGACCCTGAGACTTCATCATACACCCATCAGAATGGCTAAGATCAAAAACTCAAGTGACAATACACGCTGGAGAGGATGTGGAGAAAGGGGAACCCTCCTCCCTTGCTGGTGGGAATGTAAACTTTGTGCAGAGTGCAAGGAATCTTATGAAAGAAGGAGGAATTAGTAAGACCTGGAGAGGACAGGAGCTCCACAAGGAGAGCAACAGAACCAAAATATCTGGGCAAACGAGTCTTTTCTGAGACTGAGACTCCAACCAAAGACCATGCATGGAAATAACCTAGAAACCCTGCACATACATAGCCAATGGCAGCT
The DNA here is from genome assembly GCF_907164565.1 of Psammomys obesus. Taxonomy (NCBI): domain Eukaryota; kingdom Metazoa; phylum Chordata; class Mammalia; order Rodentia; family Muridae; genus Psammomys; species Psammomys obesus. The sequence goes on along the minus strand of NW_026596039.1, from coordinate 1,635,075 downwards.
CAGTATCCAAGTGGGTACCCGAGTAAGGGGAACAGGGACTATCTCTGACATGAACTCAGTGGCTGGCTCTTTGACCAGCCTCCACCCTTAAGGGAGAAACAGCCTTACCAGGCCACAGAGGAGGACATTGCATTCAGTCCTGATGAGACCTGATAAGCTAGGGTCAGATGAAAGGGGAGGAGGACATCCCCTATCAGTAGACTTGGAGAGGGGCATGGGAGGAGATGAGGGAGGGAGGAAGGGTAAGACTGGGAAGGAATGAGGAAGAGGGCTACAGCTGGGATACAAAGTGAATAAAATATAATTAATATTAAAAATTTTAATAAAAAGACTCACAGCCAAAGTTTAAATTTAAGGAGCCGAGTTTAAGGAGCTTTGTGGAAGAGTGGGGGGAAGGATATAAGGACTTGGTGGGAGCAGAAGCTCCACAAAAAGACCAACAGTGTCAACTAACCTGGGCCTGGGTGGTGAGGGAGCTTGTGAAGACTGAAGCACCAAACAAGGGCAATACATGGATTGGATTTAGACTTCCTACACCTATTGTAGGTCATGGTCACCTGGGTCTTCATGTGGATCTCCTAGTAAGGGGAGCAAGGGCTGTTTCTGACATGGACTCTGTTGCCTGCTTTTTTTTTTAATCACTTCTGTGTGGTGGGGCTTCCTGCCTGGCCACAGTGGAAGAGGATGCATTCAGTCCTGATGTGACTTGATGTGCTGGAGTGGGTCGGTGGGGAGGCTCCACTTTTCTGAGGAGTAAAGAGAAGAGGGAGAGTGGGGAAAAGGAGGATAAGTGGAGAGGAGAAAGGGGGCCACAATCAGGATGTAAAATGAATAAATAAATAATAATAAATAAAAAGGAGGTTAACATAAATCCAAATAATATCTAGAAATGTGGCATACCTGAGGATTAGATATGGACATTAAATACCCCCAAAACCACTAAATAACTTACTTTCAGAAATACATTGTTGATCTCCTTCAAAGAGATGAGAGTTACAAATTCAAAAGAAAGGAAATTTCAAACACAAGATATAAAAGTCCCAAGCTGCTTGTAAGTCAATTTCAATGGCCTTTCAATAATTCCCCTTTCGGCACATCCTCTCCAGTATGTGCCATGCCTTAATTTTTTTTATCTTAGCCATTCTGATGGGTGTGAGGAGGAATCTCAGGGTAATTTTGACTTGCATTTCCCAGATGACTAAGGACAATGAGCATTTCTTTAAGTGTTTCTCTGGCCATTTGATATTCCTCTACTGAGAATTCTCTGTTTAGCACTGTACTCCATTTTTTAAATTGGTTCACTTGGTTTGTTGGTGTTTGAGTTATCTATATGTTCTGGATATTAGCAATCTGTTAGATGTAGGATTGGTGAAAATCTTTTCCCAGTCTGTAAGCTGTCATTTGTTCTGTTGGCAGTGTCCTTTGCTTTTCAGAAGCTTTTCAGTTTCATGAGGTACAATTTATTGTTTATATTACAGCCACGCTATCGGTGTTCTTTTCAGGAAGTTGTGTCTTGTGGCAATGAGGTCAAGGCTCTTTCCCACTTTTCCTTCTAACAGATTTAGTGTGTTTGGTTTTATGTTGAGGTTTTGGAAATTGACCTGGCACTTTCTCAGAAAATTAGGAATAGTGCTACCTCAAGATCCAGCTATACCACTCCTGGGCATATATCCAAAAGATGCTCAAACATACAAGGGCGTTTGCTCAACGTTTGCTCAACTATGTTCATAACAACTTCATTCATAATAGCCAGAACCTGGAAACAACTTCGATGTCCCTCAAATGAGGAATAGATACAGAAATTGTGGTACATTTACACAATAGAATACTACTTAGCAATTAAAAACAAGGAAATCATGAAATTTGAGTCAATGGTAGGAACTAGAAAAGATCGTCCAGAGTGAGGTAATCCAGAACCAGAAAGACACACCTGGTATATACTCGCTTGTAAGTGGATATTAGAAATATGGTATAGAATATTAGATGTATAGTATAGTGTAGCGTAGCGTAGCATAGCATAGCATAGCATAGCATAGCACAGTATAGCATAGCATGGCATAGAAGCTAAACAACAAGGAGAACCCCAGGGAAGATGCTTATTCCTCATTCAGAAGGGCAAACAGAATAGATATTAGAAGTAGAAGACAGGGAATAGGACAGGAGCCTTCCAAAGGGGCCTCTGAAAGACTCTATGCACCAGGGTATCGGAAGAGATACTGAGATTCATAGCCAAACTCTGGACAGAGTTCAGGGAACCTTATGGAAGAAGAGGGAGATAGAAAGACCTGGAGGGGACAGGAGCTCCACTAGGAGAACAACAGAGCCGTAAACCCTGCCTCCAGGGGTTCCTGCAGAAACTGATACTCCAGCCAAGGACCATGCATGGAAAGGAACTAGACCCCCTGTTCAAAGTAAGCCCATTGGCTGTTCAGTTTCCAAGTGGGTTCCCTAGTAAGGGGAGCATGGAATGTCTCTAACATGAACTTAGTTGCCGGCTCTACGATTACCTCTCCCTAGGAGGTGCAGCCATGCCAGACCACAAAGAAAGATGATGCAGCCAGCTCTGATGAGACCTGTTAGGCCAAGGTCAGACAGAAAGGGAGGAAGTTCTCCTCTATCAGTGGAACAGGGGAGGGGCATAGGGGAAGAAGAGAGAGGGTGGGTGGGATTAGGAAGAGAAAAAGTGAGCTGGTAGTGGCAAAGCATCTAAAAAAGAGAAAAGAAAGGAGGGGAAAAGACCACATGTGCACGTGCGTGCACACACACATACACACACTTACACACACACATACACACACTTACACTTGATGAAGTAAGATAGACTCCAGCAGATAGGTTTCAACAAGCTTCTTCTTTACTTAACTTTTCTTTATTTAGCTTCTCTTACAGACTTCTTTTATTTTACACTTACGCATACACATACATACATACACACATACATACAAATGTACATGCATGCATTCAGGCACACATTGTGTGGACGAAGCAAACTCCAGAGAGCAAGCTCCAACCAGACCATGAACACATATACACATGCATGCATCTTGGTGGATGGGAAAATATTCCAACAGCCTTGCACGCATGTACAACCACACATCTTGGCAGGTGGGACAAACTCTGAATAGCATGTTCCAAACCACCCTACATACATACACCTTGGCGCATGGAACAAACTCAACAGAGCAAGTTCCAAACGACATTACATACATGCATATGTATACATCTTGGTGGACAGAACAAACTCTGGAGAGTTCTAAACCATACTTTTATTCTTTTCCCACAACCTATACATCCCAGCAAAAATCTTTCAAGCAGTACAAAAATCACAATGTGGTTACAGTCTATTTTTCTTCACTGATTACAATGAGTATACGTAAGAAAAACACGTTCCCCTAGACGTTCACATGATCAAATGTTTTACGTGTTGTGGGTGAAAAACAAAGATGAAAACCAAGTTATTTCCAAGAACTCATATACATTTGTAACTAAATGACCTGTTTATAGATTAACAAGGTGAGCAAGCACGGTAATTTCTCAGACAGCTTTTCTTTGCTGGCAGGCTACAGTTTGCAGTTACAAAGAAAGAATTAATTATCTTAAAAAAGTAATCTTATAAAAATCTTTTTAAAATCACAGATCTAACCTTTTATATAAAAACAACCACCTCTACTTAAAATCTTTGTGAGTAAAACTATTTTTATTTATTACATTTTATTCACTTCATATCCCAGCTATAGCCCCCTTCCTCATTCCCTTCCAACCCCACCCCCCCTCTCTCAGCTCCTCCCATGCCCCTTCTCCAGTCCACTGATAGTGGAGCTCCTCCTTCCCTTCCATCTGCCTCTAGCCTATCAGGTCTCATCAGGACTGGCGGCATTGTCTTCCTCTGTAGCCTGCTAAGGCTGTTCCCCCATCAGGGAGAGGTGATCAAACAGCCAGCCACTTAATTCATATCAGAGACAAAATCTTTAAGGTGCACATCTGCTCACCAATAATTTTTATTAAGTCATATCAGGAAGTTGAGGGCAAAAACAAGTATAAGGAAATCAATTGTCTCAGTCACCAGACCAGATAGAGAGTGTCACGTCAGCCAATGTTACCTTGGGCATTTGTGCCTGTTCACCAACCTTAAAAATGTTCCTGGCTTTACTATTCAGTGTACTTTTCTAAACTTCAAATTGTACTGAAAGATTTTCTACATCAGAACCCCTAGCAAAAACATCTTTATCTAACCTTGCTAAACAATCTATTTTTCCAAATTCTTTCTAAGGGTAGTAGTCATTGCTAACAGTCTACATCTGCAGGTTCTTCTCAGAGTGGTGGTTAAATCATTATCTGCTCCAACCACCATGCCTGGAAGAGATTAAGCATTGTTAATTTTAAGTGCCAGAAATACCGTTCAATGAGGGGCTGGACGTTCCCTTAAAGTTTTCATATAGTTTGTGAATTAGGAAGATTACAAGGCCCACAAAGATAACAAGCAGAGCCATGCTCCATTAAGAGCATGAAGTCCTCAGGACACATAGTTCTTAGGGCCATGGCCACACCAAGACATACCCATCAGGCTTTGCTAACTGGTGGGCCACATTCTATGAGTTCTAGAGCTGTTTTGCTGTTGCTCTTGCATGGCTCCCAACAAAGGGGAGTAGAAGCAAAGTGCATATAAAAGGCACTACTCTGATAAAAGGGAAGACACCGTGGCTTGCATAGGATAAAGATAAGAAACAGGATTAAGAGAGGGGGTTATGTAAGTCAAAAGCAGAGCAGACATCTTAGGAAACAAAGAGCCTTTCCACTCACTATTGCGTAAGTAATGACAGTGACAGTAATGGCCATTGCACAGACATTCAGTATCACTCTGTACCAAGGAGTCATTTGTAGATATGGATTATTTAAAAAATATATTTATCCACCAGATTCCACAGTACATGCCTCTAATTCCAGCACTTGGGGAAGCAGAGGCAGGAAGATCTCTGTGAGTTCAAGACCAAAAGACCAACCAGGTCTACAAGGCCAGTCCACGACAGTCAAGAGTGTACAAGAAACCCTGTCTCAAAAACCAAATCAAAGCTATATATATATATATATATATATATATATATATATATATATATATATATATATATATATTCAAATTCATAAAGGAAATTGCTTTGCTTGTTTTATTCAATGTCTGTGCTTGTAATCTTTAGTATTATTTGTTCTGTCTCTGCTTCCTGAAAAAAAAAAACCTCTTTTACTGTTGGAAAATGAATCCATTCCTGAAAGCTCTTATGGCTGCTTTAAATAAAAGTGAAGGAAGACTTCATGTCTCATTTTCCCTCAGTCTTTCATTCTATTTATTTTTAAATTTAGTATGTGCGTGTGTGTTTGCTCATGCATACACTAGCCATGATGTCTGTGTAGTGGTTGGAGGACAATTTGAGGGAGTCAGTTCTTTCTCTCCACCATGTTGATTCCAGGGATTGAATTCAGGTGATTCAGGCAGGCACCTTTTCCCACGGAGCCATCTCCCTGGTTTTATTTACAATTTTATTTTATTTTAGAAATCACATGACATATGTTTTCTTCCTCTCAAATATTCTATCTCCATATCTTCATATTAGTTTAGACCGTAAAGAAAGACACAGTAACATTGTGAGGAGAAGGCTGAGAGCACTAACTTTTTACAACTGCTGTTCATTTCTGAACAGCTTCAATTCCAGTGAGCCCTCCACACCCTCCCATCGATAAGCAAAGACTCTCAAAGTTTCTGGTCTTTGTTTATGCTCATTGTGTTCTGTGATTCCATAGCCTCATTAGATTTTCTAATTGATTTCAGGAAAATGTATTCCCCAAGGATCAGGAAGTTCCATGTGTGTTAACCTGTTAGTGTGTGAGAGGCAGACATTGGCAGAAGTTTGAGTACTCAGTCTGTGGTCCTGAAAACATGACCCCTGTTTCCCAAAGTACAAAAACTAGAAATCAAATTTCCTTTTTATGAGCAGAACAGTGTGCTCCAGGCGAAGGAGCTTTCTTCTCCACTTATGAGAAATCACATCTCATTTGCTTATACAATTAATACCAGAACACTCTCTCCCCAGAGCACTGGCTTAAAGCGTTTTGAAGGTCCTATTAGTTCCTGCTTGGAGTTCAGGGATAGCTCTGAGGGAGCAATTACTTTGTCACCTCTATTCATGCACCAAGCATAAAACGAGGGTGATTGTTTTATTGTAAAGAGATATTCCAAAGTAGGAAAAATGTTCCTTCAAGATTATATGCACAGTAGGAAACACCAGTTATTATGTTTTTAGTTTATCCCCAATGCTCTCCTTCCATTTGGTTGCCTTTTAAGACTCAGCTATGCCATTCACCTCATCATTTAAAAAAATATCTATATGTATCCAAAGTTAAAGGTGAAAAAAAATTACCTGAGCTTTTGGAAAGTATTTTACATTGAGGTTTTTTTCTAAGGCAAAAGAATATTCCAAAATGAAGACTGAGACACAACCAAAATTTTAAAAATGTCACAAGAACATTTGTAGAATTTTATTTCCCCTTCTGAGAGTTAAGCATCCTCCCTTGAACCCTCCTTGTTATTTAGCTTCTTGGATATGTGGATCTGTGTGCTTATCTTGTACTTTAAGGCTAATATCCACTTATAAGTGAGTATATATATACCATGTGTATTTTTCTGCTTCTGGGTTACCTCACTGAGGATGATATTTTCCAGTTCCATCCATTTGACTGCAAATTTCATGCTGCCCTATTTTTAATAGCTGAGTAGTAGTCCATTGTATAAGTGACAAGAAAGAAAAAGTTAAACATAAAAACCAAAAGCCATCTCAGCCAAGAAGTGTGGGAGTAGGTAGTAGCCAGGAAACGCTCTTCTTTCATGGGTGACATCCTCAGATGTCAAAGGCAGCAGGATTCACAGATAATTTCAGGAGTCTGTTGGCAGCTTGCACAAGTGCGGGGATGGAGGAGCCTGTGAGGAGGGAAACAAGAATGAGGACTGTGGGACAGGGGAAGAGGCTCGTTCCTTAGTCTTCTCATTCATTCCTATCATCTCCCTTCGGCCTTGACTTAGCTACCTGCAGTACAGCTGGCTCTTCATCCTTCCTTGTTCTGCTTCTCCTTTAGTCTTTTCTGTCCACAGGAACACTGTAGCAAGGATACAATAGCCATGCAGACGTGCTTGCTACAAGTCTAAAGATAGTCTTATTCAGCTAAGCACCCACATCTATGCTCCTTCCCTGTTTGCTCAGCTTGTCCCTAACAAGTACACATTTCACCCTAATACTGAAAAAAAAAAAAAAAGAATTAGCTGAAGGAATAGACAATACTTTGTGATAGCATGGTTGGGGCAGCTATGGGGACTCTCTATTGCTCTGCTGCACTAGACACCGCTCTTTGAGACACTAGACAGACCCAGCTCTTTGAGACACAGATGGGAAAGAGGAGAAGGGAGGGAGGGGACTGTGCTCCTACCTGCATGGTCATGAAGCCAGGCCACGGCTTTCCTTTCCAGAAGCTCCCACTCACACTTCAAGTCCTTGCCATGGGCATGCAACCACAGCACAGCCAGCACTGTGGCCCAGGCTGAGGGGTCCCCATGCTGTAAATCAGACAGAAACTTCTGTGATATTTCAGGCAGGGCAGGAAGCCAAGAGATTTACTATCTCCTTCCTTGTCTGCTGCTACATGAAAATTCCTGCCCCATCCTTTCCATAAAGACTAACCAGAGCTTCAAGAAAATATTCTATTACCACTTAGAAAAGGACTTAAGTCATAAGTCTGGTGTAACCATCATCATATTTCTTAAAATACCTCAAACACTGAGTGCATAGAAACTTAGACTCCAGTAAGAGAAGAAAATGTTATGTTTGAATTCTTTAAAGTATTATGCTCAGACATTTTTTATTTGTATCTTCAACTGCTTAACTATTTCATTAGGAAGAATCAATAGCACCTTTCCAAATATAAACACTACAAAAGTGAAAAGATTTATCTAGAATTAATTGTGTAGTAATGGTGGATATTGGAATTATGCCAGTGATTGACATGGTTCACAGCTTAGGGTAAGTGACATGTGAAAATCTATAATCATAGCAGAATGAAGCTCATCCTGAGGGGTCTTGGTTCAGATCTACTGCTCACATTGCCTGTGGCTGCCTGACCCCTGCAGATTCCATGCGCAACTGCTCTTGAGTCAGCTCTCTGTCTCTATTCAAATGTCATCTGAGGATGAAGGACCAGAAACAATTACTGACTTTTATTCCAGCTGTATAGTTTTTTGTTAGTGCTGCTACTTCTCATGAAAATTTACAAATTCGGTTCAGAGATCTCAAGGGACCTTGAGTCTCCTTTTCATCACTTTTTCTTTTAGTTCTATTTTTACTAATAGAAATCTTTCCTGTATCTCTTCAATAGGGTCATCACTGAAAATACAGACCTGTAAAATTCCAGAGCTTAGTAGGTTCAAATATATGTTTCCATTAGTGATATCAATTCATTAATCAATAGTATTATTTTTAGCTAATATAGACTCAGTCTGATGATTTATTATTTAAAATTTTCAAACTTCTACCTGATATTCAGCTAACAACATGAGCTATGTATTCCACTTTTACTATGTTTTTACAGAACTGATTATATGATCTCATGTATGCTGAGGTTGAATTCTCTTGGTGATGTAGTTCTTGAACTAGTAGCAGCTCTCATTTTTTAGCTTTAAAACAGAATTATTATTTTGACAAGGAATCATTATGAAATAGTTTTGAAGAAATATTCCCATGGCTTTCTTTAAATAATTAAGTCTGTTTCTATATTACAGTATAGACACCTCTACTGATTAAAAAATTTACCTCTCGGCAGTCCTGATGAGACCTGAAAATCTAGGGTCAGATGGAAGGAGAGGAGGACCTCCCCTATCAGTGGATTTAGAGAGGGGCAGGGAGGAGATAAGGGAGGATGGGTGGGATTGGGAGGTAATGAGGGAGGGGGCTATAGCTGGGATACAAAGTAAATAAACTATAATTAATATAAAAACTAAAAATTTAATTAAAAATTTACCTCTGATTTGCATTCACTACATTTCATTGACTCAGTAGCCAGCCATAGCTTGGAGGTAGAGTAAAAGTAGTATAACCATGGAATATCTGAAGTTTATTTAATTATGTTTCACAAGTTAATAAGTTGGAACTATATTTCTTCTTCATGATTTGATATGACTTTTATTGAAAATTCAGAAGGCAAACTTATTGACTTTTATTGACAATTCAGAAGGTAAACTTAAAATTCTGAATAAGGTGTACTCTAGTCAGTCTATGTAAGAACATAAAAATAGCAATAATAGGTTTACTAATGGAAGCTCTAAAGACAGAGCATTCTAGTATTGAATCTAGCTTTGCACTGACTGGCTCTCACAGTGTTCATTTTTTTTCCCTTTTTTATTGATTTATTATTTATTATAACTTACTCACTTTGTACCCTGGCTGTAGCCCCAATCCTCAACTCATCCCAGTGCCACCCTCCCTCCCTCTTCTCCCCCTATGTTCTTCCCTAGTCCTCTGATAGGAGAGATCCTCCTCCTCTGCAGTCTGAGCCTAGCCTATCACATCTTCTGTGGCCTGGCAAGGCTGCCCCCTAGCCCCAGGGAAAGGTGACCAAAGAGCCAGCCAGTAGGTCCATGTCAGAGACAGCTCCTCCCCTTCCTAGAGAACCCACATGGAGACTGAGCTCTCTATGGGCTCCATATGAGCAGGGGGTCTAGGTCCTCTCCATGTATGGTCCTTAGTCGGGGCATCAGTCTCACCAGCACCCCTTGGGCCCAGATTTTTTGGCTCTGTTCATCTTCTTGTGGAGCTCCTTTACCCTCAAGAATTTCTCTCTCCCCCTTCTTCCATAAGATTCCCTGTACTCTGTCCAAAGTTTGACTATGAGTTTCAGCATTTCCTTTGATACGCTGATGGGTAGAATATTTCAGAGGCCCTCTGTGGTAGGCTCCTGTCCTGTTTCCTGTCTTTTCCCACTACTGACGTCCATCCTGTTTGCCCTTCTGAATGAAGATTAAGCATCTTCCCTAGGGTCCTCCTTCTTGGTTAGCTTCTTTAGGACTACAGATTTTAGTATGTTTATCCTATATTATATGGATAATATTCCCTCATTTAGGATGATCTTTTCTAGTTCCATCCATTTCCCTGCAAATTTCATGAGTTCCTTGTTTTCAATTGCTGAGTAGTATTCCACTATGTAAATGTACCACAATTTCTGTATCCATTCATCTGTTGAGGGACATTTAGGTTGTTTCCATAATCTGGCTATTATAAAAAAAGCTGCTATGAACACAGCTGAACAAATGTCCTTGTATTGTTGAACATCTTTTAGATATATGCTCAGGAGTAGTAACTTTGATCTTGAGGTAGCACTATTCCTAATTTTCTGAGAAAGCGCCAGACTGATTTCTAAAATGGTTGTACAAGTTTATGTTCCCACCAGCAATGGAGAAAGGTTCCCTTTTCTCCACATCCTCTCCAGCATCTGTTGTCACTTGAATTTTTGATCTTTCTGATGGGTGTAAGGTGAAATCTCAGGGTGATTTTGATTTTCCTTTAATGTTCAATTTCTTCATCTATATAGCTACATAAATAGAACCTGCTTTAATTAAGGGAAATGAGAATCAAATAAATACATGAATATTAAGTGTTTAAAATTCTGTCTAGAATAATGTGAAGATCAAAAATATCTGCTCTTACAATGAGGCCTCAGTGAATAAGACTAACACAGAATAGTGTTTAGTTTTCTCTTTGATATACATCAGTCTGACCATGCCTTCCAGTAGCTAAGCCATTATTTCCATGATTTTTATGCTCCAGATAAAGTGGAAATGATTTAATCTTTTACATATTATAAATTACATTCATCTTTGCATTATCTATAGTTTTATTTCTCAGCTGGCTCTGGTTCATTCCAATTCTAATTATATTCTAAGTTCATGAAGTATACCCCTTTCCCTTGTTTCACTTTGCATCTCACCATGGCAGGGTTTGCAACCTTGGCATCTTCTAAATTAGTGCCCAGGATTTTGGTCAGATCTTCATCCAGGTTCCAGGAGCCATTTGCCTTTTGAAGGGAAATCAGCTGCACAACAACATTCTCTCCAAAAGCTTTGTGAAAAGAAATATAAAAGAATGATGCCATGGAAAATTAATGGGGCCAGTGGGATACAGTCCACCTGAGGGAGATTTCTGAAGAGGAGGCTGTAATAAGGGTTCTGCAGTAACTCCACAGACTGTTTCTAGTCCATGATGGGTGGCAGTTGGTTTGGGTTCTGAAAGATGGCTGCAGAGTCTGCTAGGGCAAGGCCTATGACACCCTGATGGACTGTGTAGGCAGAGGCAGTCAATGGGCTTAAAGTAGCAGAGGACATGCTCACTCCACTACAGTAGGCTAGAAGGTATCAGGTGCTGTAATATAAATTAATAAAGCTAGACTCATTCTGGCAAATACATGAAAATGTCAAATATCACCTCCTGTCTGCTGCCTCCAATAAGACTTCTGCTAGGTAGAGAAAACTCCAAGATGACAAGAACCAAAGTTTAGTTTACGGTTACATAAGTCAGAGACACAATCTGAGGACCATTTCACCTTTGGGGTCACTTTGCAAGCTGTTTCTCTTGGTGGAAGAACACGCCCTTTTCACCTTTTTGCTGCTTTGCAAAGATAGGGATGCACCAAATACAGCATCTGTGAAAAACAAACATTGTTGAGAAAACTTTTCCCAGAAACCCACTCCCTTCGATTATAGAAGAATGCTTCATAGACTTCCTGGGATACTTACTTCTCAGGCTAAAAGCCAGAGGCTTAGAACGTAGTGCTTTTCCTGTGCATGGCATGCTAACTGAAAAACACAAATGCAGAGTGAAGATTGCAGCACCCTCCATTCTCTGTGCAAGCAAAGATCAAAAAGTGTGAGGATTAGAGTCACTGACCCTCTACCCACATCAGTGTCATTCACTAACAGAGGCAGTCAATGGGCTTAAAGTAGCAGAATGTGCCATTCCCCTGTGTGGCCTCCTCCGGTACATACACTCCCCCTCTGAGCCTTCATTCTACTTCTTACTGAGTTTTTCGAAACCTCTCACATGTGCTAAACATTCATAGCTGCATCTTACCTTCAATACAAGAAAATTATTCCAGCTATGCCTTGCCTTGAAATATTGTTTTCTGTCCTAGAAAGATATTTTACCACTGCCCCTTTCAAAAGGAGTTCAACCTTATCTTAAGCATCCAGGTTCCAAAGAAAGGCTTGGCAATTTTCTCAGTCCAAGACTATTATTTTCTCTCTCATCTGGGTTATCTTCCACATTTCCTCACTACTATCATTGTTCAACTACTTAAGTCACCTCTTACCAGTACCCAAAGTACCCAAAAGACATACTACAGGCTATCAGTGCACTCCAAGCTCTTCATAATTTTGAGAATTATCAGCAGCATTATAGAAAGCCTACCTAACATCTTAATGCAAAGATCTTGCCGCCCTCAGATCTGTGGCGATGGCTCTAACACAGCTCTCTCATGCCATCAAGTTATTGGTATCACACAGAATTGTTTGGTATCTCAGAAGTATTTTAGTCTTACTTTTAAAATACAGGACCCATATCTCTAGTGTTTTAACTTAGTGTTTCCTATTTCAAAAAGGGTCTTTGACCTGACTTCTGCTTAGTCCTTGATTGTACTAATTTTTCAAATATGTCACATCCCTTCAAATTTTGTTTTTCACTCAACTTAAAACAGGCAATAGGACAGGAGCCTACCACAGGTGGGACTCTGAAAGACTCTGCCCTGTAGGGTATCAAAGCAGATGCTGAGACTCATAGCCAAACTTTAGGCAGATTGCAGGGAATCTTATGAAGTAAGTAGGAAATAGAAAGACCTGGAGGGGACGGGAGCTCCACAAGGAGAGCAACAGAACCAAAATTCTGGGCACAAGGGTCTTTTCTGAGACTGATACTCCAACCAAGGACCATTCATGGAGATAACCTAGAACCTCTGCACAGATGTAGCCCATGGCAGCTCAGTCTCCAAGTGGGTTCCCTAGTAATGGGAGCAGGGACTGTCTCTGACATGAACTCAGTGGCTGGCTCTTTGATCACCTCCCCCTGATTGGGGTGGGAAGTAGCCTTACCAGACCACAGAGGAAGACAATACAGACAGTCCTGATAGACAAGGGTCAGATGGAAGGGGAGGGATGACCTCCCCTATCAATGACCTGGGGGAGGGGCATGGAAGAAGCAGAGGGAGGGAGGGCAGGATTGGGAGGGCATGAGGGAGGGGGTTACAGCAGGGATACAAAGTGAATAAACTGTAATTACTAAAAAAAAGACAAAAACACTCAATTAAGCCAATTACCACCCTTAATAGTATCTTTAATTTACAGCCATAATTTCTGATAATCAGAACTATATGGCAAAACCGTACATTAGAAATCAATTCAGTCCTCAACCCATTTCATTCTTAAGTTAAAGTTGCTGACCTCTACTGCAAATGATTCACATAACCCAGGCATCTGAATAATGTTTGTACCTACTGCAAAAAGGCACCAAATGCCACTGGACCCCTGCCATCCCAGAAAAATGATGGCATTTTTTATTCCTACTAATTCCCCTGTAGCTCTTTCAGACTTAACAGATTCAATCCAGTCATTTGCCCAATGTGTGGCCATTTTCAAGAACAGAAATCAGATTTGAATTAAATGGCTTCAATATTCAATGTTTATAGATATGTCTACATTGTGATATGTCCCTTGTGTTCTTTTGTACTTCTATATAAAATCTCTCTCCCAGTTGGACATAATCTATTTCTTTAGAAAATTTAAGGCAAGCCATAAATCTTTGGTGTAGAAGGATGAGAAAAATACAAGAAATTTAAGAAACTTATTTTAGTTTAAATTTATGAAATTCTGAAGCTTCCCTTTATTTAAATGATGTACTTGGATATTTGAAACTCAGTATACATAAGTTTGAATTGGAATGACACTTATAAGACTTACTTAAACACGCATCATAAGATCCGTAAGTCATTGGCCTTGGAATCACTCTATGAGACAGAGGCCCCTGTACTGGCTGATTCAGCTCCTTGTTTATGGCGATGAAAGCTGTGAAGGAGCTAAGAACTCCAGACTGAATGCTGATGTTCTTCACATCCTCTTTTGCCTCTTCTGAGGTCTCATTGGAGCCCAAGTCTTTGTTCTGAATCAAGGACTTTGCAGCCAACCGATGAATGGTGAAGCTGGAAAAAAAATTGCAGAAAATTAAAGAAAAATAACTGCAAATCAATTACCCAAGACTCGTAAAAGCTAGTAATTATAGATAGAAGGGAATGCAGAGACAAAGAGTTCAAAAGAATGATTCAGAAGAGAAGAGGTTAGAGGAAACAGCAGAGGTCAATGACAGGATGACTGAACCATCAAGAATGACAGAGAAAAAAGAAGGGGGGGTGAAAGGAGCAAGGAACAGAAAAGGAGGGGAGAAAAGAGGAGGAGAGGAAAAGGAAGGGAGGAGTGTGAAAGTGTGGAGAAAGAGAAGAAAAGTTGAATTCTTACCTGGCATTTGCCTTGGGTTGTAGGGAAAATGTCACCCTGTTTTCAAGAGCCTTGCCCTGAAGGGAGTATTTGAGGCACACTGCTCCTGAGCTTTCCCCTTGCTACATGTAAGAGAAAAGTAGGACTGACAAAACTGACATATAACCAGGAAAATGGTGAGCACTAGGGAACCTCCTCAGCTCAACAAAATGTAAGATTGAGAATCAGGTAGTACAAGATAGTATAGACATGAAGGCTGGCTGCCTGGCAAGTACCATATCTTGTTGAAATCCCAAACAATTATCACTGTTAACGAAACTTCTGATACAGGTTCCAATGAGAAAACAAACAAACAAACAAACTAAAAAACAAAAATACAAGAATACAAGAATAGTGACTCACGGGCATAATCCCAGCCAGCTGGGCATAGATAATTAACCTCTGACCCTTAAAGATGACAGTCTGCTCTGGAGAAAGCATGTTAGCATATAGACGAGGAGGCAAATCCCAGCTCAGAGATATGTCATCCACTCCATGCTGTAGAGCAAACTTCAGAGTCCCCAGAGCCTGTTGGAGGAGAGAAGAAACATAATTATACATAAGAATGATAATAATTGATGGTATCGATGGAGTATTTATCAGGACCAGGGGCATAATTCATGTGCTAAGTGAGAAATGCTAATTTTTCTCTACTTATGTGTTTGGTGAAGCTTCACAGGAGATATATAAAAGTATAGATATATATGAAGGCAATCTGTAAGAACAGAGGCCCCTGCAAAAATGAGTTAGCAAAGGGATACTGACAACATGGAAAGAGAAGCTTAGAAAGATAATCAGAGATATCTTCCATTTCTGTATACTAATAAAGGAATGTGAACTTAGCATGTCTTTGAGTCTATCACACACATACACACACACACACACATGCACACACGCTTGCTTGTTTTTTGTTTGTTTGTTTGTTTGTGTCTTCTGCATGAAGAATGGATTCCTACTAGATTTACTCAGAGTACAGACTGTAGTCCCAGACAGAGCAGCCAAATCTTTCACTTTCTTTTTCTCTGGTCTTCAAAACAAATGTTGCACCTGCTTTAATTGTCTCCTCTCTGGAGTCACAGATACTATGCTCAGATGTCAGTCTTCATATATGAGAATGAAAAATTTTTAACAAACTAACAAGAAGACCTCTAGATGTATTGTCTAGCACTCATGAAAATGCGCCCTCCAGGAGAGGAGGTCATCTGCCTTTGCAGAAGTTTCCTTGTCCTGTCTCATGCTCACTCTGGATTATCCAACTCTGGGCATTTTGCCTGCTCTCACCTTGGCTTGCATCCTGTCCTTGCCTGTGATAAATTCTGCAGTGCCTCCTGATACCCGGGCAATGCCTTTGATTAAACTGGTGGAGGCTCCTTCCCCAATGCCAAATGAGAAACATCTGCAACAGTAAAATGATGAATGTTAGAGACAGTTTCTCCATAGCAGAATTATCAACTAACACGGGCTGATCAAAAGAAGGAGAGGAGGACCTCCCCTATCAGTGGACTTGGGGAGGGGCATGCATGCAGAAAGGGGGGAGAGTGGGTCCGGGAGGGGAGGAGGGAGAGGCTTATGGGGGGATACAAAATGAATAAAGTGTAATTAATAAAAGTTAAAAAAAACCACATGAAGCAATACTGTAGTTACTGCCAAGTCAGTACAGTGCTATCATTTACAAATTGTACTTTATTTTTATGGGCTGTAATAAGAACCTTAATAAGTGAAACAATATCACAAGTCTTCTATAAGGAAAGACTCAGTTTCATTTTGCTGATAGAGATCCAGGGTTCAGAGAATTCGCATTATCTGTCTTAAATTCTATCCTCACTACAGAGCAGATGGGGCAGCAGCTATCTAGCAACATTCTATCTCCAAAATTCCTCTAGTAAACTATGAAAATATAAAAGTGACAAGTAAATGGACTGACATCTTCGCTGATACATTCGGCATCTGTGGACTTTTTGTTAATATGAGTCATCATCCCCAAATCTTAGAATTTATGTTTTCAGTACATAAGCATGAGGACCAAAATTTATATTGTTTTATTCCCTGTCAATAACCTATAAGGCAATCACTATGGTTTTAGCATTTTCAATTTGGTCAATAGTGGAATTTTCAGACACTTGTCCTACAGAAGACCCAGAAGTGAAATACATGACTTCTTAAGAGGTTCTGACATTAAAGGAGTCAAATACAAGGCTTAAGACAAAAGGAACTATGATCTCTATTCACAGAAAACCTACACTATATTATTGAATATTGAAGATAGAGACCTAAAAACAGCAGTTTTGATGAATTGTGTAAAGCAGCCAGAAGCTACCATGACAAATGGCTCCAATGACTGCTGAGAGAATATGAACCTAGGAGCCAAGACCTGGAAATGGAGAGAAGAAGAGTAAAATGTGCCTGTATATACTGTCCAATTGTCATTTGAAGCACGTGACAAGTATGTAGGTTGAAAACGCAGCAGTTTCAGAAGTAAGAAAATTGTAGTTTTGAGTTTTGTCAGTGGCAGGTATCCTTGAAAAGAGGTATCCTGAAAATTTTCCACAGAACAATGTAGAAATACTAGTATCTAAGAAGTAGAGTTCAGTAAAAAGTGGACCACCTAAATTTCTTTACATGTTAGCTGAATTAAGGATGTCAGCTCTCAGTCTAGACAACAACTGAAAGCAAAGAGTACAACCTATCAGGGGAAAGATGCCATTTAAATGCATATAGTCCAAAAACCCTATCAAGTCCACAACGTCTGATTAGCACATTGGCCATTTCTAATAAACATTTAAGAAAAAAACAAACATTTTTTAAGAAATAGAAATAGGAAAGTGTTTCAGCTCATTTTGTGATGCCAGGTGTGCATAGATAACAAAAGCTCACAATACAATTTAAACTTCACAGGACCATTTCTCATTAGTGAATATTCAAAATCCAAAACCATACGGTTAACTAAATGTCACATTATGTGACAGAGCTCATTCATTAAGACTGAGATGAGTTTACCCAAAACGCAAGGTGGAACTAAGATGTAACAATAGTCACCATTCCTACACAGAATAAAGGACAAAATCACCTCCTATGGCAAAAAGTGGATGAAGTTCAACTTTTACGCAAATGCACATATTCTGGGAGTCTGAACAGCATGTTAGTGTTTGCCCACGCGTGTGTGCACAGACACACACACACACACACACACACACACACTTCTCTTAGGTAATAAAAATAATAGAGAGTCTCATTAGTCTAATTAAGAATAAATTTCCAATAAAGACACTTGTAGGGAAGACATGGGCTCACAGCAGAGAGAACAAGATAAGAGGGGGTTGAGGTGAGAGAAACAAATGAGGGAAGGAAGAAAGAAAGGAAGGAAGGCAGGAAGGAAGGAAGAAGGCAGGAAAGATCAAGGAATTTTTGAAAATGAGCACAATGGATGCTCTAGTGATCTGAAAATCAAGAATTAGCAGAGATGATCAATTTATGTGGTTTAGTCCTAGAATATATTTATACCGATGGGCCAATGGGATGGAACAGAGGACTCAGAACAAACCAGCATATGTACATGTGCTCATTGTGACAACCAAACACTGGACTTCAGTGAGAAAATAACCAATACAAGATCTACCAAATATCTGTAGGGAAAATGAACTTGAAGTATATTTTAGACACGCTAAAGAAAATTGTAGACACTGCCAAGCAATCTCCAATTCTGGGGACCCTAACCAGGCAGATTGAAAGTTCAAATCATATTTGGGCTATAACTAGTTCAAAGTTATCTAAGAAGACTTAATTACATGCGATCTCAAAATAAAATATTAATTGAATCCTGGAATAGAGCTCTGTACTGGAGCTGATATACAATCAGTTGTGCTGGATTTCTTAATTAAAATTGGATGGGAGATAGCCTAATGACTGGAAAAGGCTCCTCCTTGAAATTATGCATTACTAAACAAAAACCCAGTGCCAGGAATAGGATAACTGCCTTGAGGGAAAAAAAAAAAGCCATTGGTCTTGCCATTGCTCATGGTTGCCTGTGGAAGAGAGATGTTAAGACTCTATTTCCAAAGCCACCACACACCTTCAGTTGTATAGCCACGAGTATACCCACCAGCATTCGATAAATAGCCCCAATCCAACAGTCATAGAGATGCCACTGATTAAACAAAATGGGTCACACTATAAAGCAAAAGGGCATAAAATTTGGAAAGGAATAAGTAGGAAAGAGAAGACTGATGGAGATAGGAACAAGGGAGAGGAGATAGTAACCAGAATGCATTATGCGTATTTATGAAATTTTCAAAGAACCAATATAGAGAAACCAAAAAAACTCTGCATAGCTTGAATAGAGGAAAACCTTAACAGCACATAAGAAAGAAGTAATCACAAAGAGAAACTTCAGAGAATACAAATTGAAATGGCAGTTACTTGAGTCAGAGATGGTGGCATGTAGCTGCAATCCCAGCACTCTAGAGGCAGAAGCAGGCAGGTTGACCCATAGAGGCTAGCCTGGTCTAGTAAGGGATCTCCAGACCAGTCAGCACTATATAGGGAAGACTATCTTGAAAGACAAAGCAAAGAAAACAATTTTGATAGTGAACTCTAAACTACGGAGTAAGAAAATAATTATCAATATATTCACACACAAAATAAAATGAAATACATTTCAGTAAGAAAATTGTAATGGAGAAAACAAAAGAAATGGTAAAGAGATTGAAGGTATATGAAAGAGGACACTCTAATGACTTAAATATTAAAAGGTATATAAAGTAGCAATACCAGGAAAATAAAACTTTAAACAATGAGACACTATAGTTTCATACACAAAAATGGCTAAGACTGAAGAACAGGAAAGGTCAATTTTGTTAGGAAGTGAAGCTTCAAGTAATCATTTGTAAACTTGGTGTGGGTTAAATGAGGAGAGTTTGTGAACCTGTTTGCCATCCCACTGCAATTGGAACAGCTCTGTCTACTTAAAGAATGATATATGTGGGTAAGTATGCTCATGGGACTATGCTTTGTTTTCTGCAGACTTGGATTCAAGCATCCCCTGTAAATACATGGTAGCATTTGCCTTTAGCTAACACCTATCTTCCCAAATAAATTAAATCTCCAGTGCATTGCTTGTTGCATGTAATACTATAATACTACAATGCTAAAAGAAAACCATCATATGAATATCAATATAAAATATAGTGAGTTCTTTCATGAAGAACATACACAAATGCAACTTGACTGTGGCTACGTGCAAAGTATGTCTACATTAAAAAAAACTGGTGAAATAAAAACTAAAAGTGATGTATGAAGAAGAAGACACATACCATGAAACTCAATATGAAACAAAAACAAGAAAAAAATGCTCTTAATCCAGAACTTTACATCAGCTAGGTTTAAAGTAGTGAGTGGTAGAAAGAAAACAAGAGAAGACTGATACTGTCTAGCCCTAGACTTATGGTAGCCACACAGAGTATACATAATGGCAGATCATCTACCGAGATACCAAATATTTGATTTACTTTTTATTTTAACTTGCCAATATTTTTCATAATGAAAATATAATTCAATATATCCTTCAGAGCATTAGAAAAATGAGGAACAATAACTTTGTGGCATCAACATTAAGTGGAAAACAATTTTTAAGATTTATTGAGAATAAGTGGTCGGCTAGTTAACCGAAAAATCTGTGAGTCACTGTGTCCCTTTGCAAGCATAGGAAGCGCTGGTAGCATGAGGAACAAGTCATATGTGGAGCTGCCTGGGCTCCAGTCAGTACAGCAGAAACCACACTCTCTTCATACCTGTGTTTCTTGCTGTTCAGCTCAACTTCTCTAATGACCCTAAAGGTGTCACTAACTTCTCCATCTGTGAAGACAAAAATCTGTAAAAGAAAGAATGCATTTATTGAGCCTCAGTGGAGCTCATCAGAAGACAATGTCCCTGGCCCTCACGGACTACAACTGTTTCCAGTCTCTGAAGCATCAAGGGACACTGCCACTTGCTCCATGCTGGCACAGAGGCTCTTCAGACCCCTGAGAAGTTTCACATGCTCCCCATGCTGCTTCATCTGAACCTTTTGTGATACCAACTGCCCTCCATTGGAATAAAGGAGGAAAGCTGCATCTGGTCTTTCTTCTCTTTGCTATATGGTGGATAACTTAACATATTATTTACTCAATTCTATAAGCAAGAACTGCTCAGAACTGAGTTATTAGAGAATTTCATTCTATCCCAATTAGCTTAGCCTGTTAAAGTTTTTCTCTTTTCAAGCAACACAGAGTATTTTGGGTATTTTTGTTTTGTTTTGTTTTCTGTTGTTTGTTTGTTTTGCTTTGATCTCTCTGTGCTTCCAATACTCACTTGTAAGGGATGGCCAGCAATGGAGGGTGCCTTGTAAATGTTGCAGAGTGGTGTCAAGATTTCAGTGCCTCCTAGATCTGCTTCTAGATCCCTCACTCTTTTCACGGCCTCCTCCATTGTTTCCTGAGTGTACTTCACACTCTCCCTTAGAGAAAAAAGTGTGTCTAGTCACATGACAGTTGTACATTGTCACTCTGATATTCCCATCAGAAAACTATTGTCACAAAAATTACTCCCAACGACCCCAGTGTTTAGGTCAACTCTGTATTAATCATTTTAAAAGTGCAGATCTTCCTTTAATGTACATTCTTTCACAGACCATGGTCTTCCCAGAAACTTACGGAAAGAATTTTTCATAGGTAGATCCAAATCCATAGATGTTAAAATAACAACCCATAGGTAAGCTCTTCAGCAACAGCAACAGAGTTTCCTGAAGATGAGAGAAGATGAGGAGATGAAAGGAGAGAGAGCTCTACCAAACATACAGACCCAAGTCTAGTTCCTAAGGTAGGAAATGTCACCATTTTATGTGACCTTGCATTTCAAGGTTGAGAACCGAGTGGCCATGTTTGCTGTTGCCAGATGCAGAACTGACCTACAAGTGGTTCCTATTCCTACCCTTCCAAATCCTTCTCACAAGGCACTGCTGACTAGTGACAAGTCTGGCTTTACCTTGGCAGCTTCTATGCGCAGCTGAGAATTTTTTTGGTTACTCATGGGGGATTCCATACTTCCTGAGCGGTCCACGAGAAATACAAATTCTCCACAGGCCCTTGAGGCCTCCACTTCTGGGATATCTGGGTAGAAGCTCACCATTGCAGAAGGAGCTCCCATCAAACTATCTGTACAGAAAGGAGAAGAACCCTGTAAGGTACAAGGGAACTCAGGTGTTCTAATGTCCCCGAGAATCAATTATCAATTCAATAGAGAACTCAGAAAGATCAAGTCTAGAACCCCATGTTTGCACTTTTTGTGCTGTTTGCACAGGACTAAAAGTAAGCTATCAGTGTAAAAGTGAAAGGAGTAGAACAGAGGGGAGAGGAAGGAAAACAGGGTAGGAATGAATAGGCAATAACAGCACAGCAGTATCATTGTGTGCAAATTCTTGGCACCTTAACACTTGAATAGGACACAATAGCTTAGCGTCCAGCATGAGCTTAAAATTCCTAAGGAAGGTAAATCTCACCAAAATCTTATTAATAGAAAAGTAATCACATGGATCATTGATTAAGTCCTTACTCTGGCTATTCAGGGCAAATTGATACTCACAGGCCTGAATGCTTGAAATGACAAATTCCAAGAGCAGGCTACTCAGAAAAGTTACCCTAGAAAACTAGGTGAAAAAAACTATAAACACGAACAGGAATCAGATCTTTAGATATGCACATCATGCAAAAGTAGCATGGTTTTTAATATGTAACTTAGATCTTCTTACCCTGGGAGACAGGTGGTTATCATGACGCTAGCACTCTTTTGGGAAGCCAGACGCATGCCCATGAGAATCATGGAATGGATGTCTACACTGCTTGGGAAAAGGTCATGTCAGCAGGCAGCACTCCATGTATGGTGTCTACTAGTGCTTTCAAACTAATTCCAATGATTTCACTTTCATAAGTCAAAGCTTCAATCTTTTATAAAGGATCACCTCTACTTCCAAGCCTCAGTTTGCTATTCTAAAGTATCAGGGTAGTAATTCCTGTTATAGGGTTATTGTAAGGTTACACAATACAATATGCTGAAGGAATTCAGGGTAAGGTTTAATTCATACTGAGATGTTAATTATAATTTTATACATTATTCTTTTTAATTTGTGTAGTTTATATTCTAATTTAACACATCACTTAGTTCATACAGTGTTGTGCTTCATGCTGGTATCACATTAAAGGGTTTCAGTGGGCCAAGCTGCCTCTTAAGCTTCCCTTGTGCTTCTGAAGGACATGAGAACAGGCAGGCATCTGGCAAAATTCATGCCCTAGAAAGCAGGAATGAGAAATCATAGATGGACGGAATTACCAAGACTGAGTAAGATATGACCAACTATATCCTTTGATAACCTGCAAATCTGGTCTCAGAAGACATGAGGAATCTTCATAGGAGTAGGAGACATCACAGAAAGAAACTAAGACCTCAGTTATCACATAATGAGATACAGAATCATGAGGTTCTATAGGGTGAATTACAATGATCCTAACTGAAGACCAAATATGAGTTAGAATATTTCATAAGAACCAAAAAGAGGTCAGAAAATCAACAATGACAACAAAGACAGCGCATGCGGTTACAAGAAATCCAGGAAGGCTGGGATTCCTCTGAGTGACCTCAGAGAGAAGTGGTCAGATAGTGAGGGAAGAACAAAAAGCCCCTACTTGTGGTAGAGTGTTAAGTCACCTTTGTCAGACACTATAATGTGAGATAGGTTGTGGTTGGGTATGGAAAACCAGCTTCATGAAAAACTCCTCACAGCGCTTACAATTACAGCAGCAAGAGCTCAAACCTAGATGTCACACTGTGAAAATAGCTGACCCCCAAGGAGCTTCCATAAATCCAACATGAAAATGACAGAGTTTCAGCACCCCTCCTGTGTTCTCTGATGACCCCTGCAAGCTAGTGCAAAATGGGCCAGAAAAGGCAAAACGAACAGAACACCAATGTGTGCTGGACCAGCTTTAATAAAAGTTCAGTGCACTCATAAGGAAATGTGCAAAACAACAGTCACTAAGTGTGGATAAGAAAGGAGTCTCCCTGGGAAGCTAAGCTTAATGTAAGAAAAAAAATCAAGTAGGCTACAAAGAAAAAGTTTGAGTGAAAGTTTTAAAGTTCAACTTCTTCAGGACATAGGAGACCTGAAAATAATTCTATGTTAAATTTGGCCATTCCTACTAGTCATAAGGCAACACAAACAAACAAACAAAAAAAAAAACCCCAACCAAACCACAACAATGAAAATGAAAACTGGCAGCAAGATGGCATGCAGGTGTGACAAATTAATCACCAAAAAATTTACAAAACATTATTATTCATCTAAGAAAAGTTACTTTTACATATTTCCTAGATTATAGTACTGTGAGTTTTCTAAACTGTGATTTTATAGTGCTAAGAGGAATTATAGCTCTATTTCCTTCTCATTATTTGATACATTATTTTGATGACGGCATTATAACATGTAACTGATAACATAAATTGTGACTCTATTGCATTTTAATCATTTAATAATGTTGAATAATATTAAGTCAACATCATCTTCATATCATAGAATTACTTTGATTTATTTCAAAGAAAATATTATAAATATGAGAATTACCAAATAAAGCATTTATTTTACTGTTTACGTCCCAAATACTTTCAAAAACCATTTGAATCAAACTTATTTGCTTCAACACTATCTCTCAGTATAAAACATACCACATCATGTAAAGCATGAGGCTTTATCAAATTTGGACATCTCTGATCCTATAAAAGGAGTAGTCACAAGAATATTTATTTGCCTTTTTTTGTAAAGATCAGTCATTGTCACATGTTGATAATGGGCTGCATATTTTCTTATTAATTATTTGGTCATAATTTTCCTCTAATTATCTAGTAATCCATGTAAATTAGCCCATAAGACATAATCACTTAATTATGTATTAAGCTCAATTATTTTTCATGTGGAAGTGAAAAGTTATAATGGCCAATTATTGATCCTGGATAAAGGATAGAAGATCAAGGATGATGAGCATAACATCTTAGAAAGGGACCATAGTGGGAGATAGAAAATACCTGGCTTCATGTCTGGCATCCCCATCTCCACAGCTACGCTTGGGCTGTGCACCTCAGTGTAGTAAATCAGGAGTTCCACATCTCGGTCAAACTTGTGTCCTTCAGCCAAGGAAACCTGAGTAAGAGACCAGCAGAGGAGCTATGTTAGAACTCCCACCAATTGCTTCTTGAGATAAGGTCAGAGTTCAGGATTGCAGGCTCCTTCCTCAAATACAGGAAAGACTGGCATAAAAAGAGTCTATACTTCATGCAGAATAGGAAAGGTTGGATAGTGTGCCTCTTCAAACATGGCCAGAAACACAAGAGACATAGGGGCAGGTTGAATGAGGACCTGGTCAACAACGAAGACAGAGGAGACTGAAAATAAGTGTTCTCTTACTAGTCACCTGAGCAGAAGTATTGTCCTCTGCAAGGTACTGAAGAGGACTCAAGGAGCAGTTGGACTGGACCTTCTCAATGCCATGCTGGGAAGTGATGGTGGCAACCATGCTGAGGGTGTAGGGCAGGTCCTTCAAAGGAGCTACGGGGCTCTTTACATTCAGGCAACTGTTCGCTGACTGTTCTACAAAAAGTATATTAACAACTTCTAGCAAAACCATAATTTTGTTTATTTCCCCAATCATTCGATCACTGGTTTTCAAAGGCCAAAATTACTTACCTGAGAGCTGGTATCTCGGATTCAAGATTGCCGGGAGCAAGTAGCGCAGGGCCCCATCTGTTTCCAGGGGAAGTTCCTGCACATACCTCAGGGTAACTGCCACCTTAGCTCCAGGCTGGAGGTTCCCCACATTGCAAGAAAAGACATCTCTGGAGTAGTCATCCTCTTCCAATAAGTAAGCTTCATAGCCCTGAGAGAGGGCTTCCTCATAGTTGCTATGTGCCTAGATCAAGGTTAGGGCAGATTGAAATAAAATCACAGGGAGTCAAGAAAGTATGTACTGTTCAGAGGGAGTGTTATGGATTCTGTGAAATTTATAATTATTCTGATAGCTGCCACTTGATTCCCTCTGACTTATTGCTTTTAGGCATGTAGGAAATAAAAGTGAATGAAAGAAGGAAAAGTCATTATCTGCACTTATGAATTGTTTATAAAGATTAAAGTAGAATGTAATTTAAAAGAAGAGATAATGTACTAATCCCTCAGACCTTCGCCTTGTCCTGCAATTCTGCCACAATTTTCTTCCCATCCACCAAAGCTTCAAAGCTGTAGACAGCAGAGTCTTCATCCATGGGGAAGACAAAGAGTGCCTCTATTGGGGCTTTCTCTTCATTCTCATAATTTAAGGTTGCAGACACATCAACCACAAAGTCATTGACGGACAGGGTTACAGAGATGCTCTTCAGTGGCACTGGGGAAAAGATCAGTGTTTAGGAAATCAGCAAACTTTACTAGGGTGACACTCATAGATACAGAGTTGTGCTGGGAACAAAGATCCCATCACTAAGAGTTGTAAGCCAGGCTTACCCATCTCCTTCTTGCCTGTGATTAAACCGCAGTGATGCTCCATGGTGACTGCACGTTTCTGTGGAAATGACACATCATTAATAGGTCCATGGTAGGGGTTAAATTATCAATATCAGCAGTTTATGTGCTTATTTTTTTTGCAAGAGTAGCTTAAAATAATGAGTAATGTTATAGAGGAGACAAGAGGGTACGGAGAGGATACACCATTTCAGGATAGGAGCATAAGGCTCATTGCAGCTGCTACCGCTGGTTTC
Organism: Psammomys obesus; assembly: GCF_907164565.1. Classification (NCBI taxonomy): domain Eukaryota; kingdom Metazoa; phylum Chordata; class Mammalia; order Rodentia; family Muridae; genus Psammomys; species Psammomys obesus. Next base: position 1,608,650 of record NW_026596039.1, on the reverse strand, counting down.
ACTCCTGCTTTACTCCCAGAGGAGATTCTCTGGTTTGGTTTCACTGCAGAGTTGACAATGTAACTAGAAAATTAGCAGGTAGAGGCTGAAATGTCTGGAAAGCAATATATATATATATATATATATATATATATATATATATATATATACATATATTTATATCTCATTGGTAAAGGGAGAATATCTGGTAACTAAGGGCCAGAATTCTCCACAATTGCAGCCCAGCCCAGTTCTGACCATTTTTGGTGTCAAGTTCCCATATCCTCTGAACAGGCAAGGGAGCTGGGAGGAGCAGAAGGCTGTGCAGGCCTTCTGGCTAAAGGCAAAAAGCCTGTTTCAAGAAAACAGGTTAATCTTAACCAAACTGAGCTGCCAGAGGAGCAGTCTCAGGTTAAGAGATTAACACCTTTAGCTTTCCCAGGAGCCACCAAAAGTTTCAGATATCTCAGAGCTTAAAATGGCTGGTGTGTTAACTCTGAAATACAGTAGGTTCTGTCAGAGAAGCAAATGAGCCCTTTCTGGCAACACCGAGTTCTCTGCAAGAATGTCTGGATCACTTCTGGCTTGCCTGTTAGGAACCTAGCTAGAGGCTCAACAACAAAAGTATTTGTCAATCCAGACAAGAGCAGCAGAAACTCTTCGGGTTATAAAAGTAATTATTGATCCAAAAGGGTTTGATTCCTTGATTATCTCCTTTTAAGAAAGCAACAGCAAGTTTCATTTAGATTAAAAGAAAAGGTTTTTGTTTGTTTGCTTGTTTGTATTTTTAGCAGAAAAGGGGAAAATAAAATGTTGTTGGTTTTGTTTTGGTCCCAGCTGTGCAATGTGGTGAAAGAACCAGACTAACTCTGTAACCTATATTTCTTTTAATTGCCTTAAAACCTATATTTTTGAGTTATAGGCCTGTGTCAAGTTGAAGCCTCTCAGTATTTTTCCAGAAAACAAAGGAATGTAACCACCCCTGACTCTGGTCATCTGCATGGACAGAGATAAGGAAGTGAGCAAGCAAAAACCTCCACCCAGTAAAGAAAAATGACCAGACCTATGCCTGCAAGATAACATTGTCTGTGGCCAACTTCACATGTAGCAGGAAATTCCCAGCATGACTTAAAGATCAGATATTCCCCAGACATTCAGGACAGGACTGATAAGGCCTGAGAGCGTAAAACCACCCAATCATTTAAAAAGTCAACCGCCCTATAGCCCATTACCCAATCCTAAGTGGCCAGGACTGCACACTCCTGCCCCTCCCCCCGCACTTCCTGTGCTTTTCCTTTAAAACCCTTTTGTCTCTTTGCATGATGTGGTTTGGATGGCAACCACATCATGCAATGGCTTGAATAAACCTCTTGCATTTGCATCAATAAGGTCTCCAAAAGTTTCCTTCAGTTTCCTCTCCAGCAGTTAGGCTCCTGCTGGGCCTAACAGTTGTACTGATTCAGATGGTCCACAGCAGCAAACTATTTGCCTCATGAGGGCTCTGGGAGGAGTTCTTTGCCAGCTACAGATAGTTTACACCTGAGGACTCTGGAGAGAGAATAAATGCCAGAGTCTAGAGAGTGTGGGAGAGAGAAAGAATATTGTTGCTCCTGTTTCCTCCTTGCTGCTTCCAGTTGCTGTTGTGAGACAGGAAGATGGAGATCTCCTGAAATGAGGAATGGATTGGCTCCAAGGAACCCACCAACCTTAGCCACAATGAAAGATCCCCGGAGGGTATCTTCCGTCAGAGAGACCCCCTCCCAAGGATCAACGAGGCCATTCGGATGCAAACAGCAAGAGGCTTTTATTTTGATACACGGATACCCGGGGCGATAAGTCTTTCGGAAGACTTCCGCGGCCCCTGGGTAGGAAGCTGGGGTTTTTATAGGGTTTTAGGGCAGAAGCACTGATACAGAAGCGAGAGGGCATGGTTATAGGGGGCTGATTGGTACGTTTACACGAGACCACAGTTTGCGTCAAAGTTTGGCAGGGGCACCAAGATTCCAGGAACTGGGTGGTCAAGGGGGGTAGGATGACCCCTTGATGTGGCCCGCCACCTGTTATTTTGTTTTTCTCTATCTTAGCTGAAACAGTCTCACAGATATCTATGAGAGTGATTAACACAAACTGTTTTTAGTATGACTGGGGCAGCCTGACCATAGATATCCCAAGTGGGTGACACAGCTAAGATTTCTCAGCAATTTTCCAGTTTCTCATCTGGCCTTCAGAGTTTTACAAAACAGTGGTGTCTCACAAAATGGCATTAGCTATGTTTAACTTAGGGTGAGGCTGGGGTCTTTCAACAGAAAGCAGCTAAGAAAGAACTGTGCCCCTTTCCCCACAAATTCTCTCCTACCTGGTGTTGGGGTATTGGAAGGGATTGGGGTAGAATAGGGAGAAAAAGAGAAATGTAAATAAAAGTTTTCAAAAGACTAACTCGAACATTTAAGCTCATTCAATATCACCATTCTCCACACAGAATGAGAGAAATATGTATGTGTAGGAAATTTCCAAGACTAAAGTTTGGCCCAAAGGAGATATATGTCAGTGAGGTTGGGTGCCAGTGTTGTTCCTGTTGACACTGTTATTATTTTTAATGGGATTAATTCTATTTTCAGATCATTTTTTCAATTTTTAATATTTTATTTTTATGTTATGTGTAAGAGTGTCTGCCTGGGTGTATCAGGCAGACACTCTTACACATAACATTGTACATAGCAGAGGCCAGAAGAAGATGTCGATTCCCCTGGAACTAAAGTTACAATGGTAATGAGCTGCCATGTAGGACCTGGGACTTGCACTCTGATCCTCCAGAAAAAAAGACCGAGCTTTTAATGATGCAGTCTCTCTTTAGTCCCCATTCCTAAGTTTCCACATGAATACCACTGTAATTCAATTGACATCCTGTATCAGACTCCTCTTAGTCACTTTATTTAGGACTTAGTACTTAAACTACCTACTGTTTTGCTCTTGATATTTATATTAAAGATATTGTCATGTGAGCCACTACTGGTCCAAATGCAGAGAAGAAATAAGAGACTGTGGAGTGCTAGTCCTAAATGATGATCTGTATCATCCTGTCTGCTCCCCCCCCATACCCCTAGAACATCTATCACACTGAAACAAATGTTCCAAGAACATAGGGGAGAGAGAAAAGAGATCAGGGAGGACTATTATAAGTCAATGTTTTCTGTCCATGACAGGGCTACTATACTCATGAACTCAGAGCAGGTATTGTTACCTGCACAAAACATGCCCAAAGATATGCCCGCTCAAGATGGTCAATATTTCAGCACAGATCAGGAAGGGGCACATACACTCCAATCCTGACCTGAGGAGTTTTGTAGTTGATAGCTGCTTGGAGTGTGACAGTCATTTCTCTTCAGGGCCTTGGTCCTTGGTAGGATGCCTATACTCCAACTGAGAGCCTTGCACCTACATATACAAGCAGCACTACTGGATTCAATAAGTTAAGGAAAAAAAATAAAAGGATATGTTGTTGGGAGAGGGACCTGTCGTAGAGCAGAGGAATTGGATGGTGATAATCAGGGGAGACATAAACAATACATACCGTACACATCTGTACAATTTTTAAGGGATAAATTAAAAACTGTGTATTTGAAAAGACATTCTCAGGTATAAAGAGATTATGTGTAGAATATTTTTCTTTCTTTTAAAACAAACTTTCCTAGTTATATTTCATGAATTGATCATGATTTTATGGTAAATACTGTGTCTGCTACGATGACAAAGAGATAGTGTGATTTTTCCAGGTTATGGTTTATATGACTATTTTATCCACAGAATCTAGAGATTGGTCTAATTGCAATGATGGGCTTGATAACACTGGAAGCTGTTCTGGGCCTTTCTAAACCTGACCACATGCTAGCTCGCCTCTTCCTGTTGTCACTGTATGTGACCTCAGTGCCCAACACCAAAAGGGTGGTTTTTGTTGGAAATGCATCCTAAGTAGTTGAAAAAGAATAACTCAGAACACACAACATGCTTGTCCAGTGATGAGCTGCAGTCTCCTAAGAAGTCCAGGCTTCTCTTTCAGGTATACACACTGGAAAGCTCTCTTGAAAGATCAGCTTCCCATTTATGAGCAATGCCAATCAAGGATGTCTAAGACTTCTGTAGGGGACCTCAAAGTCAGCTCAAGACACTCCAAGACCAAAGACAAAGGAGATTCATTTGTACCAAAGGGATAGTGGGATAAGGGACAAGGACAGGAGATAGAGGAAGAGGGAGAATGGAAAGTTAACAAGGGAGAGGGGAGAGAAGAGGTAAGGGGGAGGGGTAAAGGATATTTGTCCCACAGAGGGACAAAGGACTTTTTCTGGATAGAGAGGAGGCAGATGGGGCACATAAGAAAATGATGATTTAAAAAGGTAAAAGGGTAAAGTCCGTGTTAGGATGAGGTGTTTAATTTTAATGGGGCATGTTAATTAGGTGAGCCAAGGGGGCTTTTGATTATTGAACTTATATAATTTGATAGCCAGACCTTGGCTGTCAGCCTCAGGAGGAGAAATTTGCCAAACAAGGGAATAAATAAACCTTGGGAGCTAACTTTAGGAATATAATCTAACAAATTTTAGAATGGTAGAGGGAACTAGGGAAAAGGGTAAGTCCTGCCAGAGCCACATGTTTTGAGTGGGCTAGAGTTCCTTCAGCTTTGGGGAAAGAACTCTATGTTCCTTTGAAGTTCCATAGAAGGAACTCTATGTTTCATTTCTATGTCCTTCCAGCTGATCATATTGGTAATTTAAAACACCCTCAGACTGGAGTGCAACAGGACTTGGCTGCTTGTACAATATCCCGAGTTCCACATCTATCCTAGACTATACTGAAGGCAAGGGATACCTCCTTAGTCTCACTGGAGACCATCCCTCTGATATCAGTGGTGTTTCCTATACAACTTACATTAGTCATACAAATCTATCAAAAAATGGGCCATGCTCTACAACCTGTTACTTGAGCAATTGGAAGTGTCTGACAGCATTAAGTGGCTCTGATCTGGCCAGCAACACAGAGGAATTAGCTAAGCAAGGAGGAGGATGAGGACAGTAAGCACAGGGGAAAAGATTGCTTGGCAATAGGCTGAGGAGCCTAGGATGTGGGGAAAGAATTCCTACCAACTCCAGCAAGAAGTTCAGAGTGGGAGATGCAGATGAGTAACAGAGATGAAGGATCTACAGTGTCTGGCAGCAGAGATTTCAGGCTGGCAGTGGCCACTGTGGGAGGCTGAGAGACAAGAGAGGCATCAACTACAATAAACTATTCCTGATTCCAACCTCAGAACAAATTGCCCTCACTAGGTGTCTCAACCCTTTCCCTGACTCATCCTCAGTCAGTTGTGGCAAGTGTTCAAAAGCCCTGAAGTCTGGCTCTTGAGGTGACCAAAGTTACAGCCTTAAACTACATGCAGCTAGGGATCCAACAGTCAGGACAAAACCAGCTGGACTGTAGGCACAGAGCTGGGTGAGTCAGCTGACCACACCCTGTTGTTTACTGTTGCTGCAGGGAGAGGAAGAATCTGTGCTTCAAGCCAGCGAAAGGGACTGTGGAGTGAAAAACCTCGAATAAAAATAGATATTTTCTCCATCCAAGACCTACAGTGCCAGGTATTTACAAAAGGCACAACTTCTATTACTCAGATGTGTAAGAGGAAGGGTAAATGGGCAGCGATGTATCAGGGTGAATGGAGAGTTAATGCTGCACTTCCATAGGTCAAACTTACCTGAAACCCAGAAGCAAAAGCAAAAGCAAAAACAAGACAAACAAGAAACATGTTTGTGAGTTGGAGGAAGAGTAAGAAGAAAAGGTAGGTCAGAGAAAAAGAAGGGGGTAAAAAGGAGAAAAAGGAGGAGGTGGAGGGAGGATGAGAGGGAGGAAGGGAGACATGAACAGAAATTGAGATCCTTTAAGTACCATCAACCTAGAAAAACTCTCTGGGGCTCACACACCTGGATGCTTTTCCACCCCACCGCAGACCCTACAGCTTTACACTTAAAGTCACAACACCTTGTGGTATTGGATGGAATAGGCTCTTACCCTTTAGAAGCAGCAGTAGGATTCTTCCCAGACAGAACACAGAGCAAGCACCAAGTCCCTGCAGCCACAAGTCCCTGCTGCAACTGCTCCTTGTGCCTCTTACAGTAGCTTAAAGAAACTGAAAGCAGCTGCAGTCAAACTTCCTGGAAGACCTGCCCCCTTCTAGGGAGCAACTATAAAGTTACAATCATACCAGCAAGGGAAGGTCAGAAAATTCTTATTGAAATACTGAATTTCTGCTTCTTTTAAAAATGCGAAACATGAAATTCTGGCAATGTGTCTGACCATGAAACTGAATGAAACAGAACAGTAGTACCCTGAGGGTTTTTTCATTAATTGATTTCTTTGCTCACTTTACAGCTTGATTGTGATCCCTTTCTCCTCTCCTCCCAGTCCCATTCTCATGCCCTGCTTCTCCCACCCCCCTTTTTTTCTCCAAGAAGGGAGGTTCCCCATAGGTACCAACACCCCCTGGCACATCAAGTCTCAGCAGGACTAACAGCTTCCTCTCCCACCTAGGCCAGACAAGGCAGCCCAACTAGGGAAATGGGATCCAAAAGCAAGAAAGTGTCAGAGATAGTAACTACTCCCATTGCTTGGGGACTCACATGATGACCAAGCTGCACATCTGCTACATATGTGCAGAAAATGTGTATGCCCAGCCCATCCATGCTCATTGGTTGGTGGCTTAGTCTCTGTGAGCCCCCATGGGCCCAGGTTAGTTGACTCTGTAAGTTTTCTCATGGAGTCCAATCATAGACATTTCCCAAGAAATGTGTCAGCAATTTCTTCATGATAAACTTTCACAGGCACAGATGTTATGATTTAAAACAATTGCTCTTCTTTACCTCTGCATGGTCTCCTCAGAGAAACAATAGAAGATAGTCAAAGGTGAGGAATTTGTTTTTCATAGTTGAGTGCTGCAAATGTACTACCTAAAAATGATATAAAATGTTGTACACCTCTGTAAAAAAGCTTGCTTCACACCAAGAACATCCTCTGTGCTAAATCTAACTAATAGGAAAGTTTTGAGCATTATATTATATCATTGACTCTGGGCTTTATTTTTCCTCCTAAATTGTGTGTTCTTGTTTCTGTAAAATTAGTATAATAAAGCACAATGTCATCACAGATTCTTTTTTATGAGTAATGGAATTTTTTTCATATGTAAAACTGATTATAAAAGAGAATAAGTCTGTGGATGACTCACAGTCTGTGTTGTTCCTCCCAACTGTAAGTGATCTTTGTTGGCTGCAGTATCTGGGCAGCCAAGTCAGATGCTGGCAAAACTGGCAGAGGTCTCTCTCTGATCTGGTGGAATCAAAGCCAAGGACTTGAAGTCAGCTGCAGAGCAGATGTGACTGTTTGATTCAACTCAGTGAATCAAGGAGCACATCAAGGATGGTGGCTTTCTTGGGAACAATTATAGAAAATAAAGTATGCACAAAATTATGTAGACTTTCAGAGTTTTTAAAGCATGAAATGAATTATATTTACACATTCGTGTGTGTCATGTTTAAATAGAGATGAAAGCAGACTCCCTTTTAAAAAATATTTAGTAAATTAGACAATCAAAGATTTTATTTGAAATTCATGAAATTCATGTTTTGGCAATGTATCTCACCATGAGACTTTTTGAATGGAACAGAACAGTACCCAGAGCTTCTAAACCACAGACATTTTCCAAGAAATGCGCCGGCAATTTCTTCATGGTAAACTTGAACAGCCACAGATTATTGGATATAACATAAAGCACCTTCCAGCAGTTCTTGATGCAATCAGGGACATCAAAGCACAGAGCAAATGAAGCTAGTGCTGGAATAGCATGGCTTGTTGGGTTACAGTTTAATCTACTTGTAAACAGAAGGAGTGAAAGCACGGTATTGCATAGTCCATAGTAAACTGAGAAACCAGTAGCTTAGCCATTCATGCTCATCATCAACAATCATACACTTTATGCATTTTGCATGTGCGATGCTGGTACATGACCCCCAGTGCAGCAGGCTCTTCACACCAGAGTTACAATGAAGACGTGGAACATGGGGTTATGACACTGTGGTCGCTAGGACATTTCAAGTCGGTAGGGTCTTTCAGTTCTTTGGTACTCTTATGTGACTTCATCATCAATGTTTTCTGCTTCATGTTGGTGAAAGCAACTTTATGAAATGCATGATCTTGTATCATAAAGAAATTATGATTATTCCCGCAGTTGTATCACTCATGTAATATGGCATTCTTACTTATCTTCTAATATTACTCTCTAATATTCCTCTCATCCTATTATTCTCTCCTCCCTGTAAGTCCCTTTCTCAAATTCCTGGTTTTTTTTTTTAATTGAAAATTTATACAATATATTTTTATTGTGGTTCCCCCTCTCCCATCTCCTCCTAGATCCTCCCCACTTCACTCATCAAATACCATACCTTCTTTCTATCTCTTTAGAAAACAAAAACAGAGTTAAAAAAAACAATTAAAAAATACAAGAAACACACACACACACACACACACACACACACACACACACACACACACTCACCAGAAAAACAAAAGCCATAAAAAGATGCAATTCTAAACCACAGTATTCAAGTACTAGACCAGTAAGGTTGTTTTTTTTGGTTTTTTTTTTTTTGTTTTGTTTTGTTTTTTTTTAATGTTCATAAAGAGCAATATGAGGCAAAAAAAAAAAATCAGAGTTCATGTTGTGTTGCTCATCTACTGTGCAGTATGAGGCCTACCCTTAAGTGTGGTTTATATACCCAGTGAGATTAAATTGGAGAAAACTGATTTTTTCTTTTGCAAGCAATTGTCAATTAGAGATGGCTTCTTGGTTTGGAATGGCAGCTTTTATCATCTACTCCTCCCTTTCAGAGCTGGGATCCTGCCTAACTTTAATTTGTGCAGGCCCTATGCATGCTGCCATACTCTCTGAGTTCACACGGCCTTCAGTCCTGCTGTGTCTGGAATACCTTCTTTCCTCGGTGTTCTCCATTCCCTCTGGCTCTCAGAACCTTTCTGCATCAGTCTTGTCATGCCTAGGAACACTGTTTGTCCACCTCTTCCATGATGATCCCTGAGCATGGGAGCAGGTCGTTATCCAGATGTTCCCTCTGGGCCCGAGCACTGTGCAGGGACACATTCCCTACACTTTAAACAATCACGAGTTTCTGCGTTAACCACCTCCTGCTACACAAGGAAATGTCTCTGATGGGTACAAAGTTCAGAATTTATATGGCAGTTTGATATTTTGTCTACTTAGAAAAAATAATAATATGGTTTCCTGCTGGGTCCGTGAGGTTCCCAACAATGTGTTTTATACACCAGGAAAGTGTTTTCTCTTGGGAAACAACCCATAAACCCACTAGAAAGTAGGTGGTTTCCCTATTACCTTCCTTCAACCATGGCACTTGTAGACAGGTTTCCATGCCAGTTATTATTCCAGTTCACAGCTAGGTAAGATTATTGATGGCTTTCTCCCTGTGCTAGCTAGTTTTACTTGACACAAGCTAGAGTCATATGGGAAGTGGGAAACTCAACTGAGAAAATGCCATCACCTGATTTGGGTTTAGGCAAACCTAGCATACATTTTCTTCATTGACAATTGATTTGGAAGGGTAGGTTCAGTGTGGGTGATATAACCCGTGGGCCAGTTGTCCTGGGAGCTATAAAAATGCAGAGACTGAGCAAGCCAAAAGAGCATAGCCTGTGAGTAGCTTTCCTCCATGGCCTCAATTTCAGTTCATGTCTCCAAGTTCCTATGCTGACTTCTTGCTCCAACTTCCTGCCCTGACTTCTCTAGATTATGGACGTATAAGCTGCAAAGTGAAAGAAGACTTGCTCATGATGTTTAGCGTAGCAATAGAAACCCTAACTCTACTCCACAAGCCACCGACACAGTACATCCTGATACTATGAAAGCTGGTCTGTAGGAATAGGTCTTTCTGGTCAGTGTTGACTATTTCTCCATGTTCTTGGATCAAAATGTGTGTTTTCTCCAACAATAGAGTCTTACCATCAAGTTCCGGTGGGCAGCCAAGAGTGATGGCAATAGCTACTATTATTAGAGAGGGGGTTACAGTACAGTTTTAAAACATTTTTTAAAATTCAGTTTACTATTTTGTACAATAACTCAATTTTTGGCATCTTATCTAAGAAGGATCACTAAATTAAATATTGTGATAATTTACCTTTTGCCTTTTTCACAGTATCTTTCAGGCTTTAGCTTTTAGACTTAGTTCTAGGCTTCAGCTTGAACTGTTTTTGGTGTTTTTGAGAAAAGCTTACATATTAGTTACACCTATCTCTCTACTTATACTTCTATCATTTGCTGAATAAAAATTTATATCCATTGAATTGTGAAGAAACCCTTACAGCAATCTAATTCTACATAGAAGTAAGTTAAATTCTAGGTGTGGTTATACTCCATTAATCTGTACACCTGTATTAATGGCAACATTACATAATCTTCATTACTGTAACACTGGGTTAAATTTCAAATGGAGAAGTGTGGAATTTAAAAGTTCATTACTGTAATTTTAGCTTCTTCTAATTACTCTGGACCCCACACATACTTTATGAGAATTTTATGCTCCATAGTTCAATAACTGAAAAAAAAAAAACAAAAAAACAAAAAAGCAGAGCATGTATTGCGATAGAGTGAACTGAATTAAAAGTTTAATTTAGGCAGTATTACAAATTTTACAATGTTTAACCTTTTGATTCATAAACATGAGCAGTTTCCATTTATGTAAGTCTTTAATCTCTTTCAGTAATGCTTCATAATTTTAAGAGTGATTTCTTATATTGCTTTTATATTATTCATGAATACTTAATAACTTTTCATAATTTTTAAAGGCACTGCCTGATTGTTGAGCTTTCCTATTAATCTAATTGATATTTAAAACTAGTTCCAAATAGTTTTCGGTAAATTAGTTCAATTTCTACATAAAAGATTATGACCTTTATAAGTAGAAACAGCTTTATTACTTGCCTTATAGCTGGATGTATTTCATTGTAACTTTTTTGCTGAGATTTTCTCTTGCAGTTCTGCTACAGCATTGACTACAATTGCAGAGAATATTCATCTTGATTTGTACATTAACTTATATCAAAAGTGGTTCATTTCTTCACCATCACTCTCCACCTAGAAAAGGCATCTTGACTCTACCTACTCCAGAATTTTAGGGATAAATGTGAATGGTTAGTTGTTCTGTATGTCTTACTACACCTGGGTGTAGTCAGGCCTACCCCCACATCATCACACATGCTGTAGCAGTGATGCTTTTGCTCAGTAGTTTAAAGCTGATCTTTCTGTTGGATTACATGTCTAATTCTAAGGTTTGGTCATCATTAGTGAGCAATGTGCGTCGTGATTTATTCTGTTACAATGGCTTTGTTCTTTAAAATTTAAGGGGTATATTTCATCATTTTAAAAAAACGGTCATCTTCAGAAAGTAGTTGAAAGCCTTATAGCCATCCATTTAAAATAATCCCAAACTAATTTGATTTAAAATTTTATTACAACTCTTATCTCAAAATTATGTCAATGAACACTGAATAAAACATTAAATATAAAATAACGTACTGTGTAAAGATTTCTGATATGTTTTCATTGTTTCCCAATGTTGTTTTTCCATTTATTATTATTATTATTATTATTATTATTATTATTATTATTATTTAGAATTTATTTTGTATCCAGGGTATAGCCACTTTTCTCATCTGCTCCCGATCTGGTCCCATCCTTTTCCCCCCTAGTCCCCTATCCTAGTCCACTGATAGATGAGGTCCTCCTATTCTACTATTTAACTTTAGCCTATCAGGCCTCATTAAGACTTGATCTTTGGAGGGGGCAAGATGGCGGTGCCCGGAGGACTCTCATTCTGAGGAGCAGCACAGCAGGATTGGCACAGTGACCAGCAATCAGAACTCGCGGCCATAAAACACAAGTGATTGTGTTTCACAGGTGAGAGGATACCCCACGGTGGGGGATTCAATCAGCTTTAACTTACCCAGCTAAACCGGGGAAGAGATCCTGGTTCCGCCAGGCGCTTGGTCGCCAGCCCAGAGCTACCTGCCAGCGTGATCTGGTCACTGTCCCAGACTGAACTGTGGGCCCACAACACCATAGACTGGATTTCCCAGTCGAGAGATAACCCCACGGAGCAGGAAACAATTGGGACCGACCTCAGGTTACCCAGACATCCCCTGGAAAAGACTCGGGTTCCGCGGGTGCCCCAGGAGCCAGCCCGGACCCAGAGCCGGGACACAGGCGCCTGCCTGTGCACCTGATTCGCCGCCTCAGATAGAACTGTGGGCACCAGGGCACCAGGGCACCAGACTGCGTGTCTCTGGCAGGAGGAAACCCCCAGCAGAGGGGGTCAGCAGCTCTAATGCTTAGGATACCCAGCACCAAAACACTTCCTGGACTCACGCAGACTCTAGTGCAGGCAGGAGCACTGTGCTCTGCTGCCATTATTGAGTTCCCCTAGGGCACTGGGACACACAGCTGCATCCTCAGACCTACAAAAGCCAGAGAGCCATTACAGCAGCCATCAGATACTGTGCCAAGGATCAACCAGTTATTCCAAGCTAGACTGTCAAAACTGTGGGAATCCCTGGTCCTTCAAGAGGGCTGCACCCACAGCGTCTGGACCAGAGCAGTGCCTGCAGCCGCCATCCCAGACAGAGACACACAGCTTCTGGTCCAGAGTGAGGCACCCAGCCTCCAGACCAGAACAGTGCCCCCAGGCGCCAACTCAACCTAGGTGCAATTCTCCAAGTCCAGAGCAGAGCAATCAGCCTCTGGCCCAGAGACTTGCTGAGTGCACCTCCCACTTTCCCGGACAGAACTGTGCGCCCCAGGATAACAGACTGAGTTTCCCTGTTGGGAGAAAACCCTACAGCTAGGGAATCAGCAGTTTCTTCAAGAGGACTGTACATGGAAATTTAGTGAGAAGCAGCACACTAAATTCATAACAAGAAACCCAGCAGTGGGGCAGCTGTCTTGAGAAATTCTATGGGTAAGAGGAGATCCCCCCTGCCTAACATAGACCACAGCTACTACTCAGGGCTATAAACCTGAGGTGAGCAGTGGCAACTCCTGAGAAACACTGGCCATACAGTGACCATAACCAAAAAGCAGAGAAGGACTCCTTCAGGAAAAATCATCTTCCGGCCAAGGGGATACTCCCTACCTCAGGACTCCAGGAAGCACAGAAACTAACAGCCAACACCTAAATCAGCCCAATGGGTAGAGGTCAGCGTAAAGGCTCAACCAACAAAAGACAGAGCAATATGGCATCTCCAGAACCCAGCCATCCAGAGGCGAACAGCCCTGAACAATGCAGCATAATAGAAAATCAAGAAGATGACCTTACATCTATGTTGATGAAGAGGATAATAGAGAAAACAAATAAAATACGTAAAGAATTAGAGGAAGATAAAACCAAACAGATCATGGCTATCCGTAAAGAAATGGAGGAAGATAAAGACAAGCAGATTAGGGCCATCCGTGAAGAAATACGGGAAGATGCAGCCAAACAGCTTGTGGCCTTCGGAGAAGAAATAATTAAATCACTGAAAGAAATCAAAGAGACAGAGTTGAAGGAACTAAAAGAAAAAGAGGAAAATACAAGCAGACAGGTGAAAGAAGTAAACAAAACAACTCAAGACCTGAAGATAGAACTAGAAAAATTAAAGAAAACACAAATGAAGGAAATAATGGAGAGGAAGAATTTAGGGAAGAAAACAGGAACTACAGAGGTAAGCATAACCAACAGAATACAAGAAATGGAAGAAAGAATCTCAGGTGTAGAAGATACAATAGAAGAAATCGACGTATCTGTCAAAGAAAATGTTAAGTCCAAAAAATTCCTGACACAGACCGTCCAAGAAATCCAAGACAATATGAAAAGACAAAATCTAAGAATAATAGGAATAGAGGAAAAAGAAGACTCCCTTCTCCAAGGACCAGAAAATATTTTCAACAAAATATTGAAGAAAATTTCCCCAAGTTAAAGGAGAAGCCAATAAGGATACATGAGGCCTACAGAACACCCAACAAATTTGACCAGAAAAGAAAATCCGCCCGCCACATAATCATCAAAACAGTAAGTATACAGAACAAAGAAAAAATACTAAAAGCTGCAAGGGAAAAAGGCCAAGTAACATATAACGGCAAACCCATTAGAATCACACCTGACTTTTCAACAGAAACTATGAAAGCCAGAAGGGCCTGGACAGATATCATGCAGACCCTAAGAGAACACAGATGTCAGCCCAGGCTACTATACCCTGCAAAACTCTCAGTCCTCATAGACGGAGAAAACAAGATATTCAATAACAAAAACAAATTTTAACAATACCTACACACAAATCCAGCATTACAGAAGACACTGGAAGGGAAAATGCAACCCAAGAAAATTAGCTTCTGTCAAGAAAACACAGGAAATAATTAACCTTACTACAGCAAAACAAAAAGCAACCACGCACACAACCTTATGAACACAGCCAACATCAATATCAAAGGATCTAACAGCCACTGGTCATTAATCTCTCTCAACATCAATGGATTCAACTCTCCAGTAAAAAAACACAGATTAACAGAATGGATACGTAAACAAAACCCAGCAATCTGTTGAATAACAAGAAACACACCTAAGACACAAAGATAGACATTACCTGAGGGTAAAATGTTGGAAGACGACGTTCCAAGCAAATGGACCCAAGAAACAAGCAGGAGTAGCCATTCTAATATCTGATAAAATAGACTTTCAACCAAAATTAATAAAAAGAGATGGGGAAGGACACTTCATACTCATCAAGGGAAAATTCCACCAGGAAGACATCACAATCCTGAACATAATATGCCCCAAATACAAGAGCACCCACATTTGTGAAAGAAACATTGATAAAATTTAAACCACATATAGATCCCAACACATTAATAGTGGGAGACTTCAACACCCCACTCTCCACAAAGGACAGGTCAACAAAACAGAAATTAAACAAAGAAACAATATCTCTGACAGAGGTCATGAACCAAATGGACCTCATAGACATTTACAGAACTTTATACCCAAACACAAAAGAATTTACCCTCTTCTCAGCACCTCATGGAACCTTCTCCAAAATAGACCATATAGTTGGTCACAAAGCAAGCCTCAACAGATACAAGAAGATTGAAATAATCCCTTGTATCCTGTCTGATCACCATGGAATAAAGCTGGACTTCAACAACAACAGAAATAGCAAAAAGCCTACACACACATGGAAACTGAACAACTTGTTACTAAATGACAGCTGGGTCAGGGAAGAAATAAAGAAA
>NW_026596039.1:1555925-1588292 GCF_907164565.1 Psammomys obesus | reverse complement strand
GGTTGGAGTATGAGTCTCTGGGAAGTTCCCTGTGTTCAAATTATCTTATTCTGTTGCTCTCCTTGTGGAGTTCCCATCCCCTCCAGCTCTTACTATTTCCCACTTCTTACATAGAATTCCATTCACTCTGCCCATCAGTTGGCCATCAGGCTCAGCATCTGCTTTGACAGTTTATACTGCAGAAGCTTTCAGAGGCCCTCTGTGGCAGGTTTCAAGGTTGTTTCCTGTTTTCTTCTGGCTTTCAGAGGCCCTCTGTAGCAGGTTCCGAGGTTGTTTCCTATTTTCTTTTTCTTCTGATGTCCATCCTTTTTGCCTTTCAGGATGGGGATTGAACTTTTTAGTTAGGGTCCTCTCTTTTGCTTAGTTTGTTTAGATGTACAGATTTTAGTGGGTTTATTCTATATTGTATGTTTATATGAGTGAGTATATACCATGCGTGTCTTTTTGCTTCTGGGACACCTGATTTTTGACAAAGATGCCAAAACCATACAATGGAAAAAAGATAGCATCTTCAACAAATGGTGCTGGTCCAACTGGATGTCTACATGTAGAAAAATGAAAATAGATCCATACTTATCACCCTGCACAAAACTGAAGTCCAAGTGGATCAAAGACCTCAACATAAAACCAGACACATTAAATCGGCTTGAAAAAAAAGTGGGGAATACCCTAGAACTCATTGGTACAGGAGAAAACTTCCTGAACAGAACACCAACAGCACAGGCTCTAAGAGCAACAATCAATAAATGGGACCTCATGAAATTGAAAAGCTTCTGTAAAGCAAAGGACACCGTCATCAAAACAAAGCGACTGCCTACAGATTGGGAAAGAATCATCACCAACCCTTTATCTGACAGAGGACTCATATCCAATATATATAAAGAACTAAACAAGCTGAAAAGCAATAAACCAAGTAATCCACTTAAAAAATGGGGAACAGAGCTAAAGAGAGAATTCTCTGTAGAGGAATATCGAATGGCAGAGAAGCACTTAAAGAAATGCTCAACGTCATTAGCCATTAGGGAAATGCAAATCAAAACAACCCTGAGATTTCACCTTACACCCATCAGAATGGCCAAGATGAAAAACTCAAGGGACAACACATGCTGGAGAGGTTGTGGAGAAAGGGGAACCCTTCTCCACTGCTGGTGGGAATGTAAACTTGTACAACCACTCTGGAAATCAATCTGGCGCTTTCTCAGACAACTAGGAATAGCGCTTCCTCAAGATCCAGCCATACCACTCCTAGGCATATACCCAAAAGAGGCACAAGTACACAAAAAGGACATTTGCTCAACCATGTTTGTAGCAGCTTTATTTGTAATAGCCAGAAGCTGGAAACAACTCAGATGCCCCTCAACTGAAGAATGGATGCAGAAACTGTGGTACATCTATACAATGGAGTATTACTCAGCAATGAAAAATAAGGAAATCATGAAATTTGCAGGTAAATGGTGGGACCTGGAAAGGATCATCCTGAGTAAGTTGTCCCAGAAGCAAAAAGTCACGCATGGTATATACTCACTCATATAAACATACAACATAGAATAAACCCACTAAAATCTGTACATCTAAACAAACTAAGCAAAAGAGAGGACCCTAACTAAAATGTTCAATCCCCATCCTGAAAGGCAAAAAGGATGGACATCAGAAGAAAAAGAAAATAGGAAACAACCTTGGAACCTGCTACAGAGGGCCTCTGAAAGCCAGAAGAAAACAGGAAACAACCTTGAAACCTGCCACAGAGGGCCTCTGAAAGCTTCTGCAGTATAGACTGTCAAAGCAGATGCTGAGTCTGATGGCCAACTGATGGGCAGAGTGAATGGAATTCTATGTAAGAAGTGGGAAATAGTAAGAGCTGGAGGGGATGGGAACTCCACAAGGAGAGCAACAGAACAAGATAATTTGAACACAGGGAACTTCCCAGAGACTCATACTCCAACCAAGGACTATTCGTGGAGATGACCTGGAACCCCTGAACAGGTGTAGCCCAAGGCAGTTCAGTGTCCAAGTGGGTTACATAGTAATGGGAAGAGGGACTGCCTCTGACATAATCTGATTGGCCTGCTCATTGATCACTTCCCCCTGAGGGGGGAGCAGCCTTATCAGGCCACAGTAGAGGACAATGCAGCCACTTTTGATGAGAACTGATAGACTAAGATCAGAAAGAAGAGGAGAACCTCCCTTATCAGTGGACTTGGGGAGTGGCATGCATGCAGAAAGGGGAGGGAGGGTGGGATCGGGAGGGGAGAAGGGAGAGGCTTATGGGGGGATACAAAATGAATAAAGTGTAATTAATAAAAAATTAAAAATAAAGACTTGATCTTCTTTCTCTGTGGACTAGTAAGTCCATCGCGCCAGAGGAAGTGAACAAATTGCAGGTAACTGAGTTCATGACAAAGACTGCCCCTTCTCCCCTTAGTAGGAGTGACTGAGCTGCCCATAGGCTACATCTGAGCAGAGGTCTAGGTCCTCTCCAGGCATGGACTGTGGTTGATTCATCAGTCTCTGCAGGGCCCCTTGGTCCATATTTCTTGGCTCTGTTGGTCTCCTTCTGGAGCTCCTGTCCCCTCTAGGTCTTTCTGTCTCCCCTTTCTTCCATAAGGTTCTCTTCATTCTGCCCAAATTTTGGCTGTTTCAAAACAGAAATAATTACACACTAGGGAAACAAGAGTGTCACACAGGGAATTGAAGACAAACTTCTAATTGCTCTTAGTTCCCCCATTATTCTACACAGCTCACACTTATGATATATATATATGCCATATGTATGAATATATTTATATTGACACTTCTTTTTAAATCAAAACTGCCTTAACTTTATTTCACTAAGTGATTTGAGAAATTGGGACATGAATCATGGCACTTGATTCATAATATGTGAACTACTTAGAAGTTGAAATCTGTGTACTGCTCTACTGAGTAAACGAGAGACGGGGGGATTTATTTTGAACTATAATTATCTACTACAGAGTTATTTCTTGTGAAGGGTTCTGGCTCTAAAGGTCACATAGAACTGGGATAGAAGTTTCCAAGTAGAGAAAAGGTGAGTACCTTAGTTTCTCCTAGCACTGTTCTAACTCAGAATGAGGTAGACAATCTGAGACCCAGTTTCTAGATACTTTAGGAAAGTAGCTGAAAATGGTCACTAATATTTTGAAGAGACATATTAGAAGGCAGGAAAAATATGTTTAAACCTAACTTTTTCCATGTATACTTAGTAGTTAGATAGGTTTGATGCTAACAAAATATATATCTAATTGGCTCTACTATCTCCTCTGAGTCAACATAATTCATTCTATCCCTATTTGCGCTGCTGATCGGGAAGATACTGAGTATAACTAATTTTAGCATAAACACTCAATCTGCCTGCATAGGTGTAACTTATAATGCTCTATCTAAACCATGCCTCCACTTTAGCACAAGTCACCAAGGGACTCTTTATTTTATGTTCCTATCTCTTCACTCATTTAGGCACCTTGTTTGTTTGAACAAAACATTTAAATTCTTGATATGTTTTGATGAATTTTATAGATCCATAATATTGAACATGAAAACTGTTATTTTAACTTTTGACTTTGAATATTATGCAATCAAGTTTACCTCCCTCTCCCCTTCAGGTCTGAAGTAGTCTGAGAAGTGACAGCTTTGTGTTTTGCCTTTCTTTATACTCAACACCTAAAACATTACAGTTCATCACTATTGAATGGTTTTATCTATCAGGTCACATTCACATCCAGACAATATGTGTTTGAAGTAGTAATATCCTGCAAGTATTGATTATTATTTTCTATAAATTTTTATAATACTTTTGCATATGAGTATCAGCTAACTTCTTGATAAAATGCTTTTTTTTTCAAGCCAAGATTCTCTCACCATAACATGAGGAACTGTATTAAAGAGCCACAGCATTAGGAAGGTTGAGAACCGCTGAGGTAAAGAGAGAACAAAACAATGGATACAGTTGAAGATGTTTCTAATTGTCCACCAAGGTCAAAGGCATGCAAAGTGTTGTTAAAGGAGCAGAAAGCAGTAGAATGTATGAGACAATGTCAGACTTCAGTGCAATTAGTCAGTTGAGATGGGCCAG
Source organism: Psammomys obesus (assembly GCF_907164565.1). NCBI lineage: Eukaryota > Metazoa > Chordata > Mammalia > Rodentia > Muridae > Psammomys > Psammomys obesus. The sequence goes on along the minus strand of NW_026596039.1, from coordinate 1,584,202 downwards.
ACACCCATGACTAGTTTCAAGTCTACAGTGACACAGGAAGTCATAATGGATCCAGCACATCATTGCCAGAGGCATGGAGCAAAAAACAACTAGTCAGATGGCCAGTGACACAGCGGAAACTATGGAAACACATATTTTAGCATGTGTCTTTATATGTTTTATGTTTTGTGCTGGAATGATATAATACCACTTTGTACAATGGTTAGTGACCAGAAGTTGTTGAGGTTGAGAAATTGAAAGTCCAGCAGCCTCCTTTGGCCTGGTGTTTAACTGCTGACTGTGCTTTCTGGCTCTTCGTAGATAAAAGACACAGAGGAGAGCTAGTGCGTGTACCTTCTGTCATGAACTCCTATTGTGTTGATAGTGTTTATTTTCTTTATTTTGCATTAGAGCGACAAACACACCATCTGATAGGATTGACTCATGGGTGAAGCCAGCAGTTATTGTTGACTGTGAGAAATACCCCAATATGGAGAAAACCTGCTATTTGGTATAAATTAAGAAGTGCACACCAGGTAGAGAGTAGGCTGTTGTTTTGTTCTGTTGACAGTGTCCTTTTATTTACAAAAGCTTTTCAGTTTCCTGAGGTCCTATTTATTAATTGTTGATCTTAGAGCCTGTGCTGTTGGTGTTCTGTTCAAGAAGCTGTGTCCTGTGCCAGTGACGTCAAGGCTCTTCCCCACTTTTTTCTTCTTACATATTTAGGGTGTCTGGTTTTATGCTGAGGTCTTTGATCCATAACTGACCTAGAATTTGAGATGGTTTTCCTAGGGAGGACTTGGACAGTTGGAATTAGGACAGCACAGAGTGGTGGGATAGTAAGTTTGAGGGTTTTGTTGTTGTTCACAATTTCTTTACTTATCTTACATTTTCAATCACTTAAATTATTTACATATTTGTGCTTTTTAAAACTTTATTCTGCAATAATAAACACAAATTATTTAAGTTACATATCTATATTGAGCAAGCAGTTCTGGTATATTTCTGTGTTCATCCACCAAGAGTTAACTATAGTACATTTAGATAGTTTCAACCCCCTTCAAAGCCTTATTTGTATATCTAGAGCATGACCATCTCACTAAGGAAATATTTTAGGTTAGTAAGATTTGATAGTTTTAATATTTTATGTAAGCCCTTTATAATTAAGCCTATTGGCAAATATTTCTGAATGTGACTTCCAAAATAAATTTTGGTAGTAAAAATGAATATATCTGAAATGTATTTCTTACTAGTACACAGTTCTATATTGAGGAAAGAAATCAGCTCTTCTCCACAAGGAACTGATACTATTTGAGTCTTACAATGCTCAGTATGACCACATGCATTTCCCACAATCTCACACACTGCACACTCTTCCTCCATCCAGTTTTGGAGTTTGTTTTGCTAACTGTTCTGTACCATTATTTCCTGTTCAAAGAGTGACGATTAGAAAACCAAAATTTAGAACCTGATACTGAGAAGTTGTCTTCTTTAGCACTCTTTTTCTCACCGTGGAGCTCTGTAATGCAATACATGCACACTAGGCTGGCCGGGAACTTGCAGTGACCTCTTACTTCTGAATCCCGAGTGCTGGGATTAAAGTGAGCACCACCACAGCTGGCTTTCTCTTTTGTTTTTGTTCTTGTGTTTTGCTGCATTATTTTAAAAATGCATTCATGTGGGTTTTCTATTCATACTGAAACATTAAATCTGCAACAATTTTTTCATTGATGGGAAGTAACGCTCATCCACTGAAAATGACTAGCCATTCTGGAAAAAAAAAAAATTTAGATTCAGGAAAGAGACCTTTAATAAAAATTCCCTTTCTAATTTTCAAGAAATTAAGCTCATGTTGGAGTACTTGAAAACATCAGCACTAAAATTTATTTTTTTAGGAATGTCATTGTCTCCAAGGAGATTTCACTATCTGTTTGGCACCCTTCTTTTGCTCATTCTGTATGTCTGCTCTTGAAGATAGCAGCACTTACATGACTTTTCTCATCTCTCCCAAGAAAAGCTTTTTGGACTTAATCATCATTATATTTTTATTTATTAAAGATTCTTTTTAAAATTATATACATGCATATAATATATCTTGGTCATATAGGAAGTTGTATATTTCTCTATTATTTTATGACAGTTGATGACTGTAAGTTCCTGTGAACTTCAAAGCCTTCATTGTATCAAGCCTCATCACATAAAGAAAAAGGGAAATAGGGATTATTTCTGACAGGAACTCAGTGGCAGGCTCTTTGACCTCCCCACCCCCCTCCCAAGGAAGGAGCAGTCCTGCTAGGCCACAAAGGAGGACTTTGCAGCCAGTCCTGGAGATACCGGATAAAACAGGGTCAGATGAAAGGGGAGGAGGTCCTCCTCAATCAGTGGACTTGGAAAGGGGTAGGGAGGAGATGAGGGAGGGAGGGTGGAATTGGGAGGGAATGAGGGAGCAGGATACAGCTGGGATACAGAGTTAATAAAATGTAACTAATAAAAAAAGAAAAAGAAAAAGAAAAGAGCAGAGGCCTCTTCAAGTAGCACCATTCTTTTCCTCGCCCCTGTGTGTTACTGTATCCACAAGCATAGCATTGGCCTTCTATTTCTTCTTTACCCAACATTACCCTTTACACCTGCTTACCCTGCAACTATCACATCAGATAGCTCTCTTGACAAGTATAGGGAAGTGCTGGCTTTTTCATCTATCGGCCTGCTTTAAATATGTGATAAGATACTAACTGCAAAAGTTGGCATTTTGTGATGATCTCAGTTAATTGACATATTTTGTTAGTTCTAAGTCTGATGTGGACACAGCAGGTTAGGGCAGAAGATGTGTGCTCAAGTTGGGAATAGAAGTTGGAAATGGCTTGGGTGGAATGATGTCAGGTGGACAGGAGCAACAAGGTTGTTGTATATAATGTGTCTCCTGGTTCAAGCCTAGAGGTAGGGTTAGGTCTAGCTGGATGAACAGTTTGAATATAGTACAGAAGGAGCCTATGGGTTGGGAGATAGGTGGTGAGGATCCTGGTAGAATGCTAGATGTTAGCTGTGGCACAACTACAGGACTAGGATGAGGTATTAGATGTGGGAGGTGGAAGCAGGTTCGGATTGGGTTGTCAGAGAGACTCACCTGGCTGGACCCTGGAGAAGAAAATGGGGGGGGGGGTTCTGAATGCAATGCAGAAGGGACTTGTTTTCTATGTTAGCCATTCTGGCAGCTATAAGATGGAATCTCAGCGTCATTTTGATTTTCATTTTCCCTTACATCTGTCATAATGGCTAAGAAAAAAAAATCTCAAGTGACAACACATGCTGGAAAGGATGTGGAGAAAGGGGAACCCTCCTCCATTGCTGGTGAGAGTGGAAACATGTACAACCACTTTGGAAATCAAGTGGTGCCTTCTCAGAAAACTGGAAATAGCCGTACCTCAAAACCCAGTTTTACCACTCCTGGGCACATACCTGAAAGATGCTCCACCACACAAGGACATTTTCTCAACTATGTTCATAGCAGCTTTATTTGTAATAGCCAGAAACTGGAAACAACCCAGATGTCCCTCAACTGAAGATTGGATGAGGAAACTGTGGCACATTTACACAGTGGAATTCTACTCAGCCATTAAAACAAGGAAATCAGGAAATTTGCAGATAAATGGCTGGAACTAAAAAAGATCATCGTCAGTGAGGTAACCCAAAAGCAGAAAGACATGCATGGTGTGCACTCACTTATAAGCAGATTTTAGTCAGATAGCACAGGATAGACATCCTACAATGTACAGATCCCAAGATTATAAGCTTGATGGGCATCTTAGGCTTCATGCGGGCCCACTAGTTATGTGAATGGGGAATATCTATGACATGAACTATCTTGCTTAATTTTTGATCACTTCCCCCTGACAGAACTTCCCTATCAGGCCACAGGGGAAGAAAATGAACTGAGCTTTCATGTGAATAGATGAGCTGGGATGTCTGGGTAGGAGGGCTGCCCTATTCTGAGGAATAGGGAAGAGGGGATGCAGGAGAGAGGGTGGGCCTGGGAAGAGAGGAGGGAGGGGACTATGACAGAGATATAAATTGGATTAATTAATAAAAATTAAAAAGATATATGAGAAAAGAATATATTCTAATAAAAGAGGGAGAAGATAAGTTGTTGAAATAAACTTTCTTCTTCTACCCCCTGAGAGCCACATATTGAATTCTGGTTTTCACTTCAGGAACAAATACCCTTTAAACATCTTGCATGTTCTACAGAAATCATATCCTATGCATAGTATTTTTCTTTTTATAACTGACTTAATTCTTTAAGAGAAAAGATATTTTGAGGTAGAAAAACCTATAAAATTCAAATTGTTTTAAGATATTGAGCCATTCATGTGTGTGTGTGCATCTATAAACTTTTTTAATTTTTGAGAAAAGGCAACCTCTAGAAGATGTTTAACATTCATTTAATACCAGATTAATATATAGAGTATATAAAGCATTCAAAAATTTTACACTAAAAATCCAAAAAACCCAGTAAGTAAATGGGCAAACGATGAGAATGAAAAATTCTCAAAAGATGAGGCACAAATAGTCAATAATTTCATAAAAAATCTTCTTAGCTATGAGCAAATGTAAATCAAATCCACATCAAGTTTCATCTTACTGTAACCGAAGCTATTTACCATCAAAAAAAGGAACATATTAAAGTTGTAACCTTAGTGAGAACATAAATTAGTGCAGTCACAATGAAAACCAATATAGGAAGTCCCCTAATGATGTAACAACTTGAATTTACAATTGAGCCAGAAATATCTCTGTGGAGTCTGTGTTCTTCAAAGTTAAAGTCAGGTTCTACAAGATACAGATCTGTATTGGAACATTATTCCTAAAGCCATGTTATGGAATCAATCTATATGTCAACCAAGATCAAGAAAATGGAGTGAGTTGGGCAGAATGGAAGATGCTTGTTGCTTCGGTCCTTGAAAGAATGAGGAGGGAGGATAGTAAGTTCAAAGCTAGCTTGCTATAAATAGTAAGGTTCAGGCTAGCCTCATCTACATAGTGAGACATTGTCTTAAAAATTGAGATCTGTATATACCAATAGGTTTTATTCAGCTTTGAAGTAGAATAAAATATCCTTTGCAAGGAAACTAAAGGTCAATATAGTAAGTGAAATAAGCTCTCACAAGAGCAAGAATCAGATCTTTCTTTTTACCTACAGAATATGGGAAGAGGGGACATGAAAAAGGGAACTATTAGGTATATGGAAGGGGAAAATGGGAAGGGAGATATGAATGTGTCACTAAAAGAGGTGAGTATGATGAAAGTACATTATATGTGTATGTGAAAATGTCATCCAAAGCCTACTACTTTGTGTAGGTAATATTTCTTATTTTAAAAAGCTGAATAAACAATTTTTGTGCTTATAAAATTAACAACTAATTATTGAATACTTAGTGCTACTAAGAATATTAAAATTATTATAAAAGATTATTAAATGTTGCTTTATTCACTAAAAGCAATGCATTAAAATTATAGTTGGTAAATATTAATGTCAACAAGTCTAGTAATGGATTTACTAATGACTTTAGATACTTTATGTTTGTGTGCTTTGGGGACTGTTTAATCCCTGATGAGAAGTTCACATCTATCATCATGAACTGAGGCATAAACAAATCATTATTTCTTCTCTTCCTACTTGATTACCTTAGCAAATGCATAAGGGAGATGCATTTCTGGATTTGTAATAAAAATAAAGTCTGAAAGATTGAAAAACCTGAAGCAAATGCAGTGTGTTGTATGACATGGTAGCTCTAAGGTCTAGTTTGTTGCTTTCCTTTGAATCCTCATAACCATAACTACAAATTTGATCTACATGTGATAGTGATTCCCGGAACCTCCTGTTCTCAAGGTCTTTGCCAGTTTAAGAAAATAAAACAAACCAGAAGAGATTCTTTAGCTGTATCAATTTAGGTGTAACACTTCCAAAGCTAGCTCTTCCAGATTACCAGAGGCAATATTCATGAAGAATCAACACTGAGTTGATCGAGAAGAAAAAAAAATGTAAGTTTTTCTGGTTTCAATCTATCCCACTCACCTATACAGGTTAACAATGGGTGCTATGATCTTCAATAACACAAAATTGCAGAGGGGCTTTCTAATCTGTTTGTTTGATTTTAAGCTTGCTTCATCCTCACTCTGGTAGTCTGGCAAGTACAGCAACTCCAGGAGATACATCAAGAATGTGGCAGCATCCAGAAAGGAGAGATTATCTCTTTCATAAAATGTTGATGTGTGCTACAAATGCAAAAAGATTGCATAATAATTTGTTTTAAAAGTTATATTTCCAAATTTATTTGCAAATATTATACCCAGCACTGACATGTTCAGTTATCTTTTCTTCTCTCATACTCCTTTGGAAACATATTTATAATTTTGCATTAACTCTGTAATTTAGGGTACAGTAGAAGAGAATGTGTAGAAACAGAAGAGTATGTGGTTATATGTGTATATGAGTAACAAAGATTCCCCAAACTTATTATCAGTGATTGACTCCTTTGCTCTTTGAAGCAAGGCATCTGGAAGCCCAATAGGCTGTTTCAGATGCCCTTTTGGAAATCAAAATAAGAGAATGGCTCTTCTATATGAATTATTTCTTCCTGGTCATTACTGGAGAACAAAAGTGTTTAGTAAATAATATAAGCAGAAATAGGAATCTGGAAGTGAAAGGTTAAAGAACCAGAAACGTTGGAAGATAGCCAAACTAAGTTTGCCAGCACAGTTTTTTTGGCCATTCTGGCTCTTTATTTTCCAGTAAGGAGAGAAATAACTCCATAGATAAAAGTGATACCGATATAAATGTTGGCATGCTGTGGTAGTACTCTTGGGGGTCATGAGACACAAAAGGATTTAGCTTATCTCGGTCCCTTTACCACAAATAAAGGCATGAAAACAGATCACAAGGATGTCTGCTGATGAAATATTTTTCTGTCTCCCCAGATTTTCAGTGAAAACATGCTGGCCAGAAATGGCTCCTTCGTGACTGAGTTTGTCCTTGCTGGTTTGACAGATCATCCGGAGTTCCAGCTGCCCCTCTTTTACCTGTTTCTAATGATCTACATTGTCACAGTGTTGGGAAACTGTGGCCTGATCACCCTGATTGGTCTTAATCCTCACCTTCACACCCCCATGTACTATTTCCTCTTTAACCTCTCCTTCATCGATCTCTGCTACTCTTCTGTCTTCAGTCCCAAAATGCTGATGAACTTCTTCTCTGAGAGGAATTCCATCTCTTATGTGGGGTGCATGACTCAGCTGTTTTTCTTTCTCTTCTTTGTCATCTCTGAAGGCTACATGCTGACCTCAATGGCCTATGATCGCTATGTGGCCATCTGTAATCCACTGCTGTATAAGGCTACCATGTCCCCTCAGGTCTGTTCTATGCTAGCATTTGCTTCTTATGGGATGGCATTTGCTGGAGCCTCTGCCCACATAGGCTGCATGCTCAGACTGACCTTCTGCAATGCTGATGTCATTAACTTTTACCTATGTGACATTCTGCCCCTTCTCCAGCTTTCTTGTACCAGTACCTATGTCAATGAGGTTGTAGTTCTCATAGTTGTGGGTATTAACATAACAGTCCCCAGCTGTACAATCCTCATTTCTTACATTTTCATCCTTGCCAACATTCTAAACATCAAATCCACACAAGGAAGATCAAAAGCCTTCAGTACATGTAGCTCTCACATCATGGCTATCTCCCTGTTTTTCGGATCAGGGGCATTCATGTATCTTAATCATTCTGGATCTGTGGACCAGGGAAAAATTTCTTCTGTTTTCTACACTAATGTGGTTCCCATGCTCAATCCTCTCATCTACAGTTTGAGGAACAAGGATGTCAAAATAGCATTTAAGAAAGTTATGCTTAAAGTCCACAGCATATTCATATCTTAATTAGAAATGAAATAGTATATAGAACCAAAATTTAAATTTAAAGAATCTTCTGTTTCACTGGCATCTTCCTGAAGATATTTTGTTGATGCCAATGTGGCTTTGACATGCTTTGCTCTTGTGTTTAAAGTTGTTAGTGATATTCTGACATATTGGTCTCATAACAATCACATGTAAATTCCAGGCTGTGCTGTATCATTGCTCTAGTCTTTCAATAATTTTCCCGTCTCTATTTTTAGAACTTTAGGTATACTTCAGCTAAAGAAATATCCATAAAAATAGTAAATCTTTTCTGGATCAACCCAGCAAACATTTACTAGTATAAGTACCAAAAATATATAATATATAAGTTTGGATAGAGACTACAGTGCTTATAGGATCTACTAGCTTCCTATCAAGGGAGCAACTGAAAGAGCAGAGTTTACTGTAAATCTGTAACCGAGGCTCTTTTACAAGCATTCTAGTGCTCACTTTGCTTCATCAAATTCATCACAGTACACATACAATCTTATTTAAAGGCATTGCTTCATTTTCTGGTATGGACTAAGGCTGGCCGATTTCTCACAAAGTCGGCCACTTTTAATATTCCTTTCAAAACAAGCATTCCTATGCTGCTTCTTTGAAGCCTTCCTAGGATCCTGCCACTCCCTTTTACAACTGCCCTCAGTCTGAACGTTTCCCACACAATTCCCTGTCACATTCAGATGGAAGATTTTCTCTTTGATATGAGGTTTTCCCCACTGATTCTGCCCCACTACATTTTATCCTTTATGAACAAATACTGCAGTAAAGGTCTTGAAACTGTGATCATTTCCTGCATTTCTACTTCTAAGCAGAACTGAATAATAGCACTTATATAAAAAGTTTCTAAAATTGGGATAATATCATAGTCACAACAGATTGCTTTTAGTGTAAAAATACACAAATGTATAGGATGGAGGAGAAATTCCAGAAACAGTATTTCATTGATTTACAAAATATCAACATGCTAATTTTATTTTATTTATTTTATTTTTTTACTATTAATTACACTTTATTCATTTTGTATTCCCCCATAAACCCCTCCCTCCTCCCCTCCCAATCCCACCTTCCCTATCCCTTTCTCATGCATGCTCCTCCCCAAGTCCACTGATAGGGGAGGTCCTCTTCTCCTTCTTTCTGATCAGATCACATCAGGAGTGGCTGCATTGTCATCTTTTGTGGGCTGGTAAGGCTGCTCCCCGCCTCAGGGGGAGGTGATCAAAGAGCAGACCAATCAGATTATGTCAGAGGCAGTCCCTCTTCCCATTACTATGGAACCCACTTGGACACTGAACTATCATGTGCTACATCTGTGCAGGGGTTCTAGATTATATCCATGAATAGTCCTTGGTTGGAGTATGAGTCTCTGGGAAGTTCCCTGTGTTCAAATTTTCTGGTTCTGTTGCTCTCCTTGTGTGGTTCCTGTCCTCTCCAGCTCTTACTGTTTCCCACTTCTTCCATAAGATTCCATGCACTCTGCCCATCAGTTGGCCATAAGTCTCAGTGTCGGCTTTCAGAGGCCCTCTGTGGCAGGTTCCTAGGTTGTTTCCTGTTTTCTTCTTCTTCTGATGTCCAGCCACTTTGCCTTTCAGGATGGGGATTGAGCGTTTTAGTCAGGGTCCTCTCTCTTGATTAGTTTCTTTAGATATACAGTTTTTAGTAGGTGTATCCTATGTTATATTTATATGAGTGAGTATATACCATGTATGTCTTTCTGCTTCTGGGATAGCTCACTCAGGATGATCCTTTCCAGGTCCCACCATTTACCTACAAATTTCATGATTTCCTTATTTTTCATTGCTGAGTAATACTCCATTGTGTAGATGTACCACAATTTCTGTATCCATTCTTCAGTTGAGGGGCATCTGGGCTGTTTCCAGCTTCTGGCTATTACAAATAAAGCGGCTACAAACATGGTTGAGCAAATGTCCTTATTGTATACTTGAACCTCTTTTGGATATATGCCTAGGAGTGGTATGGCTGGGTCTTGAGGAAGCGCTATTCCTAGTTGTCTGAGAAAGCACCAGATTGCTTTCCAGAGTGGTTGTACAAGTTTACATTCCCACCAGCAGTGGAGGAGGGTTCCCCATTCTCCACAGCCTCTCCACATGTGTTGTCACTTGAGTTTTTCATCTTGGCCATTCTGATGAGTGTAAGGTGAAATTTCAGGGTCGTTTTGATTTGCATTTTTCTAATAGCTAATGACGTTGAGCATTTCTTTAAGTGTTTCTCTGCCATTCGATATTCCTCTGCAGAGAATTCTCTCTTTAGCTCTGTACCCCATTTTTTAATTGGAATACTTGGTTTGCTGCTTTTCAGCTTCTTTAGTTCTTTATGTATACTGGATATTAGTCCTCTATCAGATAGAGGGTTGGTGAAGATTCTTTCCCAATCTGTAGGCAGTCGCTTTGTTTTGATGACAGTGTCCTTTGCTTTACAGAAGCTTTTCAATTTCATGAGGTCCCATTTATTGATTGTTGCTCTTAGAGCCTGTGCTGTTGGTGTTCTGTTCAGGAAGTTGTCTCCTGTGCCAAAGAGTTTAAGGGTATTCCTCATTTTTTTTTCTAACCGATTTAATGTGTCTGGTTTTATGTTGATGTCTTTGATCCACTTGGACTTTAGTTTTGTGCAGGGTGATAAGTATGGATATATTTGCATTTTTCTACATGTAGACATCCAGTTGGACCAGCACCATTTGTTGAAGATGCTGTCTTTTCTCCATTGTGTGGTTTTGGCATCTTTGTCAAAGATCAGGTGTCCATAAGTGTGTGGGTTTATCTCTGGGTCCTCTGTTCGGTTCCATTGATCCACCATTCTGTTTCTAAGCCAGTACCATGCAGTTTTTATTACTGTTGCTCTATAGTACAGCTTAAGATCAGGGATAGAGATACCTCCAGAAGATCTTTTATTGTAGAGGATTGTTTTAGCAATTCTCAGTTTCTTGTTATTCCATATGAAATTGAGAATTTTCCTTTCCAGGTCTGTAAAGAATTCTGTTGGAAATTTGATGGGAACTGCATTGAATCTGCAGATTGCTTTTGGTAAGATGGCCATTTTTACTATGTTAATCCTGCCAAGCCATGAGCATGGAAGATCTTTCCATTATCTGATATCTTCTTCTAATTCTTTCTTCAGAGACTTGAATTTTTTTTCATACAAGTCTTTGATTTGCTTGGTTAGGGTTACTCCAAGGTACTTTATGTCATTTGTGGCTATTGTGAAGAGTGTTGTTTCTCTAATTTCTCTCTTTGCCCTTTTGTCTTCTATAGGTGGGCTACTGATTTTTTTAAAATTAATTTTGTATCTGGCCACTTTGCTTAAGGTGTTTATCAGCTGTAGGAGTTCCCTGGTAGAGTTTTTGGGGTCACTCACGTATACTATCATATCATCTGCAAATAGTGATAATTTGACTTCTTCTTTTTCAATTTGTAACCCCTTGATCTCCTTCAATTGTCTTATTGCTCTAGCAAGAACTTCCAGAACTATGTTGAAGAGATATGGAGAGAGTGGGCAGCCTTGTCTTGTCCCTGATTTCAGTGGGATTGCTTCAAGTTTCTCTCCATTCAGTTTGATGTTGGCTATAGGCTTGCTGTATATCGCCTTTACTATGTTTAGATATGTGCCATGTATCCCTGATCTCTCCAATACTTTAAACATCAATGGATGTTGGATTTTGTCAAATGCTTTTTCAGCATCTAGGGAGATTATCATGTGTTTTTTTTTCTTTCAGTTTGTTAATATGGTGGATTACATTGATGGATTTCCATATATTGTACCACCCCTGCATACCTGGGATGAAGCCTACTTGGTCATAGTGGATGATATCTTTGATGTATTCTTATATTCGGTTTGCAAGTATTTTGTTGAGTGTTTTTTGCATCAATGTTCATAAGGGAGATTGGCCTGAAATTCTCTTTCTTTGTTGGCTCTTTGTGTGGTTTATGTACCAAAGTGACTGTGGCTTCATAGAATGAGTTTGGTAATGTTCCTTCTGATTCTATTTTGTGAAATAGTTTAAAGAGAACTGGAGTTAGCTCTTTTTGAAGGTCTGGTAGAATTCTGCACTGAAACCATCTGGTCCTGGGCTTTTTTTGGATGGGAGAATTTTGATTACTGCTTCTATTTCCTTGGAGGATATAGGACTATTTAATTGATTTACCTGGTCCTGATTCAGCTTTGGTAAGTCGAATTGATCAAGAAAATTGTCCATTTCATTTAGGTTTTCAAATTTTGTGGCATGTAGACTTTTGAAGTAAGTCCTAATTATTGTTTGGATTTCTTCAGTGTCTGTGGTTATGTCCCCCTTTTGTTTCTGATTTTGTTGATTTGGATGGTGTCTCTCTGCCTTTTAGTTCGTTTGGCTAAGGGTTTGTCTATCTTGTTGATTTTCTCAAAGAACCAGCTCTTGGTTTCATTGAAAATTTGAATTGTTTTATTTGTTTCTAATTGATTGATTTCAGCCCTGAGTTTGATTATTTCCAGCTGTTTACTCCTTTTTGGTGTGTCTGCTTCTTCTTTTTCTAGGGTTTTTAGGTGAGCCATTAAGTTGCTCGAATGAGCTGTCTCAAATTTCTTCTTGAAGGCACTTAGTGCTATGAACTTTCCTCTTAGCACTGCTTTCATTGTGTCCCACAAGTTTGGGTATGTTGTGTCTTCATTTTCATTAAGTTCTAGGAAGACTGTAAGTTCTTTCTTTATTTCTTCCATAACCCAGCTGTCATTTAGTAGCAAGTTGTTTAGTTTCCATGTGTGTGTAGGCTTTTTGCTATTTCTGTTGTTGTTGAGGTCCAGCTTTATTCCATGGTGATCAGACAGGATACAGGGGATTATTTCAATCTTCTTGTATCTGTTGAGGCTCACTTTGTGACCAACTATATGCTCTATTTTTGGAGAAGGTTCCATGAGATGCTGAGAAGAAGGTAAATTCTTTTGTGTTTGGTGTAAGGTTCTGTAAATGTCTGTCAGGTCCATTTGATTCATGACCTCTGTTAGAGATATTGTTTCTTTGTTTAATTTCTGTCTTGTTGGCCTGTCCTTTGTTGAGAGTGGAGTGTTGAAGTCTCCCACTATTAATGTGTGGGGATCTATGTGTGGCTTAAATTTTATCAATGTCTCTTTTACAAATGTGGATGCCCTTGTATTTGGGGCATAGATGTTCAGGATTTTGATGTCTTTTTGTTGGAGTTTTCCCTTGAAGAGTATGAAGTGTCCTTCCCCATCTCTTTTGATTAATTTTGGTTGAAAGTCTATTTTATCAGCTATTAGAATGGCTACTCCTGCTTGCTTCTTGGGTCCATTTGCTTTGAAAGTCATCTTCCAACCTTTTACCCTCAGGTAATGCCTATCTTTGTGACTTAGGTGAGTTTCTTTTATGCAACACATTGCTGGGTTTTGTTTACGTATCCATTCTGTTAGTCTGTGTCTTTTTATTGGAGAATTGAGTCCATTGATGTTGAGAGAGATTAATGTCCAGTGGCTGTTAGATCCTTTGATTTTGATATTGGCTGTGGTCATAAGGTTGCGTGTTTGGTTGCTTTTTGTTTTACTGTAGTGAGGTTAATTATTTCCTGCGTTTTCTTGAAAGTAGCTAGTTTTCTTGGGTTGTATTTTCCTTCTAGTGTCTTCTATAACACTGGATTTGTGTGTAGGTATTGTTGAAATTTATTTTTGTCATTGAATATCTGGTTTTCTCCATCTATGAGGACTGAGAGTTTTGCTGGGTATAGTAGCCTGGGCTGACATCTGTGTTCTCTTAGGGTCTGCATGATATCTGTCCAGGCCCTTCTGGCTTTCATAGTCTCTGTTGACAAGTCAGGTGTGATTCTAATGGGTTTGCCATTATATGTTACTTGGCCTTTTTCCCTTGCAGCTTTTAGCATCTTTTCTTTGTTCTGTATACTTACTGTTTTGATTATTATGTGGCAGGAGGATTTTCATTTCTGGTCTAATTTATTGGGTGTTCTGTTGGCCTCTTGAATTCTTACTGGCCTCTCCTGTAAGTTGGGAAAATTTTCTTCAATGATTTTGTTGAAAATATTTTCTGGTCCTTGGAGCAGGGAATCTTCTTTTTCCTCTACACCTATTATTCTTAGGTTTTGTCTTTTTATGTTGTCTTGAATTTCTTGGATGGTCTGTGTCAGGAATTTTTTAGATTTAACATTTTCTTTGACAGATACATCTATTTCTTCCATTGTATCTTCCACACCTGAGATTCTTCCATCTCTTGTAGTCTATTGGTTATGCTAACCTCTGTGGTTCCTGTTTTCTGCCCTAAGTTCTTTCTTTCCATAATTTCCTCCATTTGTGTTTTCTTTAAGTTTTCCAATTCTATCTTCAGGTTTTGAGCCATTTTGTTGATTTCCTTCACTTGTCTGACTGTATTTTCCTGTTTTTCCATCAATTCCTTCAGCTGTTTGTTTGAACAATCCTCTTTTTCTTTTATTTCATTCAGTGATTTAAGCATTTACTCTCTATAGGCCACTAACTGTTTGGCTGCAACTTCCTCTATTTCTTTACGGATGGCCATAAACTGTTTGTTTTTATCTTCCTCTATTTCTTTACTCATTTTATTTGTTTCCTCTGTTATCTTCTTCATGATCATAGATGCTAGGTCCTCTTCTTGCATTTCAATTATGCTGGGGTGTCTAGGGCTACCTGTCCCTGGATAATTGGGTTCTGGAGATGCCATATTGCTCTGGCTTTTGTTGGTTGAACTTTTACGCTGGCCTCTACCCATTGGGTAATCTTAGGTTTTTGAAGTTGGTTTCTGGTTTTTCCTGGAATCCTGTGGTGGAGAGAATCCCTTTGGCAGGAAGATGGTTTTTCCTGAAGGAAGCCTTCTCACCTTTTTGGGTATAGTCACTGGATGGCCGGTGTTTTTCAGGAGTTGCCACTGCTCACCTCAGGCGTAGAGACCTGAATGGTAACTATGGTCCTTATTAGTCAAGAGGGCTCTCCTCTCACCAGGAGAAGTCCTGAAGACAGCTACCCAGTTTCTTGCTGTGAATTTAGTGGTCTGCTGCTGTAACCTGTGTGTCCCATGGTTTGGTCAGTTTTGTTAGAAATAAGTGGTTGCCCTGTGGAGCAGTATCTGGGGCTTGATCTCGGGGATCCCAGGCTCTTGAAGGTCTGAGGTTGGGGCTCTGTTCCCCAGTACCCAAGCAGTAATCTGTGGCAGGTGAGTACTGCTCTCCTGGTAACAGCAGGTTATCTGGTGCACAGCAGGTCCCTGGGTTGGGCCAGTCTGTGGGACCTTTTCCAGGGATATCCTGGGTGGCCTAAGTCCATCCCCTTTGCTTAGTTCCCTGTGAGGATTTCTGCAGACAGTGACACCAAGTCTCTGGTGTCGTGGGGCACACAGTTCTGTCTGTGAGGAATAGTTGGTGCAAAGCAGGTCTCTGGGCTGGCGGCACGCGCACCCACTGCTAGTCTGTAGGAGCTGGGTGCCCAACTACTCTCTGTGCTTCCGGCTTGGGGCCAGATCAGTGATGGTGGCTCATACCACCGGTTTGCGAGACCTTCCCAGGCAAAGCCTGGGTGGCCCAAGTCAGCACTGTTTCCTTCCTTCCCTGTGGGGCCCTCCCCCGACAGGAACTTCCAGACTGTGTTGCACTAGGGTGTGCAGCTCCATCTGTGCTAGAGAGCTGGCTTGCAGCCCCTGCTGTGCTGGCAGCAGGAGGCCAGTTCAAGTGATGGTGGCAGGTACCTGAGGACTGCGAGACTTTTTCCAGGGAAAGACTGGGTGACCCGTGGCCAGTCCCGCTGCTTTCCTTCCCTGTGGCTATTTCTTGCAACTGGGACTCCCCGTCTCTGGTGTTTTTGTGCCCACCGATCAGCCTGGGAAGGTGATCAGGACACACAGGTGTGAGGCTCTGTTCTGGTGACCTAGTGCCTGCGGGACCCGGAATCTCTTCCGGGTTCTGGCTGGGTGGCCTGAGCTTGGACCTGCCTAATTCCCATACCTAGGGGGTTTCCTCTCACCTGGGAAACATGATCGCTCTTGTTTTAGGGCCCAGAGTTCAGTCTCTTGGTTGCTGTACGGAAAATGTTGTCCTGCTTCTTAGATGCAGTGTTCTCCTGGTGCCGCCATCTTGGCCTCTCCAACATGCTAATTTTATAGGAAAAATATTTTAAATAATTTCTTCTGAAATCAGAAGTATCCACAAAAATGCATGCAAAAGAGTTAATTCCAAAAAATACTCAATAAAATACTTGCAAACAAAATCCAAGAGCACATAAAAGATATCATCCACCATGACCAAGTAGGATTTATTCCAGGCATGTAACGGTGGTTCAGTATAAACAAACTAAAGAAGAAAAACCACATGGTTATCTCTTTAGATGCCAAAAAAGCATTTGACAAAATCCAACACCAATTCATATTTAAAGTCTTGGAGTGATCAGGGATACAAGGCACATACCTAAATATAGTAAAGGCAATATACAGCAAGCATATAGCCAACCTCAAACTCAATGGAGAGAAACTTAAATCAATCTTACTGAAATCAGGGACAAGGCAAGGCTGCCCACTCTTCCCATATCTTTTCAACATAGTACTTGAAGTCCTAGCTAGAGTAATAAGACAAGTAAAGGAGATCAAGGGGTTACAAATCAGAAAAGAAGAAGTCGAAGATATACTATTCGCAGATGATATGATAGTATACCTGAGTGACCCCAAAAATTCAACCAGAGAACTCCTTCAGCTGATAAACACCTTCAGCAAAGTGGCCGGATACAAAATTAATTAAAACAAACAAACAAAAAACAGAGGCTCTTCTATATACACAAAACAAAAGGGCCGAAAAAGAAATCAAGGATACAACACCCTTCACAATAGCCACTAAAAACATAAAGTACCTTAGGGAGACTCTAACCGAGCAGGTGAAAGACCTGTTTGAAAAAAACTTCAAGTCTCTGAAGAAAGAAATCGAAGAAGACATCAGAAGTTGGAAAGATCTTCCATGCTCATGGATCAGTAGGGTTAACATAGTGAAAATGGCCATCCTGCCAAAAGCAATCTACAGATTCAATGCAATTCCCATAAAAATACCAATACAAATCTTTACAAACCTTGAAAGAAAAATTCTCAACTTCATATGGAGAAACAAAATACCCAGAATTTCCAAAATGATCCTGTACAACAACAGATCATCTGGAGGTATCTCCATCCCTGATCTTTTTTTTAAAATTTTTTATTAATTACACTTTATTCATTTTGTATCCCCCCATAAGCCCCTCCCTCCTCCCCTCCCGATCCCACCCACTCTCCCCTTTCTGCATGCATGCCACTCCCCAAGTCCACTGATGGGGAGGTTCTCCTCTTCTTTCTGATCTTAGTCTATCAGTTCTCATCAAAAGTGGCTGCATTGTCCTCTACTGTGGCCTGATAAGGCTGCTCCCTCCTCAGGGGGAAGTGATCAACGAGCAGGCCAATCAGATTATGTCAGAGGCAGTCCCTCTTCCCATTACTATGTAACCCACTTGGACACTGAACTGCCATGGGCTACACCTGTGCAGGGGTTCCAGGTCATCTCCACAAATAGTCCTTGGTTGGAGTATGAGTCTCTGGGAAGTTCCCTGTGTTCAAATTATCTTATTCTGTTGCTCTCCTTGTGGAGTTCCCATCCCCTCCAGCTCTTACTATTTCCCACTTCTTACATAGAATTCCATTCACTCTGCCCATCAGTTGGCCATCAGGCTCAGCATCTGCTTTGACAGTTTATACTGCAGAAGCTTTCAGAGGCCCTCTGTGGCAGGTTTCAAGGTTGTTTCCTGTTTTCTTCTGGCTTTCAGAGGCCCTCTGTAGCAGGTTCCGAGGTTGTTTCCTATTTTCTTTTTCTTCTGATGTCCATCCTTTTTGCCTTTCAGGATGGGGATTGAACTTTTTAGTTAGGGTCCTCTCTTTTGCTTAGTTTGTTTAGATGTACAGATTTTAGTGGGTTTATTCTATATTGTATGTTTATATGAGTGAGTATATACCATGCGTGTCTTTTTGCTTCTGGGACACCTGATTTTTGACAAAGATGCCAAAACCATACAATGGAAAAAAAGATAGCATCTTCAACAAATGGTGCTGGTCCAACTGGATGTCTACATGTAGAAAAATGAAAATAGATCCATACTTATCACCCTGTACAAAACTGAAGTCCAAGTGGATCAAAGACCTCAACATAAAACCAGACACATTAAATCGGCTAGAAAAAAAAGTGGGGAATACCCTAGAACTCATTGGTACAGGAGATAACTTCCTGAACAGAACACCAACAGCACAGGCTCTAAGAGCAACAATCAATAAATGGGACCTCATGAAACTGAAAAGCTTCTGTAAAGCAAAGGACACCGTCATCAAAACAAAGCGACTGCCTACAGATTGGGAAAGAATCATCACCAACCCTTTATCTGACAGAGGACTCATATCCAATATATATAAAGAACTAAACAAGCTGAAAAGCAATAAACCAAGTAATCCACTTAAAAAATGGGGAACAGAGCTAAAGAGAGAATTCTCTGTAGAGGAATATCGAATGGCAGAGAAGCACTTAAAGAAATACTCAACCTCATTAGCCATTAGGGAAATGCAAATCAAAACAACCCTGAGATTTCACCTTACACCCATCAGAATGGCCAAGATGAAAAACTCAAGGGACAACACATGCTGGAGAGGTTGTGGAGAAAGGGGAACCCTTCTCCACTGCTGGTGGGAATGTAAACTTGTACAACCACTCTGGAAATCAATCTGGTGCTTTCTCAGACAACTAGGAATAGCACTTCCTCAAGATCCAGCCATACCACTCCTAGGCATATACCCAAAAGAGGCGCAAGTACACAAAAAGGACATTTGCTCAACCATGTTTGTAGCAGCTTTATTTGTAATAGCCAGAAGCTGGAAACAACCCAGATGCCCCTCAACTGAAGAATGGATGCAGAAACTGTGGTACATCTATACAATGGAGTATTACTCAGCAATGAAAAATAAGGAAATCATGAAATTTGCAGGTAAATGGTGGGACCTGGAAAGGATCATCCTGTGTGAGTTGTCCATCCCTGATCTTAAGCTGTACTGCAGAGTAATAGTAATAAAAACTGCATGGTATTGGCATAGAAACAGAAAGGAGGATCAATGGAACCAAATAGAAGGCCCAGAAATAAACCACACACCTACAATTACTTGATTTTTGACAAAGAAGCCAAAACCATTCAATGGAAAAAAAGACAGCATCTCCAGCAAATGGTGCTGGTCCAAATGGATGTCTACATGCAGAAAAATGAAAATAAATCCATATTTATCACCCTGCACAAAACTAAAGTCCAAGTGGATCAAAGACCTCAATAAAACCAGATATACTAAATTGGTTAGAAGAAAAAGTGGGGAAGACCCTAGAACTCATTGGCACAGTGGACAACTTCCTGAACAGAATACCAACAGCACAGGCTCTAAAAGCAACAATCAATAAATGGGACCTCATGAAACTGAACAGCTTCTGTAAAGCAAAGGACACTGTTGTCAGAACAAAACAACAGCCTACAGACTGGGAAAGGATCTTCACCAACCCTACATCTGACAGAGGGCCAATATCTGGAATATATAAAGAATTAAAGAAGTTAAAAGTCAATAACTTAAGCAATCCAATTAAAAAATGGGGTATGGAGCTAAACAGAGAATTCTCTGTAGAAGACTATAGAATGGCAGAGGAACAGTTAAAGAGATGCTCAACATCCTTAGCCATCAGAGAGATGCAAATCTAAGCAATCCTGAGATTTCACCTCACACCCATCATAATGACTATGATCAAAAACTCAAGTGACAACACATGCTGGAGAGGTTGTGGAGAAAGGGGAATCCTCCTCCACTGCTGGTGGGAATGTAAATTTGTACAACCACTTTGGAAATCAATCTGGTACTTTCTCAGACAATTAGGAACAGCGCTTCCTCAAGATCCAGCTGTACCACTCCTAGGCATATATCCAAAAGATGCTCAAGTACACAACAAGGACATTTGCTCAACCATGTTCATAGCAGCTTTATTCATAATAGCCAGAACCTGGAAACAACCCAGATGTCCATCAATGGAGGAAGGGATACAGAAATTGTGGTACTTTTACACAATGGAATATTACTCAGCAATTGAAAACAAGAAAATCATGAAATTTGCAGGCAAATGGTGGGACCTAGAAAAGATCATCTTGAGTTAGGTATCCCAGGAGCAGAAAGACACACAAGGTATATACTCACTTATAAGTGGGTACAAGACCTATCAAATAGGATAAACATATTAAAATCTGTACACCTAGAGAAGACAAACAAGAAAGAGGACCAGGGGTAAGATGATCAATCCTCACCTAGGAAGACAAAGGGGATGGAAATTTGAAGTAAAAGAAAACAAGAAACAGGACAGGAGCCTACCACAGAGGGCCTCTGAAAGACTCTACCTAGCAGTGTATCAAAGCAGATGCTACAACTCATAACCAAACCTTGGGCAGAGTGCAGGGAATCATATCAAAGAAGGGGGAGTTAGTATAACCTAGAGAGGACAGGGGCCCCAAAAGGACCAAATATATCAGGGCACAGGGGTCTTCTATGAGACTGTTTCTCCAACCAAGGACCATACAACCCCTGCTCAGATGTAGCCCATGTTAGCTCAGTACCCAAGTGGGTTTCCAAGTATGGGGACAAGGATTATTTCTGACATGAACTCAATGACTGGCTCATTGGGCTTCCCCTCCCCCCAGAGGGAGGAGCAGCCTTGCTAGGCCACAGAGGAGGACACTGCAGCCAGTCCTGAAGAAACCTGCTAATCTAGAGTCAGATGGAATGGGAGGAAGACCTCCCCTATCAATGGACTTGGAAGGGGGCAGGAAGGAAATGAGGGAGGGAGGGTGGGATTGGGTAGGAAAGAGGCAGGGGGCTATGGCAGGATATAAGTGAATGACCTGTGATTAAAATTAAAAAAAAAAAAAAGAATTGATTCCCCTAAAAAACAAATCAAAATCGTACACAAAAAGCTTAAATCATAAATCTTTAGAAAATATGTTTGGCCAACTTAAAAGTCATATTAAAAAAAAAAAAACATTAGGCCTAGCAGAAAAAAAATACAAAGCAATTAAAATTCATTAAACTGAATACTTTGTATCAATAAAATGCTTTTAGGAGGAATATTTGCAGGGTGTTCTTTGCTAAATAAAGGTACATCCAGAATTTGTAATTAACAAACTGATGTATCAATAACTGAAAACCATTCAATGTCATATAATAAGTGAAGGCAAGAACATGGAAGTGGAACTGAAGCAGAGAGAACAGAGGGATACTTCTCGCTGGCTTGATTTCTAAGGCTTGCTCTGCTCACACCAGTCCAGGACTTTTACTCCCTACAATGGATGGACCTTCCCACATAATCAAGGACCAGTGAAGCTCACAAATCAATCTGAAGGAAATAACCTGTCAGGTGAGGGCCCGTCTTTCCAGGAGACTTTAGTTTGTGTCAAGTTGGCAAAAACTAACCAGTTTATACCGGTTATATAATCAAAGACTCCACACACCCAACCATGCACTAGGTCAGAGGTTCTTAAACTTTTTCCTTTTGCAATCTATTTATAGAGAATTTTTTTTACGCAGCCATAGACATAGACACATGGATATAAAAGATATATAATAAAAAGAATACCAGTAAAATTAATGATATTATTTTCATACAAATTTTCTCTTCTTTGTGTGTATGTTTGTGGTGTGGGTGGGTTGAGAGAGAGTTACAGAGAGAAAGACAGTGAGTGTGTGTGTGTGTGTGTGTGTGTGTGTTTGTGTGTACATGTGCACCACAAAATAAATGTGGAAATCTGTGGCTATTTTGTTTGTCAGTCTTTCTTTTCCCTCTTGTTTTGCGGATAGCATTTCTTGTTTGCTGATCCGTTTTACAGGCTAGCGAGCCATTCCTTTCCGAGATTTCACCTCTCCTCTCTTAAGAACTCTGAATATGCAAAGCTTTCTTGAAAAAGAAAACTAGATTACTCCCACCTTCAGATTTCAAAACTCCCCAAAACCTAATAATCAAAACTTTGTGGTATGTGAATAAGGGCAGGTAATCAAATCAAAGTAATGTTATGAAATAGAGACCCTAGAAACAAGATCTTAGATAAAACATTAAACAATGTTTGAAGAAGTTCTTAAGACCATCTCTTAGGGAGGGCAGACAGTCTCTTCAATTAGGATAATGGAATTTATGAAGAAAATTATATTGGACCTCTACAGACACTGTATAACACTACACTAAGTGGCTCAAATACTGAGTCAAGGCTTAAAAATGAAAGTGTTTGCAAGAAAACACAGGGCCAAAAATTCACAGCACTGATTGTGATCATGACTTCTTTACAACAAAATGAAAAACAAAACAAAAAACAACAAACAAACAAAACAGGCAACCATAGGAAAAAAATGAAGGAGTCTTACCATGGGGAGATTTCTCTCATGTGAGAAGGAGAAACAAAGCTAGCAGCAGCAATCCTCTCTCCTTACCGTGAACTCAGTGTGACCAGCTGCCTATAATAAGCCACTTTGATTCCTCATCAGGATGCTCTTTATCTGGTCTGTGAACAAACATGCATCCCCTTTCCTTTAAGTGGTTCTTGTCAGGTGTTTTCTCTCAGAAATGAGAAAAGCAACTGCTGCAGCAGTGAGCAGAAGAAAATGGTTTATAGTCAAACAATATGCAGATATCACAATGACAACCTGCTAATGAAAAGAGCCATGGCCCTCTGTGGTAGACTCCTGTCCTGTTACCTTTATTTTCTCACTTCCCATTTTCCCTTCTGAATGGGGATTGAGCATCTTCTGTAGGGTCCTCCTTCTTGTTTAGTTTCTTTAGGACTATAGATTTTAATATGTTTATCCTATATTATATGTTTAATATCCATTTATAAGTGAGTCTATACCATGTGTGCCTTTCTGCTTCTGGGATACCTCACTCAGGATGACCTTTTCTAGTGCCATCCAGTTGCCTGCAAATTTCATGATTTCCTGTGTTTAATTGCAGATGATGGTATTGAAGAAGATGCTGAGATTCAAAGCCAAACTTTGGGCAGAGTACAAGAAATCTTATGAAAGAAAAAGGAGATAGAACGATCTGGAGGATAAAAGAACTCCACAAGGAGAGCAACAGAACCAAAAAGTCTGGGCATAGGGGGGCGTGCAGAGACTGGTACCACACCCAAGGACCATGCATGGAGAGGGCCTAAAACCCCTGCTCAGATGTAGCCCATAGCCTCAGTATCCAAGTGGGCATGAACTCAGTGGCCAGCTCTTTAATTACCTCCCCCTGGGGTACAGCCTTGCCAGACCACACAGGAAGACAAGGCAGCCAGTCCTAATAAGACCTGATAGGCTAGGGTCAGATAGAAGGGGAGGAGGACCTCCCCTATCAGTGGACTAAGGGAGGGGCACAGGGGGAGAAAAGGGAGGAAGGATGGAACTGAGAGGAGCCAATGGAAGGGACTACAGCTGGGATATAAAGTAAATAATAATGAAAGAAAGAAAGAAAGAAAGAAAGAAAGAAAGAAAGAAAGAAAGAAAGAAAGAAAGAAAGAAAGAAAGAAAGAAAGCAAAGAGCCACGGCCCATGAAGATTCATAGAGACTGAACCATTAACCAGAGTTTGGCTAGGCCAGACCAATACACCAACACATATGCAGCAGATGTAGAGTATGGTCATCACGTGGATCCCCTAGCAGCAGGAATAAGGTCTATCTCCAACTCTGCTGAGGGCCTTTGGATCCCTTTCCCCTCGCTGGGCTGTCTTGTCTGACTTTAGTGGGACATGATGCATGTAGCCCTGCTCTGACTTGAGGTGCCAGCGTGGGTTGGTACCCGTTAGGGGTCTCCACTTTCTTTGAGAAGAAAAGAGCTGGGAGATGAAAAGGAAGAACTCTTGGGATTGGGAGGAGAGGAGGGATAGGGCTGGAAGCAGGCTGTAAAATGATTAAATATTTTTTTTTTAAGAAAAGAAAGAAAAGAGCCATGGATCAGATATAAATGTCTATAAAGAAAGATGTGATCTTTCAAAGAACTCCTTACCAGTGCTCACCATCCGTAGTCACTATAAACCTTTAAACCAAAAGTACCACCAGATGCTAATTTTTCAGATATTGGTGCTCACTGTAAAAACAGAACAAAATAGATGAAACAAGGCCTTCACACACTAAAGTAAACTTCTGTCTGCTTATCTTACAAGGCTGATAGTTAGGTGCTGAATCTACTAATTCAACTCACCAACAAAACCTGTGATCAAAAAAATTATTCCTACAAGAAGTGCAAGGATATATTCCTAGGAGTGGTATAGCTGGATCTTGAGGAAGCGCTATTGCTAATTGTCTGAGAAAGCACCAGATTGATTTCCAACGTGCTTGTACAAGTTCACATTCCCACCAGCAATGGAGAAGGGTTCCCTTTCTCCACATCTTCTCCAGCATGTGTTGTCATTTGAGTTTTTTATCTTAGCCATTCTGATGGATGTAAGGTGAAATCTCAGGGTCGTTTTGACTTGTATTTCCCTGATGACTAAGGATACTGAGCATTTCTTTAAGTGTTTCTCTACCATTTGATATTCCTCTGTTGAGAATTCTCTGTTTAGCTCTGTAACCCATTTTTTTAATTGGGTTTCTCGATTTGTTGCTGTTTAACTTCTTAAGTTCATTATATATTCTGGATATTGGCCCTCTGTCAGATATAGGGTTAGTGAAGATCCTTTCCCAGTCTCTAGGTTGTCATTTTGTTCTGATGACAGTGTCCTTTGCTTTACAGAAGCTTTTCAGTTTCATGAGGTCCCATTTATTGATTGTTGCTCTTAGAGCCTGTGCTGTTGGTGTTTTGTTCAGGAAGTTGTCTCCTGTGCCAATGAATTCAAGGCCCTTCCCCACTTTTTCTTCTAAGCGGTTTAGAGTGTCTAGTTTTATATTAAGGTCTTTGATCCACTTGGACTTTAGTTTTGTGCAGAGTGATAAATATGGGTCTATTTGCATTTTTCTACATGTAGATATCCAGTTAGACCAGCACCATGGCAGCTCAGTGGAGTGCCCAAGAGGGTTCCCCAGTAATAGAAACAAGGACTTTCTCTGACATGAACTCATGGGCTGGCTCTTTGATCACCTCCACCTGAGGGGGGGAGCAGCCTTACCAGTCCACAGAGGAAGACAAAGAAGCCAGTTGTGATGAGACCTCATCGACTAGAGTCAGATGGAAGTGGAGGAGCACCTACCCTATCATTGGAGTGGTACAAGGGGCATAGGAGAAGAAGAGGGAGGGAGGATGGGATTAAGAAGGGATGGGGGAATGCTCAACCTCATTAGCCATTAGGGAAATGCAAATCAAAACGACCCTGAGATTTCACCTCATACCCATCAGAATGGCCAAGATGAAAAACTCAAAGGACAACACATGCTGGAGAGGTTGTGGAGAAAGGGGAGCCTTCCTCCACTGCTGGTGGGAATGTTAACTGGTACAACCACTTTGGAAATCTATCTGGCACTTTCTCAGACAATTAGGAATAATGCTTCCTCAAGACCCAGCTATACAACTGCTAGGTATATACCCAAACTTTGCTCAAGTACACAACAGAGATATTTGCTCAACCATGTTTATAGCATCTTTATTTGTAATAGCCAGAACCTGGAAACAACCCAGATGTCCATCAACGGAGGAATGGATACAGAAATTGTGGTATTTTTACACAATGGAATACTACTCAGCAATTAAAAAGGAGGAAATCATGAAATTTGCAGGCAAATGGTGGGATCTAGAAAAGATCATTCTGAGTGAAATATCCCAGAAGGAGAAAGACAAACATGGTATATACTCACTTATATAGACCTATAAGATATGATAAACATAATGAAATCTATACACCTAAAAAAGATAATCAAGAGAGCAGACATGGGGTAAGATGATCAATTCTCGTTTAGAAAGACAGATGGGATGTGCATTGAACGTATGACAGGAGTCTACTGAAGTCATCTGAAAGACTCTAACTAGCAGTGTTTTCAAAGCAGATACAAAGACTCATGACCAAACCTTCGGCAGAGTACAGGGAATCATATGAAAGAAGGGGAATTAGTATGATGGGGAAAGGATAGGAGCTCCACAAGGACCAAATATATCTGGGCACAGGGTCTTTTCTGAGACTGACATTCAACCAAGGACCATGTATGGATATAACCTAGAACCTCTGCTCAGATGTAGCCTGTGGTAGCTCAGGAACCAATTGGTTTCCCATAGTGAGGGGAATAAGGACTATTTCTAACAGGAACTCAATAGCTGGCTCTTTGACCTCCCCACCCCCCAAGGGAGGAGCAGTCCTGTTAGGCCACAGAGGAGGACTTTGCAGCCAGCCCTGAAGATACCTGATAAAACAGGATCAGATGAATGGGGGGGGGGGGGAGGTCCCCCCCATCAGTGGACTTGGAAAGGGGCACGGTGGAGATGAGGGAGGAAGGGTGGTCTTGGGAGGGAATGAGTGAGGGGGATACAGCTGGGATACAGAGCTAATAAAATGTAACTGATAAGAAAAAAATAAAATTAAACAGAAGGGATGGGGGAAGGGGTTACAGCTGGGATACAAAGTGAATTAAGTGTAATTAATAAAAAATAAAAATAAATAAAGATATTACAAAACAAAAACAAACAAACCAAAAAAGAGGTGCAGGGATAACAAGGGAGCAAAGATTGAGGGAAAGTCCAACCAATAATTCGTTGCCCTGAGACTCACCCCATGGTAGAGAGCCAGCCCCTGGCATTAATGATGCTCTACTATGCTTTCAGACAGGAGCAGTGTAGGATGTTCCAGCCAGCAGAGGATCTACATATGCTAGCACTTAAAACCCAGCATGCGATGGAGCTCCAGGGGTCCTGTGGAAGTGTGGGAGAAATATGGAAGACCCTGGAGGGGACAGAAAACTCACAAGAGAGCCAACAGAGACAAATAATCCAGTCCCATGGGGGCTTATGGGAACTGAGACATCAATTCATGAGCATGCATGATCTGGATCTAGGCCCCCTGCACACATGTGGCTAATGGGCTGCTGGGTCTTCATATGGGGTGCCTGAGAAGTGGAGGGGGGTGTTCTCTCTAACATGGACTCTGTTGTCTGCTTTTGGGTAACTTCCCCCTGGAAAGGATGCCTTGCCTATCCTTGGGATGAAGATATGTTTAGTCCTGATGTGACTTGATGTGCTGGGGAAGGTTGAGCAAGGCTCTCAGAAAAGGAATTCCCTCAAAGTTAAAAAAACACAATCACAAAACAGATGAATTCTAAAATACAACAGGTTACATGTTTTAAAACTAAATATTTCTTATCTATGTACCCATTATGTAAGTTTATAATGAATTCAGAATGAAAAAGGTTGACAAGACTTAAAGGTTAACAGGGTCCAAAAGATACAAGAATATATGTCTTTTTAGTTATGACTGACCTGGATATACATTTTTCAGCTATCCTTGGTTTATAGTAAATTCAGCACAACAGTTTATTTGTCGTTCATTCCAAGAAACAAAATAAATTTAGAATGACAGTATTTCACGCTATAAGGTGACAAGATATAAGGAATTACAACAGAATGGTTTGTATTTCATGACATCAAGATTTGTACTTAATTTAGACATTTCTAGGCAACCCCACTATATATTGGGTTCATGAGAAATTTAAACCAACTCACCTATATCTATGATGTATACCAGGATTTGTAGGTGAAGGCTTATCTTGAAGCCACAAATCTGTCTCAAGCTTGTCTCCTAGTGAGGTCCACAGAAGTATTTACTGAGCCATAGACTTTCTAAAATTGTTTTAGAAGTCTTAAAACAATTTGGCTATTAAAATTCTTTATATCAAATCGGGAATTTCAAAATCAGGAATTAATTCTTCTGAACAGCAGTACATCTTCCTGTAGGAAGTTTGTTCAGTTAAAGTGGGTAAACATTAGAGTGGGTAAACCCAGAGAGTGACAGTTCACACCATGCCAGATTTAGAGAGATGAAGCACTGCACACATGACAGGATTATCGGAGGCTAGAGGCAATTATGGGTGTGCATCACTGTACAGACCTTGCAAAATACCAGATCCCCTTCCAGAAGGCCCACCTGCTTGTTGAGCTCCTTTAACAGAATGGCTTTCAACAATCCATCAGCTATCTCTGGGCTAGTTCTGAAAATGCATCCAGCACAGACCCAACCTAGCAGCTTATAGTCTTACAACATACACAAAACTAAAAAGGAAGTCACATGCCCAAAAAAGAAAGAAAGAAAGGCAGAAAGAAAGAGAGAGAGAGAAAGAAGGAAGGAAGGAAGGAAGGAAGGAAGGAAGGAAGGAAGGAAGGAA
>NW_026596039.1:1493353-1555915 GCF_907164565.1 Psammomys obesus | reverse complement strand
GAAGGAAGGAAGGAAGGAAGGAAGGAAGGAAGGAAGGAAGGAAGGAAGGAAGGAAGGAAGGAGAAAGAGAGAAAGAGAGAGAGAAAAAAAAGGAAGGAAGGAGGGAGGGAGGGAGGAAGGAAGGAAGATAATTACTTCATCAAATATTTCAAGGATATTAAATATGAACTAAAGAGGATAAGAGTAAGTACCTGATTGATGTTCAAGAAAACACACATATTCCTGACTGAAAGTTTGTAAGAACCAGAGGGAATGGAAGGAAGCCAATGAAAAAACAAGACTCTAAATCATTAGAAAAACTCATAGGAACTCACAGAGAGCCTGAGGAAAGGTCCGTGGTTCTTAAACCCTAGCCAAAGTGCTAAAGGCAACCAAATAATGCTGAGAGCAAAGAGGGAGAAATAGTATTATCTGGAGAGAACACAGCAATTGGTTAAATGGTTATCCAGTATGAAAAGATAATCCTGAAAAAGAAA
Source organism: Psammomys obesus (assembly GCF_907164565.1). NCBI lineage: Eukaryota > Metazoa > Chordata > Mammalia > Rodentia > Muridae > Psammomys > Psammomys obesus. The sequence continues at coordinate 1,555,439 of NW_026596039.1, read as the reverse complement.
CATATAAGTAACATTATATAGACAGGGCAGGTTGCATTTATATTTTTAGAATGTGCACTCACATACACACATCGCATACATATACATTGTGTGTGTGTGTGTGTGTGTGTGTGTGTGTGTGTGTGAACAATTAAAGAATCAGAGGCATCAAATTTGAGTAAAAGGATAGAGAGAATTTACCACAGGAGGTCTTGGAAGGGAGAAATGATAAAATTAGAAATTCAAACAAAGCATTTAAATAAAAAGCAACTTGGTGGGAAAAGATTTTACCTCTTCATATACATCCAGGTAACAATACGTTACTGAGAGAAGTAAGGGGAAAAAATCTGGAAGTAGGAACTGAAGCAGAAGCCATGGAGAATCACTGTTTACTGGCTTACCTCTCGTGGCTTGCTCAGCTGCTTTCTTATATCACCCAGGACCATCTGCCAAAGGACCAAAGGATGGCATTGCCAATGATAAACTATGCCTTTCTTACATTAATCATCAATCTTAAAAAAAAAATCCAACAGGCTTATTCATGGGCTAGTCCAGTGAAGGTAATTTCTCAGTTGAGATTTCCTCTTTCCAAATGACTGAAGCTTGTTTCAAGTTGATGTAGAACTTTATATATGTTAAAAAGAATATTTTACACCATGGTACAATCTAGATTGTCTAGTGTTTTTCCTCAGTGGAGCATTACCAAGATGAGGCATTTTTACTTGGAAAACAATCCAAAATACATAAGTGGTACTTTGTGTCTTTGATTAAGGGTTACTATATTGTTTTCTTTATATAAAGCTATATTATAATGTTAGCATCACTGTAAATACCAACAGCAATATAAATAATGCATAGTTTCATAGGGCAGTTACCTTAAAGACACCATACATCTGTATAAGTTGTGTACTGTCAGGACCTGAGAGCCTGACCTGTTCTCTATGATTGTGACTTCACTCACTTCTCCTATCTCATTTCTGATTCTGTTGAAAGCAGTCTCTGAATTTACTTTATAAATTCATGATCAAAATGGGGTCTTACCATTTCAATTTGACGTACAGATACAAAAAGAAAGTAGAAAGAACAAAATTGGCCACGACATGGTGTACACTCTGTCCTCCTACTAATCTTTTGAACTTCCTGCAGTGATGTATTCATGAACTCACTGATCGCAGCATCAAAGGCAATGTCACCGAGTAGAAACTAGAGAACACATGTTCCAGAAGACAGAAAAACTGCCATCTCTGTCTGAATGGTCTGATCCTATTGTTGAAATACCAGTAGTAAGGGTAAACCAGAGATTGTATGAAGAATCCACAGCTCACCCAAAGACTTTATGGGTACCAAAATTAAGAAATATGACAGAGGGCACTCTCTACTGTTTGCATTTATTGTCTCTACAAGCTGAAATTATGAAATTTATACATTAAATTATAAATTATACATTAAAGCACTTCCAGTTAAATAATACAGCTGGAAAACATAAAATTTGGAGGATAGTTCCTCAACTTTTTTATTTCAGGATTTTGTTTTTGCACATTGCTTTCCATACTTTTGTTTCCATAAATCATTCTTTATCTTATAATAAAAATTCTTTTTCAGATAATTATATTTTGTGCAATCCATTCTCTACCAAGCACCCTAAAGCATTTCAGAGCCTTTTAGTATGAGAACTCAGACTCTTACTTAAACCGATACTCTACTGGCATAGTAGGCATCTTCTTTACTCCTAAAAGAAAGCATTAAATGTTTGTCAGGAGGACATAATGATGGAACAAAAGTGCATTAAATGTCGAGATACTAAAACAACACACAGTAGACAAACCCCAAGGTTGTCATGTTGACTCATATTTTATTTCAGTGTAATAAAACCAAAAATATGGGGGGTAAGTAGGCAAAAAAAATCAAACATTTGAAGATTTATACTTTCTCTGATTGAGGATTCTTGTGTGATTTTGTAAATTGTCAACTTACCTGAGACTCAGTATCACCTTCACATGATTAAAATATTTTTAAAGATGTAAATGTGTTAGTTTATAAGTTAATGTCACACAGCTGACAAGTAACTTTATATATGTAATACAGGTGTTTTAAAGGCCAGTTTAGAAAGATATATATCTATTCATCATAGACATCTAAAAGTGAGATGTTCTCACCCATTGGCCAAAAAAAAAAAAGAGTGTGATATTAAGCAACTGTTTCAAGTAACAAATATCATTGGTCTTCCACAAATACACAATGACAATGAAGTACAAATAGCAGAATCATTGCTTTTTGAATATTTATAACTATAATTCACAAAAGAAAATGTTTATAATGTGATTCTTATAGAAGGATAATGATGAGGAACATTATACATATTGAAAAAGCATCTTACTGCAAAAATTGTAAATAAATCAATATCCAATTATTGTCTTCATATTATGATATCACAATGAAACAAAACTGCTACCAAAAATATAGCAAACATAGAGCACTTGTCTGTATTGTATCTATATTAAGATTAGGCTGTGACTAAAATATTCTGCTCAGGGTTTTTTTCAAGCCAACTTTGACATCTTTATTCCTCAAGCTATATATTAAAGGGTTCATCATAGGAACCACAATGCTGTAAAATATGGAAGAGAACTTTGCCTCATCCATAGATACAGCTGAAGAGGGTTTAAGATACATAAATGCACTTGACCCAAAGAACATTGAAACAGCAATTATGTGGGAACTGCAAGTGCTGAAGGCTTTGGACCTGCCTGCGGTGGATCTTATTTTGAGGATGCTGGAGAGGATAAAGCCATAAGAGGTAAAGATGATGACAGTGGGCACAATGATGTCTTTTCCGGTTACAATGAGCAGCTCTATTTCATTGACATAGGTGCTGGTGCAGGAGAGCTGCAGCAGGGGGAGGAGATCACAGAAGTAGTGGTTGATAGTGTTCCCATCACAAAAGACCAGCCTCATTACACAACCAGTGTGGATCATGGCACCAGAAAGTCCCATGAAATATGAACCAAGCATAAGATAGGAACACATCTTTGGAGACATGACAACATTATATAAGAGTGGATTGCAGATAGCCACATAGCGATCATAGGCCATTGCTGTCAACACATAACATTCAGAAATTGCAAAAAAGCCAAAGAAGTAGAACTGGGTCATACACCCCATGTAAGAGATAATATTTTTTTCTAGTATGAAGTTCATCAGCATTTTGGGTGTGATTAAAGAAGAATAACAAAGGTCTATGAAGGACAAGTTAAAAAGAAAAAAGTACATGGGTGTGTGAAGGTGAGAAGTCAGCACAATTAAAATTATTAAAATCAAATTTCCGAATGTGGTTATCATATATATTACTAGAAAAATAAAGAACAGGGGCATTTGGAGGACAGGTTTGTCTGTTAAACCCAAGAGAATGAATTCAGTTACAAAAGAGCCATTCGCCAGATACATTCTTCTTTCAAGAATCTGTAGAGACCCAGAAGAACCTCATAGAACTTCCAGTAATATCTTCTCACACAAAGTTGAGGTATAGGCAGCAGGTGTCTGCAAAGAACAACCCAGTCTCAGTGAAACCATTTCTCACACTAATTATGAAGTGAAATAACAATTGCTTTTCTGTGTCAAAAATCTATAAGGTAAATATAGCTGAAAGATATATCCATAACTGTCCACATCGCTGAGCCTAGGGATCTTGCGTGCTGACATTATTAACCAGAGAAAAGGGTGAAATGGAATGGATCAAGATAGAATTCTTTATTCTCATTTCTCTTTATTCATTCAGCTTCCTCTTAATATTAAAAGAAGTTATAAAAACTTAGTGTTGACCTCAGTTTGATGTCTGTGAAGATATTAATCAAGAATTCCACTCTCAACAAAGATAGGAAAGAACCAGAGTCCAGAAATTCTTAAGTTACTGCCCGTCTCTGAAGAAACTCCAAGAATATAAAGAAATACAGATTTGTTCATCAAGAATCAGATTTCTTGGTAAGACACTGCAAATGGAGTGTCTACTGACTCCCTGGACATGTCTGTCTTTCCAGAAATTGTACCTGTATTTTAGGATTGAACAAAGGATGAAAAGGAGGGTATAAGAAGGATCTGAAAATTCTTTTCAACCGAAAGCCTAATATAAAGCTAAAATACAGCACACTTGATGGAAAATTCTGCATAATCTTTTTATGTTCAGTCTATAAACGTTGAACATAAGGGCTGCTGGCCTGTGTGGAGTGAAAGCCAGGTACACAGGCTAAGTGAAATGGAAATTCAATTGTACATTATAAATAAGGTCTGGAATCTGATTATCAGCATGATTAAACTGTTAGGAATGTCACACTGTATACCTGAGTTTGTTACAAGATATGAAAATAATAAGTACTTATTCATCATATATGTCATTCTTACACATTAATGATAATCAATGTCTTAAAGAGGAAGATACTATCATGAATAGGTTTTAAAAACTTACCATATTTAAGAGAGAGAAAAAAAACTCTGCTGTTACCTAATCATTGTCATTTATCAATTATCTTAGAAGGGTACTATTGGGCTCCGAAGCCAATAGTTCCTTTGAGTTTTAAAAGGACACTGTAAAAAAACAAGACATTCTAAGATGTTTTCTGACCCATTACTCATAATTCATAATGATGCCACTGATATCAGAAGGAAGATAAACAGTATTCCTTTTATCATGTGTGCCCATTGATGAGACTTCATAAAAGTCAAACAGGTACCATTTCCTTTTCCACTTGCTATCAGCAAAATAGAAAGATTCCTAGTCTTTTCTCAAAAGCACGTAACAGATATATAAGCAAGGAATGAGGTGGTTACATTTATATGTTTGACCATGATGTATGTTTATTTCCTTAGGGATTTAATGTTTTAATCAGACATAAATATTTCTTTTGGGATTTTACATCCTTCATCCTGAGTCATATTAAATTCCTATCTTCTAGCACCTTCTTTTCATATATAAATCTATACCTTGTTTCTTTATTTATTTATGTTTTAATGGTAATATTCCAAAAGTCTACCCTATGGCTCTAGTATTTTTTCAAAAAATAAAAAGCATAGTAATACATACATGCATTATACTCTCTCTTAATCATTTTTCATTAATTAATTTATTTTTAATTAATTATAGTTTATTCACTCTGTATCCCATCTGTAGACCCCTCCCTCGTCCACTCCCAATTCTACCCTCCCCCCTTTCTCCTCCCACAAATCCCCCCCCCAAGTCCACTGATAGGGGAAGACCTCCTCCCCTTCTATCTGATCTTAGTCTATCAGGTCTCATCAGGACTGGCTGCATTGTCTTCCTCTGTGGCCTGGTAAGGCTGCACCCCCGTCAGGGTTTGGTGATCAAAGAGCAGACCACAGAGTTCATGTCAGAGATGATCCCTATTCCCATTAATAGGGAACCCATTTGGACACTGAGCTGCTATGAGCTACATCTGTGCAGGGGTTCTAGGTTATCTCCATGAATGGTCTTGGTTGGAGTATCAGTCTCAAAAAAAAGACCCCTGTGCCCAGATTTTTTTTCTCTCCTTTTGAAGCTCCTGTCCACTCCAGGTCTCATTATCTCCCCCTTCTTTCATAAGATTCCCTGCATTCTGCCCAAAATTTGGCTTGAGTCTCAGCCTCTGCTTTGATACCCTGCGGGGTAGAGTCTTTCAGAGTCTCTCTGTGGTAGGCTCCTATCAGTTCCCCGTTTTCTCCCAGACAATTAGGAATAGCGCTACCTCAAGATCCAGCTATACCAAATCCTAGGCATATATCTAAAAAATGCTCAAGTATACAACAAGGATATTTGTTCAACCATGTTCTTAGCAGCTTTATTTTTAATAGCCAGAAGCTGGAAATAACCCAGATGTCCCTCAATTGATGAATAGATACAGAAATTGTGCTATATTTTCACAATGGAATACTGCTCAGCAGTTAAAAACAAGAAAATCATGAAATATTCAGGCAAATGGTGGAATCAAGAAAAGATAATTCTGAGTGAGGTATCCCAGAAGCAGAAAGACATACATGGTATATACTCACTTATAAGTGGATATTAGACATATAATATAGGATAATCATACTAAAATCTGTATACCTAAAGAAGCTAATCAAGAAGAAGGACCCTGGGTAAGAGGCTCAATCCTCATTCAGAAAGGCAAATGGGATGGACTTCCCTCAATCATTTTCATTACTTTTGTTTGTTACTCTGTGGTTGGGTGGTAGGACCTTGTACATATTAGACAAATACTTTACTGCTCAGTTACTTTCCATCCTCTAAAATCAGTATTTATATGTTGTACATTTTCACATTGTTGACATAATTGGTAATTATTGCTTGACTACTACTTTATTTAAAAAAAATAGTTCACTTATATTTCCCAGTTCTGTGTTTGAATGCTTAGCCTATATATCTTCACGAATAATTTGGAAGTTTTATTTTATATTTCCTTGTCTATGGTTCTTCTTATTAGCTAAGGGAGGGTAAACACATAATCACCTTTGCTGGACTGCTGTGTTAAATCAATGAATGAAATATTGCTCTGTATAAGAGAAATAATGAAATTTCATGCATAAATAAGTTCTTGGGTTTATGAAAGTCTATTGAAATATTATTTCATCATGGCTCTAAAATATTCTGAATTCAAAGTATATTTAAATCATATGAATAAATTATACTGTTGGTGCTACAAAAATAACTGCACATGAAAATTCTGATAATTTGCCAACCACAGCTTCTCATATCTGTCTTGATAAAGCCATAATGTTATACATGTACAGATTAAAGATGATATTACAGTGAGCATATGCTGTAACATTGTCTCAGTTTCAGAAGAGACAATAAAAAGTACAGTGTCATTCTGCCTTGTTACCTTAATTTATTTTTCTTCATAGTATGGGTCAGATAGCACATATTTTGTGGTCTTTAGGACTTTCTATACACACAAATATTGGGCTTTCACATTACTTAAGTATTGTCCATGGGCTGCATAAGGCCATCTATATTCTCTCTATATGTGAGTATATTTGGTAAAATACATTATGAATTATTTAAATCCTAGTGAAGCCAGACTTCTTGTGATTATGTCCAGTCAATTTTGGATTCCATGCCAGCCTGGCATGTGCAGTAACTTTCTGGGTAAAATGAGCTACATAGTGATATTAAGTATCAAAAATGCAGTGCCCTTCCCTGCAAATAAATTAAATTTTGAATTAAAGTATAGTTCCCATACTATACTAAGAATTTTCAACCTTTTCTTGAAAAGCAAGACCATAATTTATGTTCTGTAGGACTCTATTGTATGCAAAGTCTCTCTCTCTCTCTCTCTCTCTCTCTCTCTCTCTCTGTCAATCAGCAAACGAGTATGGGCAAATGTCTAACAAATTTTACTTGTAAATATTGAAGGTATACCTCAGATTTATAGGTATTTTGTATCACCTATACATGTAGCCTGGGGTTCAATGAACAACATCAAATCTAGGGGGACAATAAGGTAAGAAAGTGTGAGTCAGACAGTTATATAGTTAGATGTATATCAACCATTTTACTTCTTTTAAATATTGTGTATGGGTGTGAGTGGATATTTATTGCATACATGTTTGGAGAGGAAGGTTGCGTATATGCATACAGGCCGCAGGAAGTTCTCTCATGTTCTGTTCTACTGTTATTCAACTTATTGTTTGAGAGAGAGTCTCTAATAGAATGTTATGGCTGGGAACTTGAGTTCATGTCTCATGTTTCCTTAGCAAGTACTTTTACCTGATTACTGATGGAAATCATCAAGTCTTCCAAAAACAAGCATGGATCAATGTATTACAAACAAGATATGAATATCAGAAAATATATCAAGAGTTTGTCCTATACACTCCCAATCACCCTCTGAGGAGAGTGCTGACAGTTAAGATCATACCCTGGATTTCTTTCCTAGGTCAAGTTAAAGGCTGATGCTTTTGCACTCACTGTCAGTGATTCTTTGAGGCTAAGGAGCCTCAAAGACTTCAACATCTATCCCAAATCATACTTTGAGACTTTAAATGCCCTGAGACTTTGGACCCCACATCCTGTTTTGATTTGAGGTCATGAAGTGTGCCAAAACTTTGGAATCCATCATAAATTGACTTGTTTGGTCCAGAAGCATGACATGTCTTTATTTCTCATTCCAGTGGCTCTCTGAAGCAAGAAACTTTATGAGACCCAATGTCAGTTGTCATGAACTTTTGATTTTGCATTCTAGCTGTACCTTATACGATACCAAATTTAAGTACATCAAATTGTCTTTCTGTCCTTTTTTGTTGCTGTGGTAAAACATATAAAAGCAACTTTAAGGTACAAATGGTTGTTGTGTGAGTCAAAGAAAGAACTAGAGACAGCCATTTATGCATTATCATTATCCCAGTCAAGAGATGAGAAAGACTGAACGCCTGCATTTCTACTACCAATGTCATTTTCTCCGCTCTTCCACAGTTCAGAACCAAAACTTAAGGAATGGTGCCACCCACAGTGGTGCACACACCAGTTAGTGTAATCAAGAAGATGCCTACATGTATATCCACAGGCTAACTTGATCTAGACAGTCTTATACTGAAACTCTCTTCTCAGTTGGTTTTACTACTTTTAAATTGTGACATCAAACTGGTTTTAAACATCTCTAAGTATCATGACCAGCAAATTATGAAAGAGTAAAATCTTCTCTCTTGAGTTCCCAATTGTTTTATGAGGAGCAGAAAATTCAAAAACAAGACACTATTAAGAAAACTGCATACCTCTCCTGTGGTCTATTACACCACTGAAATGTATCTCCACACTGATCTAGACAGTAGTGACTTTACTCTTTCTGAGAAAAATGTAGATCCTACTAGTGATTTACCCAATCTCTAATTTACTCTGGGAGATTAAAGCTTGGATTTCTTTACTTACTGTGATTTCAATGTTCATAGCTCAATGTTTCCTTCAAAAAGCACACCATGTAAATCTCTTCCCTTATCACAGGCTCAGATTAATTAACAGTAAAATATACCAATGACAGTGACAGAAACAAAAACAACATGTGCACTGATGGAAAAATTCCATGTTTATCTTGATAATAAACATGCCTACATATATCAATTTGGGGACTACTTTTAAACTAAAGATCATTGAAAGTTATAGGACACAACATGTACATATTCTGATCCTATTTTAAGACTAACTTTTGTATCTTTACATGCTGTGCCTAGCTTTTTGTTGGTTATACACAGCATTTTAGTAGAATCTCATATTGGTTTATTTCTACCAATACTTGAGTGGAATACATCTGTCGCTTTGCTGAATATAAATGTCTCACCAAATACGTATGCCGACACAGTGAGTAACTGAGTCAATATATATTTATTTTTGCTGTAATGAGAATGCACTTTCAATGGAACACAGGACTAAAATTTGCAGGGGTCCACCCCTGGGGGAGGTTAAGGCCTGAAGAAGGGTGGCTGCAAGAGCTGCAAGGGAGGGATGAGTCAGGCACTGAGATCGGGAGGCATTTTGCAGTCTGACTGAGAAGCAGTCTGGGTGCTTCTTTATTTTACTAAGTAGTAGACAGGGATAGAGCATAGTGTTCCCAAACAGATCATGTCGTTTTTGTTCCCAGACACGTGTTGTGACTTCTGCTTGCTCATAATTTAGTCATCATTGATAAATCATGACAGAATTATCTCTTACAATCATTTTCCCTCATCAACCCCACAACCCAAATTTAGACAATATTGTAGCTTCAAGGTCATATTTTGCCAAAACATGAAAGCCTCTTCTCAAATTCTTGTGTTTCCAGGGTACTAGACAGAAATAAAATCTCCAAGCCAGCCTGGGCAGATTGTCATTGTCAACTTTTAATAATCAGAGTGCAAATTGTCATTAGGCCTAAGGAAAGACTTTAGACATTACTCAATTTCTGCCATAATGCATTTATATTTTATATATTTGTAAAATTATTTATCTAATCTTGATAGGGGGTTTTTGTTGTTGTTGTTCCTTGGTCATATGATAGCATAGTGGCCCTGTAGGAGTTTATTTTTTTTCTAAGAAAGAGAGGTCTTACTACTTTATTCTTTCATCATTTAGCTTTGCCATTCTTTGTCCATTAGTATTATGAAGAGGCTTTTAATTTGATATGCTGCCAACTTCTCTAGCCTACTGAATAATGTTTACTTTTTAAAGTTTACTTTAATTATCTTGTTCCTGAGTGAGTCCAGGGGCAGATGTGTCAAGGGTATCTAAGGCAGAGCTCCATAAGGAGGTCTCTGGCACATTTACTTGACTCATAACCTCCAGTGTGTAAGGAAGACCTTCAAGTAGGAGCATATGAGGACATCTTCCTAGAAGGAGGACGGGTACTGTGGCCAGGACATTCCTGGGGAAGCTTGGAATCAGTACTCCTTGGAGATGGGATAAATGATTCATAAGAAAGTTTCCATCAACCCAATATCTCAAGTTGTACAAATATTAAAATCCCTCAAGTTTGCAACATGTAGAGACCAAAGACAAAAGAGTGGGAGACAGCGATTTCATCACTTGACTCAGTTTTGCTGGATCTTTGTTAAGTACTTGTGCTGCCTTTATGGCTTTTGCTATTCCTAATAGATATGGCTGTGCCAAAAATGAAAAGGATATTTACCTTAATGTACACAGACAAAGAAGCATGTCCCTTTGCTATATAATTAAAGTTACACACCCATTTCATAAAAATGTAATGATTTAAATGTGTCTCTCTGTTTATATGTGTTTATATATGTACATACATGTTTCTCTCTGTATATACATACATATGAGGGTAAGCATTTATATGTGTATATGTATTTGCAAAGTTCAGTATAAACAGGAGTAGAATGCTCTTAACAATGACTAGGAGTTGGGGAAATATAAAGGCAGATATAAATAATTTTATGTTATATTTTAATAATATTCTTAGTTTTGAGATTATAATATAATTACAATTTTTCACCTTTCATTTCCTCTCTCCAAAATTTCCTCTGTACCCCACATTTTACTCTCTTCTAAATTTATGGCCTTTTTCTTTAATTGTTGTTTCTTTATCGGGGATATACTTAATATTCAAGTGTAAAATATGATCTTTTATTTTTAGTAAGGCTGTCTCACATATATAATGTCTATATGTCTGCCAAATAACTATTCAATTTCACGGAAACAAACAGTATCATTCAAAATTTAGGCAAGTTTACTCTGCATGTAATAAAATGATGATATTAAAGTCCTATAAGAAAACCTCATAGTCCCTTTACATTTGACCCACCAGGCTTCCAGTAGAGGACACTTTGTTATACCCCTTGAAATAATGACCAAATATATCTGGGCACAGGGTCTTTTCTGAGACTGACACTCAACCAAGGACCATCTATGGATACAACCTAGAACTTCTGCTCGGATGTGGCCTGTGGTAGCTCAGTAACCAAGTAGTTTTCCAAAGTAAGGGGAACAAGGACGATTTCTAACAGGATCTCAAGGGCAGGCTGTTTGACACACCCCCCCCCCCAGGGGAGGAGCTGTCTGTTAGGCCACAGAGGAGGACTTTGCAGCCAGCCCTGAAGATACCTGATAAAACAGGGTCAGATGAAAGGGGAGGAGGTCCTCCCCTATCAGGGGACTTGGAAAGGGGCAGGGAGGAGACCAGGGAGGGAGTGTGGGGTTGGGGAGGGAATGAGGGAGCGGGATACAGCTGGGACACAGAGTTAACAAAATATAACTAAAAAGAAAAATAAAATAAAAAAAAAGAAAAAAAAAAAAAAAAGAAATACCCACTCTGAACAGCAGCAGCAGTTTGCTGAGAGAAAGATTTGATTAATTAAATTTAAAGTTTCATTGTGGAAACTCTATCCCACCCTTAAGTAAGAAGAACATTTTTTTGTTATAGACAAAATTTATAAACTTGTACATCAAAGTATAAATATCTTTTCAGAATTATAAATGTCCCAGTGCCAATGTAGCTTTCAGCTACGACAACACATTATGTCATGTTATGCCACATCACCTATACTTCCGTTGATACAACAAACAACAAAAGTGCCTCACCTTTTAAAACATGTTGAGAAATACCATTTTGGAAAAATCCAGATACATAAACAGAGATTAAGATGGTCACAGGTGGCGTCCTCCACAGCGGGTTGGGCCCTCCCACATCAAAGAAAAATTAAGAACATACTACAGAAATGTGCCTACACATAAGTCTGATGTAAACAATTCTTCAATCGATGTGCTCTTCTCCCAAATGTGTTGACAACCAAGATTAACTATCAAACATCCAATCATCACAGAGAGTGTTCAAAGTTTTATGAATGTTTGAGATTTCTAATAATCAGAGATATAAAACTCAGTCTAAAAGTTTACACAAAATCTGATCAAGTTGCTGTTTAATTTTTATTTCTCAATTTACACACAGAGATTTCCTATTTCTTGAGTGTGCATCTTTGACCTTTAATTTCTATTTTTTCCCTTATCTAGATGCCGCTTAAAACATTTTGAGGATTTTGTCTGAAGAAGTTAGATCCTGTCTTGAATCAGTAATCCTTAACTTCACCGGCAAAACATGTGTCCTCTGTTTAAAAAGAGCCAGCGAACAGTTTTACTGAATATATATAGCTACCAAAATAAATGCTGAGGTGAATTTATAGATCATCAGCAAAGAAAATAATTTCTCGTATTTTATTTTAGTTGACAGGTGTATTTTAAAGAGTGGTAGGGTCAGTCGCTTGGAAGTGGGTAAGTGGAAGGAAGATGGTTTACATCTCGAATGGACAAGTGTTGGGCAGCCGGAATCAGTCCCCGTGGAGATTGTCTTTTATAACAGATTTCTTCTGGGGAATAGCAGAATTTGTGGTTTTGTTTTTGTTTTTCAAAACTTTGCTTCAGCAAGATGTGAAGAAAAGAAGAGGCTATGGCAACTCATCTGATTCCAGATACGATGATGGGAGAGAGCCACCTGGAAACCCTCCACGAAGAATGGGTGAAGTCAATCATCTCCGTGACCCCAGCCCTCCTCCAATGGGTGGATGAGGAAGGTAAATGTCTGCTCTGAGAAGCAGACAGCTAGACATGCACATACGTAGAAGGAAGTCATCAGGAGGTGAAGAGCGGCTCAAGCAGGATAAGATGGTGTATGTCTAAACAAGAACTGCCCTGTGTCCTCACAGATGAACGAGGTCAGGCTGGGGATTCCCTCTGCAGGATCTGGCCTGACTGAAATGCAGTTCTATAAATGGACATGTTTGTCTCCTTATCTTTTTGTATAGTTTACTAAAGTATTAATATAGTTTTAATAAGTAAATATTTTTAGGTTGCAAAACTTGTTTCTTCATCTTTATATGATTAAACTCAAAATCTTTGTGGAAGAAATAAAGGTCATGTGTTTAGTCCTGAAAAAAAAAAAAAAAAAAGAGTGGTAGGCTTGAAATCAAGATATAAAGACTCGTCAACTTTAAGAATCCTCTTTCAGATACAGGGTTGGTGAAGATCTTTTCCCAATCTGTAGGCTGTCGTTTTGTTCTGACAACAGTCTCCTTTGCTTTACAAAAGCTTTTCAGTTTCACGAAGACCCATTTATTGATTGTTGATCTTAGAGCCTGTGTCTGTTGGTGTTCTGTTCAGGAAGTTGTCTCCTGCGCCAATGAGTTCTAGGCTCTTTTTCTTCTAACCGATTTAGTGTGTCTGGTTTTACATTGAGGCCTTTGATCCACTTGGACTTTAGTTTTGTGCAGGGTGATAAATATGGATCTATTTGCATTTTTCAACATGTAGACATCCGCTTAGACCAGCACCATTTGTTGAAGATGCTATCTTTTTTTCCATTGTATGGTTTTGGCTTCTTTGTCAAAAATCCCTAGTAAGGGGAACAGGGACTGTCTCTGACATGAATTCAGCGGCTAGCCCTTTGATCACCCCCCCCCCATGAGTGGGGAGCAGCCTTGCCAGGCCACAGGAGGGCAACGCAGCCTGTCCTGATGAGACCTGATAAGCTAGGTTCAGATGGAAGGAGTTGAGGACCTCCCTTAACAGTGGACTTGGAGAGGGGCAGGGAGGAGATAAAGAAGAAAGGGTGGAATTGGGAGGGAATGAGGGAGGTGGCTACAACTCGGATACAAAATGAATAAATTGTAATTAATATAAAAAATAAAATTTTAATAAAAAAGAACCCTGTTTCATTATATAAACTGTCTCATGAACTTTAATATTATATATTTTTAATAGTGCATTTTAGCAATAAAATGTGCTTGGTTACATTTACAAGGTAAATATCAGACATCTAGTAAACACATGTTCTGTGTATCCTAAGTACACCTGCAATATGATTCATAAATCATAGTCAATGCAAAAATATTTATATCTATTAAAAATTGGCTTTAGAGAGTAATATGTTCTTATTCAATAAAGGATAGAGAGACAAGAACACAGACACACAAAGACACAAAGAGGATTTCAGGTTTGATTTCAAATGGCAAATAAGGATGGTTCTCTGCATAGCCATGCAGACAACTTGATATATTATTCAACGAGAAAACTATTCAGTATCTCTTGTGATAATGGTTATAGTAACAAACAACAAAAGAGAAGAAGAGCTACTTAACGCTATTCTTAATGTGGTAAACTGATAAAAGCATCAATTATTCACACAGTGAGAAAACAAAACCTATTGAAGAAAATGACTAGAAAACAGATATCTAATTTCAATGAATATGAAAAAAAAGAAAACTAATGTTAAAATATTTGAAACAAAACACACTAAATAAAACATATATCACAATAAGATAATTAAATGTAAAAATATAGCGTCAAAAATATAGCAAACACAGATAATCTCTCTGTGGTTTGACTACAGGTTCAGAGATTCAGTTTCTGATCAAAATATTCTCCTGCTCAAGGTTTTTCTCAAGGCAATTTTAACATCTTTGTTTCTAAGGCTATAGATTAAAGGGTTCATCATGGGAACCACAATTGTATAAAAAACAGAAGAGAATTTTCCCTCATCCATAGATACAGCTGAGTTAGGTTTGAGATACATGAATGCACCTGATCCAAAGAACAGACTAACAGCAAGCATATGGGAACTGCAGGTGCTGAAGGCTTTCGACCTGCTCTCAGTGGATCTTATTTTGAAGATGCTGGAGAGGATGAAGCCATAAGAGATGAAGATGATGACAGTGGGTACAATGATGTCCTTTCCCCCTACAATGAAAATCTCTATCTCATTGATGTAGGTGCTGGTGCAGGAGAGCTGCATCAAAGGCAGAAGATCACAGAAGTAGTGGTTGATGGTGTTCCCATCACAGAAGGTCAGTCTCAGGATGCATCCTGTGTGTATCATAGCACCAGAAAACCCCATCAAATATGAACCAAGCATGAGATAGGAGCACACCTTAGGAGACAAGGCAACATTATACAAGAGTGGATTGCAGATAGCCACATAGCGATCATAGGCCATTGAAGTCAGAACATAACACTCAGAAATGACGAAGAAACAAAAGAAGTACAGCTGGGTCATACATCCCATGTAAGAAATAACATTCTTTTTTTGTATAAAGTTTATCAGCATTTTGGGTGTAATCACAGAAGAGTAACAGAGATCAATGAAAGATAAGTTAAATAAGAAAAAGTACATGGGTGTGTGGAGGTGAGAATTTAGAACAATTAGAAAGATCAAGGTCAAATTCCCCAATGCAGTTATTATGTATATTACCAGAAAGAGTAGGAACAATGGTATTTTGAGCTCAAGCTGCTCTGTTATCCCCAATAGAATGAACTCAGTAACCAAAGAACCATTTTCAAAAGCCATTCTCTCAGAGAATCTGTGGAGACAGAAAAATAAATGAAAGTTCAGGAAAAGAAGAATTTAAAATCACACCTTCTTCTTTGAATGTAAAAAAAAAAAAAAGCTTCCATTCCTGAACCTGCCTTTCATGCTACCGTGATACAGGACATCATTGTCTTCCTCAATTAGGATCTTAAGAGGTTAAATACAGTCTAGAGCATAACTAATAAAGCACAGAGCTTTGCCCAGTGATCTAACATGCTAATCGGCCTACTTGAAAATTCAAAAGCAAGGAACAAATTGGAAACACAGGAAACTAATTGTCCTTACCTCTTCTTATTCTTTCTTTATTGCTTCTGTCTATTCTTTCTACACAGAAAATTTTAGCAGTCTGGTGGGTGGTGATCTATATTCAGACCGGTCTTCAGGATATTTAGAACCATGAGCAGTATTTTCAATATCAATCAAAAGAAACAGACTCTGTGACTGATATGATATAGCCACTTTACAAAAATTCATAAGTCTAAAGAAATTGACATCTCTTATGATAATGCAGCAATTTAAATAAGACACTACAGCTTGCATTTATAGTGACTCTGGTTTTCTCTGTATATCTAGGGTATTTTTCTGTGAATTTATCTTGAATCTTAGGGTTTATAATCGTGGATAGAAACGTATAGTTTATGGATTTTTGGACTTATTTTGATACAAAGACCATTATGAAAACTCAAAAAAATAAAATAAAATAAAAAGATACTTTAGAATAAATACTGAATCATCTCTGCATCCTATCCCCTGCGTGAAGTTAAATAAAACTTATATTCACATAAATGGACAGAATAATGTTGGTTTCTGGAACTACTGGGAGAGAAAATGGCCCAAGAGGAAGAAAGTTCAGTTGCAAAATAAAAAGGGGTTAGAAATCCAATGTTCAACATATTGACATCATTTAATGATGATGATGAGGATCCACTTTAAGTTACCTTCTCATTATAGGTATACCTACACAAGCATGTGTACCAGCACAGAAGAGAGGTGTATATGAATCAGCATCCATGCAGGGTCATTTAACAAAAGATAAAGGGTCAAAACAAGTGCTATACATTATAAGCCTTATTACATATCATTTATTTCTCAGGAAATGAGTTCAATAAAATTTCAGCTTTTAGTGTGAATAATTTTTAAAACTTACCCTATTTAAGAGAGATATCTTATTGACCTCTTTCGTTGATATATATCCCTGCTATTCTGGAAAGACAGTATCAGGCTCTGAAGTACCGGATTCTTTAATTTTAAAAAGCTCCTACACAAAATTACTTTCTTGTATTCTCTGGACATCTTTTTGAATCACTGTTTATGTTTCATAATCATAGCCAATTCATTAAAGAAAAATGAGAAATAAACTTTTATTTTTATATTTGCCTCTTAAAAAGAGACACCAGACATCTCAAATAAGTTTAGTTGCATAATGCACATCATAAGCAAGATAGAATTTTTCTTAACTTCTTCACAGGAAACAGATGTAAAAGGAGATGAGGCGACGGTATTTAGATGCTTGCACAGGATGGGTCTATACTTCCTTGGAGACTCAATATTTCATTTAGGCATACCCTTCTCTTGAGGGATTATGCACCTTACATGCTTGAGCTAATATTGAACTCCTATCCAGGTCCTCTTAAGGGAAAATTATTGTTTTGGTTATTTCTCAGTTTGTTGCAATGTCTTTAATGATAATTTTCCAGAGTTTATCCCAAGGCTTTCTTAAAAGTAGATGTAAAGATTTTCAAGGTATGTCATAACACACTTCAAGTATTTCTTATAAATATATTTAGAAAATAATTCTTGTTTCTTTTATGTTTGTTTTTTATAAGTCTGTGGATGTATGCACATAGGTTAGACAAGGTCTGAACCACTGAGCTGCCTGCTCTGGCCCTCTAATATGATTATCTTTCATATGGGAGAAAGTAAGACACATGCTTATAATAGCTGCTGTGGTGCTCGGGAAATACACTTAGGATACTTTGATGAAGGGATAATGACTAAAAGCCTCTGGAAGTCTGGGGAGCTCTGGACAGGAAAGTTGACTTCAGTAATGACAACTGTGGCCTTTTAGGACCCAGGAAACTTCCCTTCCTTGGTATCTGTTAGGAAACTGGCTTGTGGATGGAATCTTCCATCACAATTCTTTTCCGTATAAAATCCTAGATCCCCACAGCCCTTAAGCTGTTCTGATTAAAGGAAAAATTCTGCTTCCGGATATATGTGTCTGTTTCTTTTATTTCCAACATGCCTTCCTAAATACTCATCTAACAGTCACTCTACCTTTATATTGTAATTCTTTTATTCTCAGTGTTTGTGTGTGCTCAGAAGATATTTGACCCTTACATCATCTGAATATATTTTAGGGGTTGCACATGCCTACTCTGCCCTGCCAATATTTGAGCATATTAGATGAACTATATTAAAATTCCATCAATTAAAGTGGCCCAATTCTGTAACACTAACCATCAAGAGGTTAGGGTCAGAAGATTGTCAGCATCAGGTCAGTATTGCCAGCCTAGCTACTCACAGGATAGTCTGGGCTAACAGTGAGACCAAAGTACAGGAACATGAAAACATTAAAAAAAAAATGAGTCATCAAATGATACTTATCATATGAAATTAAAACTTGACAAAGTTTTGTTTTGTTCAATTATGCTTATGGTAAAGAATCATGTTAATAAATATTTTGTACTTTGTGGCGCATATAGGAGGCTATCGGTGTATTGTGAAGTATGTATATGTTGAAGAGAATAAGATGATTTTTTATGGAGCCAAGTGTGAGTGGTGCTCAAGGACTGGATACAAAGATTTGGGTCTCACCAAATACAATTTTATCATGAGAACAGTTTTATAGAGTGTTTCTGGTAACAGAACAAAGTTATAATTCAAGGCATTTTAAAGATACATTGATAGAAACATTAAGGGGATTATAAAAGCAGGCAGAGGAATCTAAACCATAGGTCTTGCATACTGACTGATAGAGCTTTTAGTCCTTCTATTGGTATTGACCAGAGTTTTGTTAATAAGTTTCAGGGGTTTTTATGTGTTAGTCTGGCTGTTAGGTATGATACAAAGGCAGGCTCTTTAGAGAGATAATGATAGCCCCAAATATATGTAATTAGGCTCTCACATCAGCAACATTCCAAGCTTTCCAGACTCACACGTTTTTATCAGTTGATCAGCTATA
Source organism: Psammomys obesus (assembly GCF_907164565.1). Taxonomy (NCBI): domain Eukaryota; kingdom Metazoa; phylum Chordata; class Mammalia; order Rodentia; family Muridae; genus Psammomys; species Psammomys obesus. The sequence continues at coordinate 1,536,449 of NW_026596039.1, read as the reverse complement.
CAGCAGCTTCTCTGTGGGAGTTTACCTTTGTAGAGTGGGCTATCGCTAATGGTCTTGAAGCTGCTTATGTCTGTCTAGTTATTTTACCATCTGAAATCAGGTCGGTGGCTTGTGTATCCATAGCCTGACTAGCCAGAGAAATCAAGTATTTGTATATTCTGCATACTTCCTAACGTGAGAGAGGGAGAGGGATTACCGTACAAAATATAAATGAAAAATTCAGAAATGCAAAAGTGATAAAAGTGTGTTTCAATCAATAAGTGATGTAGATAAATTCTTACTGACTCAGACTAAAACTCTGTCTCCTAAAATTCATGTGATGACGCTTGTACAAACTCCAATGGTGGGTGACTGTAATAATTCTTTTTGAAGTTTATCATTGTGAAACATAACCCCTGGAAGGAGACTGTGCTCTCAAAATTTGATTGTCTTAACTATAACTGCAGTGACAGACAAGGCTTGAAATTTGCAAGCCCAGATGTTAATTATATTGTGTTGTGCTAACTTTTGGCCTCACCCTTCAACAGACATTTTTTGCCCAGCTCTGTGTCAGCACTAACATCAGGTTATTGAAAGGTCAAAACAAAACAAGAACAACAAAAAAACAACAACTTTGAAATTGATTGAATTAGCAAACCACAAGCTTCCATTACCCTAAAAGCTTGACAATGTCATCAGATATTGTCTTAGGCCTATTGCTCCTATTGTTCTTTTTTAATTTTAATTTTAATTTTTATATTAATTGCAGTTTATTCACTTTGTATCCAAGTTGTAGCCCCTCATCTCCTCCTATGCCCCTCTCCAAGTCTACTGATAGGAGAGGTCCTCATCCCCTTCCATCTGACCCTAGTCCATCAGGTCTCATCAGGAGTGGCTGCAATGTCCTCCTCTGTGGCCTGGCAAGGATGCTCCTCCCTTCAGGGGAAGGTGATTAAAGAGCCAGCCACTGAATTCATGTCAGCAATAGTCCCGGTTCCTCTTACTAGAATACCCACTTGGATACTGAGCTTCCATGGGCTATATCTGAGCAGGAGTTCTAGGTTATATCCATGAATGGTCCTTGGTTGGAGTATCAGTATCAGAAAAGACGCCTGGGCCCAGATTTTTGGATCCGTTGCTTTCCTTGTGGAGCTCCTGTCCTCTCCAGGTCTTACTATCTCCTTCTTTCATAAGATTCCCTGTACTCTGCCAAAAGTTTGGTTATGAGTATCAGAATCTGCTTTGATACACTGCTGGGTAGAGTCTTTCAGAGGCCCTCTGTGGTAGGCTCCTATCCTCTTTCCTGTTTTCTCCTTCTTCCAATGACCATCCCATTTGTCTTTCTGAATGAGGATTGATCATCTTACCCAGAGTCCTCCTTCTTGTTTAGCTTCTTTAGGTACACAGATTTTAGTATGTTTATCCTATATTACATGTCTAATATCCACTTATAAGTAAGTATATACCTTGTGTGTCTTTCTGCTTCTGGGATACCTCACTCAGGATGATCTTTTCTAGATCCCACCATTTGCCTGCACATGTCATGATTTCCTTGTTTTTAATTGCTGAGTAGTGTTCCATTATGTAAACTACCACAATTTCTGTATCCATTCCTCTGTTGAGGGACATCTGGGTTGATTTCAGGTTCTGGATATTATGAATAAAGCTGCTTCGCACATGGTTGAACAAATGTCCTGGTTGTGTACTTGAGCATCTTTTGGATATATGCCTAGGAGTGGTATAGCTGGACCTTGAAGAAGCGCTATTCCTAATTGTCTGAGAGAGTGCCAGATTGATTTCCAAAGTGGTTGTACAAGTTTACATTCCCACCAGCAATGGAGGAGGGTTCCTCTTTCTCTACATCCTCTCCAGCATGTGTTTTCACTTGAGTTTTTGATCTTAAAGCAGATTCTGAAACTCATGGCCAAACTTTGGGCAGAGTGCAGGGAATCATATGAAAGAAGAGGGAGTTAGTAAGACCTGAAAAGAACAGGAGCTCCACAAGGTCCAAATATATCTGGGCAAAGGGGCTTCTCTGAGACTGATTCTCCAACCAAGGATCATGTATGGATATAACCTAGAACTCCTGCTCAGACATAGCCCATGGCAGCTCAGTATCCAAGTGGGTTCTCTAGGAAGGGGAACAGGGACTGTCTCTGATATGAACTCTGTTGCTAGCTCTTTGACCTCCCAACCCACAGTGGGAGGAGCAGTCTAGCTAGGCCACAGAAGAGGACATTGCAGCAGTCCTGGTTAGACCTGATAAGCTAGGTTAAGATGGAAGGGGAGGAGGTCCTCCCTTATCAGGGGACTTAGAGAGGGGTAGGGAGGAGATAAAGGAGAGAGAGTGGGATTGGGAGGGAATGAAGGAGGGGGCTACAGCTGGGATACAAAGTAAATAAACTGTAATTAATATAAAAATTTAATTAAAAAACAAAGAAAGTGTATTTTGCAGAGTGTTTTACCTAGCACTGTTAATCCCAGAGGACATGCATTTAATCCTAAACTGGTTTCATTATGTTTATATTATCCACCATCACCCCCTTGAGTGGATAATGAACAGAAGGACAATAGCAAATGTTTATGACACTTGAGAAAGTCAGACATCCCTCACATGTTGCTCATAACCACATACAATGGTTTGTTTAGTAACTGACTTTGTTTAACAGAAGCACAGTTCAAAACATTAGAAACAGTAACTGTGAGTGTCACCAGTTCTACCTCTGATTATATTTTGTGTGGAATTGAAAAAATACATCCACACAACTAACTTCGTTCTAATAAATATGTTCATTAGAGATAGTCTTGCTTTAAACTTTTAATAAAATATTTTGTTTTTTTATTGTTTTGTTTTTGTTTTTTAATTTAATTTTATTTATATGTTTATTTATTATAATTACTCACTTTGTATCCCTGTCGCTCCTTCCCTGTCTCCTCCCAGTCTCACCCACTCTTAATAAAATATTTTTTGCATTCTTTATTTTTATTTTTTCATTTTCAACACCATCTAGATCCTCCCCACCTCTTTATCCATTCAATTTTATATTCTTTCTCAAAACAAAACCAATCAAAAGAATAAAATAAAAAATGCCAAACTGAAACAAATAAAAAAAAAAAGATGACCAAACAAACAAAAACATCAACAAAAAAGGAATTTCATTTTGTGTAAAGTTAACAGTTATACATATTTAACTATTCAACAGATAAACAAAGTGTGTTATATCCGTTCTTCAGAATATTATGTAGCTGTAAAAAGGAATGAAGCCCAGACTCATTCTGAAGTTTGGATAAATTTAAAAAACATACATACTGAATGAAAGAATTCAATCCAAAAAGACAATATGTTTTACAACTTTGTTTTATTAATTGGGTAGAACAGGGAGATTCATAGAAATAGATTAAGCACGCCGTGTCAGATGGAGCGATGAAAGCCATGCGTAGATGATGATAGCTAAATGAAAAGGACAGACTTGGGCTATCATGCCACTATTTCAAGGTCATCGGGATCACCAGCGTCGCTGTACCTGCAAATGAACTTCTCCCGTGAGAAAATCTGAGATGCCTCAAGGGTCCCTTACTGTCACTGCTACTCCTGATATCAGGGCACAACCTGTTCCAGCCACCTAAATGGCCACAGTTATCACCAGGAGTAAACCGCTCTGAGAATCAGCATGAGGGAATTAAGAAACAGAACATCTAGGCGGTTTAAAAGCAGACATGGACATCAGACAGCTGCAGTCTGATGATGTGACCCTAAGGCAATCGGTAGGGGAAGCGGTTGTGGCACGTGGGAGGCATCCTGAGGAACCGAGCACATATTCTGCCAGCGCAGTTACTAATGAGCAACCCCGACACACACCACCGGTTCCCGAGCCACAGAGAGCCCTGCTGGTGTAATGCTCATTCCATATTCACTGGGGACAAATTGTAACTTTTTGGGGGTGCAGGAACACACTTGGCAGAGAATTTTTGCCCAAAGTAGTCTCCACTTACAGAAATCATTTTCCTCCAGAAAGGCATCAATGACCTAAGAGAGAGCGATCCTTTCGCCACTTGAGGTTGATACCAATGACAGAGCAGGACTGTCATTGTGTGTTTTAAATTTTATCTCAGCAGAAATGACTTTTGTTACTATCCTTCTACGACAAAATATTTCTTTCTCCATTTCTACCTCTACAATAGTGTCTCTACTACCTCGAGTACCCACAATCCAATATTGTCTTTCTTATTCATAATGCATGCTCTGTTTTCCCTTTTCCGTCATTTCTCATTTCAAACACCCATACCCTCGTTCATATCTTAGATCATCCCTAACTGCATTTCCCCCAAAGCCTAAATCCAACTTACCTGGATCTTACCAAACACACAAGTGATATGTACAAGTGTCTCCTACTTCAGGTCATCCAGGACTGTGCAAGCCACATTACAGGACATGCAGCCATTTCTCCCTCCACACTAATTAACAGCACAAAACTTTTTCAGTACAGCAAGAGAAACATGAAAAAAAAATAGAGGGATATCTTTGACAGCTCATGCTTTAACAAGAGATTAGTAACTGGAGTGTATAAAGAATGAAAACATATTAATATGGTTAAATGTGCAGAAGAACTTAATATTTATCAAAATGAGCACAAGAGCTTACACACACGCATGCACGCACATGCACTTCAACAGCTGTAACCATCAAAATAGGAATCCAAACTACAGTGATTTACCACATCATCTGACGGACAATGAGTGTAATCAAGAAAAATGAATAATAAGCAATAGCAAAGCTGTGATAAAATAACACATCTGCAATGCAGGAGGAAATGTGACACTGAAATCGGTACGAGATTACTCAATAAATAAAACAGTACTGCCACATTAATAGTTGTTTGATATATAAGGATTAGATTTAGAATACAACATAGTTAAAGATACACTTGGGATTATTAAAGCACAATACACAATATCAAATTCTAGAATTGACACAAGAAGCCATCAACTGAGTTTGAACTATAACTTATCATTTTAACTACTGGAGTTATCCTCACTCTCCTCCCCCAATAAAATTAGGTCCATGTTTTCAATCATTCTTCAACTGGCTGTTAGATTAAACTATTCAAGGATAAAAAATTCTACTAAAGTTTCATAAAGAGTGGAGATGACGTATAATCCCTAAAGCTGTATACTGCATATATATATTACACTTACATTCCTCATAAAATCCACTCATAAATAAATCCATATATATTTATGAAATAAACATAGTGCAAATGACTGACATAAAAAGATCAAATGCATATTACTTACACCTAGCCAGTTAATAAAAACACCTGGATCATAAAGCTCTGGCATTTCCAAAGGAAACAGTGATGCCCAAGACAGAGTAGAAGATAATCTGATTCACACTTCATTACAGTCACAAAGGAGAGGCGCCTTGCCACATGATGCATGGGCAACGCAGTGCTACTTTGTATAAACATTGGCAGGTCATTGGCTATTTTTAGGATCCATCCCATAATGACAATAAAAAAGGGGCTAATAACTTACTGTTATTCTTACCTAAATTGATGAAGGAAGTTTTCTCGAGAGCACAAAAAAACTTACACCAAAAACATCTGGAAGAACAAAAAAATATCCCAATATCCTACTAATGAGAATATGTTTAAAAACATAGATTTAAACGGGTGGTTTTGATTAAATCCACTGAAATACTCATTAGCATAGCTAATGAGTGATAAACATTAATTTTTTAATGAACACCTCCTTTTGCTAAATGTTCGTCTCAGGGCAACTTTAACATCTTTGTTTCTAAAGCTGTAGATTAATGGGTTCATCATGGGAACAACAATGGTGTAAAAGACAGAAGATATTTTTCCCTGATTCATAGACCCAGCTGAGGAAGGTTGAAGATACATAAATGCACATGATCCAAAGAATAAAGAAACAGCAAGAATGTGGGAACTGCAGGTACTAAAGGCTTTAGACATTCCTGCAATGGATCTCATTTGAAGAATGTTAGAGAGGATGAAGCCATAAGAGGTAAAGATAATGACACTGGGCACAACAATGTCTTTCCCACCTACAATAAGAATCTCTATTTCGTTGGCATAGGTGCTGGTGCAGGAGAGTTGCAGCAAAGGAAAAAGATCACAGAAATAGTGATTTATGGTGTTCCTGTCACAGAAGGTCAGTCTCAGGATACATCCAGTGTGGATCATGGCACCAGAAAATCCCATTATGTATGAACCAAGCATAAGATAGGAACACACCTTGGGAGACATAGCAACATTATACAAGAGTGGGTTACATATAGCTACATAACGATCATAGGCCATTGATGTCAGAACACAACACTCACAAATGGCAAAAAAACAAAAGAAATACAGCTGGGTCATACATTCCATGTAGGAGATAATGTTCTTCCTTACTAAGAAGCTCATCAGCATTTTAGGTGTAATCACAGATGAATAACAGAGGTCAATGAAGGACAAGTTTAAAAGAAAAAAGTACATGGGGGAGTGAAGGTGAGAATTCAGAGGAATTGCAATGATCAAAGCCAAATTCCCCAGTGCTGTTGTTGTATATATTAGCAGAAAGAGTAAAAACAGGGGTAACTGGAGATCAGGATCATTTGTTAACCCCAGGAGAATGAATTCAGTCACCAAAGAACCATTTCCCAGGCCCATTCTTCTTTAAGATAATCTGTGAACATAGAAAGTAATTGTACCATCATAAGATCACAGGAATTTGCTACCATTCCTTCTCTTACAACTGTGTAGTGAATGATATATCTGAACTCACAGAAACTGTTATTCATACTATTATGATGCACAGTGATATTGCCCTGTATTAGTGGTAAATGAAGCCGTTCACTAACGTACAAAGAGATAACATTGCTGTCACTTGCTAGCATGATTGCTTAAGTATCTAAGTAGCAGGACGCAGGACAAGTAGGAAGTTCTCATCTCTCATCTTATCATTTTGCCATTGCTTCATTGCTGGTCTAATACGTGGAGAACCTGTGGCAATCTGTTGGCTGACCTCATCCGGATACATCAGGACTAACAACATTGTTTCAAATATAAATTTTACTTTAGATGTAGCCAGAGTCTAGGAATGGTTGGAATCCTGTGCTTGCTACAGGAAAACATATAAATCTATAAGAATTTGAGAGATGACCTTCAAAATGAAACTTATGGACTGTGACATTGTATGACTTGTGTCTCCTGAAATTCTCAACATTTATACTATCTTTTCAAGGATATTCTTTTGTAAATTTCAGAGATTTTTAGAATTGCATAATATCAAATGGAAAGACACCCCTCAGATTCTTGGACTTCAGTGTGAAGCCACTTCAGAAGTATAATGACCAAGACATTAAATAAACACACTTTGTCATCTCTCTAATATGGGCAATATAAACACCTACAATCATGAACAGAGAGTAGAGTATTCATTATGGGGGTCTGTGGTTGAATATGAAGCACTGAAGGCTAAATTGCAAAATCATTCAAATGAGAAACAGTCTGGAGAGCTAATGTTCAACAAGTTAAAACAATCAAGAATGGTTCATGCTTCAATCATCTACCAAAAAAAAAAAAGAAAGAAAAAACCTTTTAAAATTATCTTACCACTACCTGTGTTTACATTCAAAACTCAAAAAAACAAACCTATACAGGGAAAAGACATATATGAATAATCTACATTTTGGATAATTTTACAATTAACAAATGGTTCAAAACAGCTTTTATAATTTACATTTATTGGAGGTGACTGCAAGTTTCAGGGCAGGCAGTGATCTGAGAAGAAGTGAGAATTAAAACTCAGTTTAGATCGACTTCATCAACCTGATTCTGACTTAGGGAGTCTCATGTCCGGTGGTTTCTTGACAGCATATTTAAAACATGGCACAGTTGGGGGGAAAGTTTCCAGGCAACAATCATTCCCACTCCAGGTGCACAATAAAGCTCAAGGTGCAACTTCTTAGGAAGAGTCTGGGATAAGCATTCTGGGAGATCTGGGTGAGGTCTGCCTCTACAGCAAAAAGTGGGTGGTGTCTGCCCTTACAGATATCAAAAAAATCATGATGTTATTTAAAAAAAAACTCCAACTCATCCTCTGAGGGAATAAACAAAAACAAAAACAAACAAACAAACAAGCAAAAAAAGGCATTTTATTTCCTCTATTGAAGTGAGGGGCCTGCATGTTTAACATGCCTGGTTTACCTAGCGATCTGAGAGCAAAAAGACATTTGGCCAGCCAGCTATTTATCATTTATAGATGTTGGAGCTATGTCAATGAAATGTTTTAAAAAATGGTAACACCAGCATAAAGGAATTTCAAACTACCTCATCATGAGAGAAAATGTTTTACTTCATTCCTTTAACCCTGCTATATTATAGAAGCACATGAGTTTCTGAAGGTTTTGAACCTTTGATTTTAAGAAGACATAACATAGAATTAATTTTTCATGTTCCCTGGGAACTTGATTAATTTGTCATAAGTATTCATCATACACTAAATTTTTTGAAGTGTGTCTTCTTTTGAGCTCGCTTACCAGCAGATAAGGCACCAGAAGTCCTGTGTAGCTCCCTTGCATGATATACTTGGCTATGAACTAGATAGAAGCTTTCTCAGTGTCTTCTCAGGGCACACACACAAATATTAAAAAGACGTGAGGTGATGGTGTTTGCGTGCTAACCCACAGTGGGTCTTTTGTTCCTTAGAGACTTGGCATTTAAGAGAGGCATGCTCTTCCCCGTAGGGACAGTACTTCTGTGCTTGAGCCAATGTTGAAACCCATCTCCTAAGAACCTTCATATCTTAAGGGAAATCTCTTGTGCGGTTTCCTTTTCTCTTTGTTCTTCCATACTTAATGGAAACGTCCCACAGAATCTATTCCCGGTGTTTCTTATTACCATTCCTTTTTTTTTTTTTTTTTTTTTGCATGAGATGTAGTAAAATATCTAAATATCTAAAATGTTCATCCTGAGGGTTCTCCCAAATCAGTTTGCAAGAGCAACTTATTGTTGCTGTGTTTTGCTTTCCACGCTCAATATCAAGCTCAGGAAGTCATCAATGACAAGTACGAGCTCTCTCATTGAGCAACATCCCTAGATCCAAAAAGACACATTAAATATGTTACATCATTGCTACATCATTTTAATATTTACTATAGTTACTTGAAATTTCTGTTTTAGTTATCAGTTCAGTTCTTACATGTAGCACCCTATTAATGAGTTCAGAAATATTTATTCATGTTGTAGAAAAAGGATGTAAGTCAGAGATTTACTGATACAAGCTATTTAGCTAATTTGTACATTTTTGTAAAATAGGAATTAGAAAAATGTCTGTTTTTTAAAATTTTTATTATTAATTTATTTTTTGATTAATTACAATTTATTCACTTTGTATCCCATCGGTAGCCCCCTCCCTCATGCCCATCCCATGCTCTTCTCTCATGACCCACCCCAAGTCCACTGATAGGGGAGGTCCTCCTCTCCTTCCTTCTGATCTTAGTCTATCAGATCACATTGGGAGTGGCTGCATTGTCATCTTCTGTGGCCTGGTAAGGCTGCTCCCCCATCAGGGGGAAGTGATCAAAGAGCAGGCCAATCAGATTGTGTCGGAGACTGTCCCTCTTCCCATTACTGTGTAACCCACTTAGACACTAAACTGCCATGATTACATCTGCACAGGGGTTCTAGATTATCTCCATGCCTGGTACTTGGTTGGAGTATGGGTCTCTGGGAAGACCCCTATGTTCAAATTTTCTGGTTCTGTTGCTCTCCTTGTGGGGTTCCTGTCCTCTCCATAACCTACTATTTCCCACTTCTTACATGAGATTCCATGCACTCTGCCCAAAAGTTGGCCTTAGAGTCTCAGCATCTGATAAACCCACACACTTATGGACACCTGATTTTTGACAAAGATGCCAAAACCATACAATGGAAAAAAGATAGCATCTTCAACAAATGATGCTTGTCTAACTGGATGTCTAAATGTAGAAAAATGAAAATAGATCCATACTTATCACCCTGCACAAAACTGAAGTCCAAGTGGATCAAAGACCTCAACATAAAATCAGACACATTAAATCGGCTAGAAAAAAAGTGGGGAAAACCCTAGAACTCATTGGCACAGGGGACAACTTCCTGAACAGAACACCAACAGCACAGGCTCTAAGAGCAACAATCAATAAATGGGACCTCATGAAACTGAAAAGCTTCTGTAAAGCAAAGGACACCTTCATCAAAACAAAATGACTGCCTACAGATTGGGAAAGAATCTTCACTAACCCTTTATCTGACAGAGGGCTAATATCCAGCATATATAAAGAACTAAAGAAGCTGAAAAGCAGCAAACCAAGTAATCCAGTTAAAAAATGGGGAACAGAGTTTTGAGGAACCAATATATTAGGCCTTTCTTACTTCTGGAATTTATAGAAAGAATTACTGTATGCCACTGATGGCATCTACTTTGTGGTCAAGCGTGGCTCTGACAGAGTATAACTGAATAAGATTGTGAAGAATGTGTTCAGTGAGATTGCTTTCAGGGCCTGGTGATCCTCAAGGCAAGATGAAGTACTTGCATATAAACTTATCACCTCAAAATAAATTTCTTCTATATATACAAATAAGAAACTTAATAAAGAAATTAGAAAAATATGCCATTCATACCAACTTCAGAAATGTAGGAATGTAGAAATAAATGTAAGTGAAGACTTGAGAACCCTACAACTGGGACTTTAAAAGTGTGGATAAAAAAAAAGGAAGAGAAGACTAATGATCATGGATTAGAAGAGTTAATATCACCATCATGGCTGCCAATAGGAATATGTAAATTCAACGTAACTATTGTAAAATAATAATATTCTTCACAAAAATAGAAAAGTCCTAAAATTAGTGCTGAAACATAAAAGATTCTAAATACACAAAGAAAAGAGAACAATGATTGTGGAACGAGAGAATCCATTGTGAGTGCACACTACAGCTCCACATTAGCAAAACCAGAATGGTACTGCACAGAGGCAAACACTTAGACTAGGGAAATAATATAAGTGACTTAGATCTAGGCACATGATTATTGACAATAGTGTCAAAGCACACTGCAGAGAACATGGCCTCTTCAGCAAAAACAGGAAAACTTTATATTTATATGAAAGAGTGCAACTAGATGCCTTTCTGTCTCTTTATTTAAAAAAAAAATTAATATGGATCCAAACCTTAATTTAATTACCAAAACTTTGATATTTCTAGAGGAACAGGTAGAGTAACACTGCACATGTTGGGATAAGGACTCTGAGAACTTGTCTCTAAGAACTTGACAACCGGTAGCAAAGATAGAGAGAGCAAAAGGACTGAATGAAATTAAATGAAACAATAAACAAAGTGAAGAGGCAGGGTGCAGAATGAGAGAAATCTCTGTCAACTATATTTCTGACAGGGGGCTGATATGTATGGGATGCAAAAATGCAAAACTTTAAATGCCAAAATACAGAATTATTCAGTTAATAAATGAATTAAGCACTCAGTTTTCAATAATATAGTACAGATAGTGTGTTTGTGTGCGTGTAAAACTATTCAGCATCCTTAGCTACTGCAGAAACACAAATCAAAAGTGCATTGAGACTCCATCTTATCTCAGTCAGTATATCTATTGATAAGAAAACAAGCAGCAGCAAATGCTGCAGCAGATGAGAGAAAAGTGAAATGCTTATCTGCCACCTCTGAATATGCAAGTTAGTGCAGCCATGATGGGATTTGCTAGGAAAGTTCATAAAACATAGCTGTCAAATGTTACAGCTACATGACTCTGCCATGTAGATTTCACACCCTTGGTTGTCCTAACCCCCCCTCAAAAAAAGAACAAAAACAGGGTAATGTAAAAGATGGGGAGGGTTTATGGCACGGTCAAATGGGGCATTCTCAAGGGGTAAGAGTGGACATTCACCAAAATGACCATTGTAAAGGAGAGCATTTAGAGATGAGAGTGTAAAATAGTCATAGAGACTGCTGTACTGGTTTCTGTTTTAGGCAGACTGCATTTCTCCAAAACCTTCTAAAGCAGAGTCATTCTCCCAACCAGGGGATTAACAAGGTCCCTTGGATTAAATTTTAAGTGATAGAACAGTGATATACTCCCCATTCTCTATAAGAACATTTCTTTTTTTAACAACAAATCTTGTACATTTTATTTGTAATTTAATAAAACAATCTTTGTTACTATGCTGATAATTGCCTATAAATCTAATTTGAAATAATACTGATATCAACACAAGGATCATAATGAATAGATTGATATAAATTGTCAGTGAAACTATAAGACTCTGATTGAATTATTGCATAACATAATAACCATTATCAGAAAAAGACATTGCTTTTTTTTCTTTGTTTATTTTTATTTTATTTTAATTTTTTCTCTTTTTTTTAAAAAGTTTTAAGTAATTTAATACATTCACTTGTATCCCAGCTGTAGCCCTTGAGGAGTTAAATTAGCCAGATTATAACTCCATTTTGAAATAAAGATTTTGACTGGGAACTGAACTCAGGTACCAGGAAATATCACAGAATGTACACCTGGCAGAAAACAAAGTTAACTCTCCTAGCAACAGCCTCCAAGAAATATAACAGAATAAATGCTTCATAGAAAATAGAGACAAACTCCCTGGCAATAATCAATGGGAATTGGTTGAGAATCGGATGGGAAAATTTTCCCCAATGTTTGATATGGTTTAGAAAATAGCCATTGTGATTATGTGCCTTAGCCATTGTGATTGTGTGCCTCAGGAAAGGTCACCCTGCCCTGCTAAACTTCACCCAATTCTGTAACGCCAAGGCTTGTGCCCCCCTGCTTGCTGCCATGGAAACCCCCTGCTCACAGACTTTCCCTTTAAAAATCCTGTTCACTCAGAACTCAGGGTCCCACTTCTCTACTGCTGCGCCAGTGAGATTTGGGTCCCGAGTTCGATCGCTCTCGCAATAAAACTCTCTTGCAATTGCATCGAGTCATCTCCTGGTGGTCTCTGAGGGTCCCGTGAACCTGGCATAACATCTGGGGGCTTGTCCGGGATGCCTCAGGACCTCTAGGACTCCTGACCTGGAGAGCTTAGTCCCGAGGGTAAGTGTAATGTCTTCTATGTTGTCTGTCTGCTTTAAATGTTTGTTTGCCTTTATTCTTTGTTTCTTATCCTGAAAAGCCTCAAGGTGCTTAAGGGAGCAGCCAGATTAGGTATGACAGACGTGTCGAGGCCTAGGCTGTGAGGGCTTCAAAAGATGTTTTGTTGTCCTGGAATTTCTGCCTCCTCGGGACCCCTGGGATAGGGGGACTGGAGTGAGGATCTGTTTCCTGGAACTTCTGTGGCAGAGAAGTCCAGGTTTTTTCTGTTTCTGCCTCCTTGGAACTCTTGGGATAGGGGGACTGGAGTGAGGATCAGTTTTCTGTTACTTCTGTGGCAGAGAAGTCCAGGTTTTCAGTGTTACTTAGTTTCTGTGTGTGATTAATTGTTTTTTATTTATTTTCCTTGGTGTTGTGCCCGGAGTTACTGTTTAATTTTTGTGACTAATTGTGGTTTTGCGTCTACTTGAGAGTGCTTGATTTTACTTTTGTTTAAAACTGCGGCTGTTTTCGTTTCTATGATTTCAGTTTTGTCCCGTGATGTTAGCCTGGGTATAGGCTGTAAATTGTTGCCTTTGGTTTTGTTTTTGCCTGAGATGGCCGGTTCTTTTTGTGCTTGAGCGATTTACTATTTGTTGAAATTGTTCTCCTTACTTCTTCTGCATTCTCTTGAATTCTCTTGACGAATAGACTGACTGACGATATGGGACAGACTACTTCCAAACCCCTTGACTTGATTCTGACTCATTTTGGAGAGGTTAAAGCTAGAGCTCACAGTCTTTCAGTTGATGTGAGAAAAGGAAAAATGATGACTTTTTGCAGCTCAGAATGGCCCACCTTCAATGTGGGCTGCCACCAGAAGGAACGTTCCACCTTTCCATCGTCTTAGCAGTGGAAGATAGAGTTTTTCAGAAAGCATGAGGGCACCCAGATCAGGTGCCATATATTGTAGTTTGGAAGAACCTGGTGACTCATCCACCTCCATGGATTAAGCCCTTTCTGATTCCCACTAACAATTCTCCTTCCATAGAATCTCCGGAAACAGAGGTCACTGCTCTGATGACTGAGACCAAGGAAAAAGACCCCAAATGTGCCCCTTCAACTCCCTCTGCTCCCCTTCACCCTATTTTGCAGGATGGAACTCCAGAGGAAGCCATTTTTCCACCCCCTCCATATAGACCTCCTCCCACCCCTCAACTGGCTCCTTCAGTGCCGGACACTTTACCGCCATCTGGCCCGGCCTGGTCCAGTGGACCCAGAGCCACTGGACAGCCTCTCCCTCTGGAGTGACAGAGGCAGATTCCATGGTCCTTCCCCTACGGGCCACAGGACCACCAGATGATAATGGCAATCAACCTCACCATTATTGGCCTTTTGCCACATCAGATCTTTATAACTGGAGAACTCAGAATGCCAAGTTCTCTGACAACCCTAGAGATTTGATTGATCTCCTTGAAACTGTTCTTTTCACCCATCAGCCCACCTGGGATGATTGCCAGCAGCTTTTACAGGTTTTGTTTACCACAGAGGAGCCGGGACGTATTATTTCAGAGGCGCGAAAAAATGTCTCAGATGCTACAGGAATTCCAACTACAAATCAAGCCTGTATTGATGATTACTTTCCCTACAGGAGGCCCAACTGAGATTACAACCCTGCTGAAGGTAGGGAGCATCTCCTAGTCTACCATCAGGCTCTGTTGGCAGGTCTCAAAGCGGCTGCAAGACGGCCCACTAATTTGGCCAAGGTATATGATGTCAGGCAGAAAATGGATGAGAGCCCAGCTGCCTTCCTGGAGAGAATTAGTGAAGCCTTTTGCAGATATACACATGTAGATCCAGAAAAGCTTGAACATACAGGTATGGTTGCTTTGGTTTTCATTAACTAGTCCGCTCAGAAATAAAAAAAAAAAAATTGCAGAAACAGGAAAGAATAGAACAGATGACGTTGCAAGATTTGGTTCAGATAGCTGAGAGAGTGTATGTATGATAACAGGGACAGCTCTGAGGAAAAGCAGTTAAAAACAGGAAAGGCTTTAAACCACGATCTGGCACAAGTCCTATTGGTCAACAATGTTTCCGACCCCAGAGAAAGGAGGCACCAACTTCAGTGGATAGCTCAAGACAAAGGACCCAAGGGACGAAGCAGACCACCAGTGGGTAAGAACCAATGTGCATACTGCAAGGAGGAAGGACATTGGGCTAAAAACTGCCCTCATAAGGGACCCAGGTCCCAGATTAAGGTCCTGGCCTTAGGGGAAAACTGAGGGGGATGGGGTTCGGATCCCCTCCCCGAACCTAGGGTAACTCTGAGAGTGGAGGGGAAACCTTTGGACTTTTTAGTAGATACTGGAGATCACCATTCAGTGCTCCTGAAATCTGAAGGACCAGTCTCATCAAAAAGGTCTTGGGTCCAAGGGGCCACCGGTATGAAACAATATTCATGGACTACCCAAAGAATGGTGGACCTAGGAAAGAGCTGGGTAACCCATTCATTCATGGTAATTCCAGAATTTCCTTATCCCCTGTTGGGGAGGGATCTGCTTACCAAAATGAAAGCTCAAATTCATTTCAAATCAGAAGGGCCTCAGCTATTCGATGAAAAAGGCAACCCAATTCAGGTGTTGACTCTAAATTTAGCCTCGGAGGCGGAATATAGTTTGTTTGAAGAGCCAATTACCCCCTCAAGTGACTTGCAGACATGTCTGGCACGATATCCCCAAGCCTGGGCAGAAACTGGAGGAATGGGATTGGCAAAACACTGACCCCCAGTGTTTGTTGAACTTAAGCCTGGGGCAGATCCCATTCGAATACGTCAATATCCCATGCCCCAAGAGGCTCGAAAGGGGATAACTCCTCAATTCGAAAACTACTGGCTGAGGGGGCTTTAAGGCCATGCCAGTCAGCCTGGAATACTCCCTTACTATCAGTAAAAAAAGCCTCATACAAATGACTATCACCCTGTCCAGGATTTGAGGGAAGTCAACAAGCGGATAATGGATATACATCCAACAAGCTTAATCCATATACTCTTCTCAGTTCTTTGTCACCTGAGCAGACTTGGTATATGGTATTAGATTTAAAAGATGCTTTCTTCAGCTTATTATTAGCCCCCAAGAGCCAAAAGTATTTTGCCTTTGAATGGAATGACCCCAAGAGTGGAATAAATGGACAATTAACATGGACTCGTTTGCCACAAGGATTTTAAAAACTCTCACCATCTTTGACGAAGCCCTCCATGAAGATCTGGGCGAGTACTGAAAAGAAAATCCAGATATTACTTTAATTCAATATGTTGATGATCTCTTAGTAACAGCAGGGTCAGAGCAAGCTTGTCTGGAAGGCACACAGAGACTTTTGCAGACCTTGGGGGACTTGGGCTATCGAGCATCAGCTAGAAAGGCACAACTTTGTAAGACTGAAGTGACATATTTGGGCTATATTCTAAAAAACGGACAGAGGTGGCTATCAGATGCTAGAAAGAAAACAGTCCTCAGTATTTCTCCACCTACAAGTCCTCGTCAGATGAGAGAATTCTTGGGGTCAGCTGGCTTTTGCAGACTACTGGGTTTGCGGAAATAGCTAGACACCTTTATGAAGCCACCAAAGGAACCAAGGTTTTTGAATGGACTGCAGAACAGCAACAGGCATTTGAACAACTCAAACAAGCTTTGTTGTCAGCACCAGCTCTTGGGCTACCCGATATAACCAAGCCTTTCCACTTGTTTGTGGATGAAAACAAAGGAGTGGCAAAAGGGATGCAGACACAAACATTAGGGCCTTGGAGAAGACCAATAGCATACGTGTCTAAGAAACTTGATCTGCTGGATAGCTACCATGCCTTCGAATCATTGCAGCAACTGCACTCCTGGTTAAGGACGCAGACAAATTGACACTGGGCCAATATCTGATTGTAACCCCCCCCATGCCATAGAAGGGATACTTAAACAACCACCTGATTGATGGTTGAGTAATGCCCGTATGACTCATTATCAGACTTTGTTAATTAATCCTGGTCAAGTCATTTTTCAGCCCCCTGCCTCCTTGAATCAAGCAACCCTCCTGCCGGACCCGGAATTGGAACAGCCTCTGCATCAATGTGAAGAAATTTTGGCTCGAGCACATGGCATTCGTGAGGACCTTAAGGATACACCCTTGCAAAATGCTGACCACACTTGGTTCACAGATGGAAGCAGCCTCATCCATGAGGGTCAGAGGAGGGCAAGTGCAGCATTAACAACTGAGACTGAGGTAATATGGGCTCAACCCTTCCTCCAGAAACATCTGCCAATGGGCTGAATTAATAGCCTTGACCCAAGCTCTGACTATGGGCAAAAGGCTGGCTATCAATGTATACACCGATAGTCGTTATGCCTTTGCCACTGCCCACCTACACGGGGCTATATATCAGGAGAGGGGACTCCTCACAGCAGAAGGAAAAACCATCAAAAATAAGGAGGAGATCCTTCAGCTCCTAAAAGCCTTATGGCTTCCCCAAAAGCTAGCCATTATTCATTGCCCTGGATATCAGAGAAATAATACTAAGATAGCAATGGGAAATAACCTTGCTGACAGAACAGCCAAAAGTGTTGCACTCCAGGAAAGAACTGATGTTTTGGCTGCTATACTACCAGAACCACCTGATTCAAACTTACCAAATGCACCCTGGTACACAAAAGAGGAGATCCAATGGGCAAGAAACCAGCCCATGAGTCAATGCTTAGAAGGATGGTGGCACTCATCTGAGGGTAAGTTGATCCTGCCAAACTCTCTAGCCAGAACAATCCTTAAAAAGATTCACAGAGTTACCCACATGGGATCTAAGAGAATGGCAGATGCTGTCCGGCAATCAAAAGTAACATTCCGGGATATACATAAGACTATAGATGACATTGTGACTAACTGCAAAGCTTGTCAACTGACTAATGCCACCAACCAATCACAACATCCAGGGACCGGTCTTCGAGTTAAGAGACCTGGGGCTTATTGGGAAGTTGATTTCACAGAAATCAAACCTGGAAAATATGGCTACAAATATCTGCTGGTGTTCGTGGATACCTTCTCAGGGTGGACTGAAGCCTTTCCCACCAAAGATGAGAATGCCCAGATTGTGGCAAAGAAGTTATTGGAGAATATTTTGCCCAGGTATGGCTTTCCTCACATGATAGGGTCAGATAATGGACCAGCATTTATGTTAAAGGTAAGTCAGAATGTGGCTAAGTTTATTGGGGCAGATTGGAAATTACATTGTGCATATAGGCCCCAAAGTTCAGGACAGGTAGAGAGGATGAATAGAACATTAAAGAGACCTTAACTAAATTGACCTTGGAGATTGGCGCTGACTGGGTGATGCTCCTCCCCTTTGCCCTCTATAGGGTCAGGAATTCCCCTTACCAGCTAGGTTTAACTCCCTTTGAGATTATGTATGGGATGCCAGCTCCTATAATACCCAACCTTAAGACTGATGCTATTGCTGAAATGGATGAAGATGATTTACTTTTTCGGGTCAAAGCCACCCGGTAGGCTCATAAACATGTTTGGGCTAAACTATGTGATCTTTATGAAGCAGACCCAGTACCAGAGCCGCACAAATTCTGGCCCGGAGATTGGGTATACGTGAAACAGTTTCGTCAGAATACACTGGAACCTAGATGGAAAGGACCCTACGTCATCTTATTGACCACTCCCACGGCTATCAAGGTTGACGGGATTGTGATTATCTGACTCCAGTGGCTCCAGAATGGAAGGTCTCCAAGGACAATGTCAACCCGATCAAGCTAAAGTTACAGTGCTCCTCCAATTAATAACTGTAACTTTAAGTCTTTTTCAGAATCAGGCAGCCCATAATCCACATCAACCCCTGAATTTAACTTGGAGTGTTATCCATACAGCTACAGGAGAAATTCTGAGTTCAACGTCTAAGATAGCACCTCGAGGAACCTGGCGGCCCAATCTCCAGTTTGACCTGTGCCAACTGGCTAAGGGGGATCAAGATATGGACACATGGATTACACATTAAAAAAAAAAACTGGTTTGTGCTGGTCCTAGTGAAGGTGGAGGCTGCTTCATGAGGCCATTCTCCTTCCCCAGAGAGCCAGGCTGTGGACACATGACATGAAGGATGACCTTGCGAGATACCCCCTTCTATGTGTGCCCTAGGGAAGGGAGATCAAAATACGGGGTTAGCACCTGTGGGGAAGCAGATAAATTTTTCTGTTCGAGCTGGGGGTGTGAATCCACAGGCACTGTGCCCTGGCGTCTCCTAGAGAATGACCTGATTTCAGTTTCAAGAATGGACCTAAGTGCTAATCCACTACTTAAAAAAAATGCCACACCCTGTTTTGTAATCCGGTACTAGTAAACTTCACTGACAAAGGTAAAACCTTCCACTCCTGGGACACTGGGAGAACCTGGGGTCTTAGGCTATACCAGTCCGGATATGATCATGGATTCATTTTTACAATTAAATTGCAAGTCACACCACCCAGTACCATTGACCACCCTGTGGCTATGGGATTTAATGATGTCCTAGCGCCTAGGCCGGCACCTCCAAAGCCAAATCCTACGATGGCTCCAGCCCCCGCAACCGCTAAGGCTCTGGTTAGTTCCACCTCAATAAGGCCCCCTTCAGACCCTGATGACCCCCTTTGGTCAATGATGCTGAATACTTTCCAGATTTTAAATGCATCTCAACCAGAACTTACTTCTTCCTGCTGGTTATGTTATGATGTTAGGCCCCCTTATTATGAGGGAATAGCACTCATTGATAGTTATATTATTGGGGAGGCTAAGGACTGTAGATGGCAGCAGAAAGGACACGCCCGAATGACTTTACAATCTATAAAAGGGCAAGGTGTCTGCCTAGGAAAAGTACCAGATCCTTTTCAAGAATTATGCAACAAAACTGAGAGAGTAACTGCCTCAGATGATAAATCCCTGATCCCTCCCCCTGAGGGATGGTGGGCCTGTGGATCAGGGCGGACTCCCTGTGTTAATGGCAAAAAATTGTCTGATCATAACGATTATTATGTTTTAGTTCAATTAGTGCCCCAGCTGATTTATCACTCACAAGAAGAGGTTCTTAGCCAATATGATGATAAAAAAGTACCCCAAAGAATAAAAAGAGAGTCAATCACTGCCACAACTTTAACTGTTCTATTGGAACTGATTGGCAGGTGCCAGGACAGGTATTTCATCTTTAGTGATGCAAAGTCAGTATTACAATGAGTTGAGGGAATCAATCGATGCAAATATTAAGCAATTTGAAAATTCAGTTACTCATTTACAGGAGTCATTATCCTCACTGGCTGAAGTGGTGTTACAGAATAGAAGAGGTCTAAACTTGTTATATTTACAGCAAGGAGGATTATGTGCAGCACTAGGGGAAGAATGTTGCTTCTATGTGGATCATTCAGGGGTAGTCAAAAACTCTATGGCTAAAATAAGAAAGGGACTAGAAGAAAGAAAAAAACAAAGAGAGGCAAGCCAAAGCTGGTTTGAAACTTGGTTTGATGCCTCCCCATAGCTTACTACTTTAATTTCCACCTTGCTAGGGCCCCTTCTTATTTTTTTTGCTTTTAATCACTGTTGGACCATGCATACTTAATAAATTATTGGGATCTATTAAACAAAGACTTGGAATTACACAATTAATGGTAATGAGGTCCCAATACCAACAGCTTGGAGATGACCTTGAACTGTAAGAGCCCAAGATTGGCCTCTTCAGTTACATGGAAAAGGAGAAATGAACAGTTAAATTAGCCAGATTATAACTAACTCCATTTTGAAATAAAGATTTTGACTGGGAACTGAATTCAGGTACCAGGAAATATCACAGAATGTACACCTGGCAGAAAACAAAGTTAACTCTCCTAGCAACAGCCTCCAGGAAATATAACAGAATAAATGCTTCATAGAAAAATAGAGACAAACTCCCTGGCAATAATCAATGGGAATTGGTTGAGAATCGGATGGGAAAATTCTCCCCAATGTTTCAGATATGGTTTAGAAAAATAGTCATTGTGATTATATGCCTTAGCCATTGTGATTGTGTGCCTCAGGAAAGGTCACCCTGCCCTGCTAAACTTTACCCAATTCTGTAATGCCAAGGCTTGTGCCCCCCTGCTTGCTGCCATGGAAACCCCTGCTCACAGACTTTCCCTTTAAAAATCCTGTTCACTCAGAACTCAGGGTTCCACTTCTCTACTGCTGCGCCAGTGAGATTTGGGTCCCGAGTTCGATAGCTCTCATAATAAAGCTCTCTTGCAATTGCAAAAAGTCATCTCCTGGTGGTCTCTGAGGGTCCCGTGAACCTGGCATAACACCCTCTCTCTCTCTTTCCCTCCCAATCCTCCCCTTCCTCCCTCATCTCCTCCCTACCCCCTTTCTAGTCCACTGAGAGGGGGGTCCTCCTCTCTTTCCATCTGGCCCTAGCAGGAAAGAAGGAAGAATTAGTGTAACCTAGAGGGGACAGGGAACCCCACAAGGACCAAAGAACATTTCTTTCTAGACAAAAATCTTATTACCTTATGGGAGGTTTATGATGCCATGTAGTGCCTCCAGGCCATAAATATGATCCAGCTTTCAGTCAAATGACAAGTTCTCAGAATCCCTCAGTGTAAACTCTTAATTGTACTAGATGCTGATTAGAAGGAAATACTCTAAGTACACCACCTCCAAGCTTGGGTAATACCTAATCAGGAGCATAATACTCCTTAGTATATGCCCTGAAGAATCATATACAATACAGAGTCCTTTGCACAACCACATTTATTGCAGCACAAGAGTCAAGAAATGGAACATACCGAGATGGCCACCATTGGATGAGTGGTATTTATAAACTCCGTGGAGGGTGTTAACCTGTAACAGTGAACACTGTGTTATCTCCAGGAAAATAAATAGAAATGGAAATCTTCAGATTAAATTATGCAAATGAGACTCCCAAAGACAAGTTTCCTATTTTTCTGTCATGTTCAGAATTCATACCTGAATGTACATGAAATGAAACTGAGAGAAATAGCATAAGGGAGAGAAAGAGAACTTACAGGTTAGGGGCAGAGAACCATATAATATAATGTAAAGAATAAGAAACACCAATACCATGTTTTCCCTTATTTGAAGAATCTAATATTAAATATATATGTCCATATATTGCTTTATAAAAATTCCATGACATCAAGGCTGATGAAGTATTTGTGGAACAATGTTGATTGACAGGAGGCAAGAGCAATGATATGCATTTATGAAAATTAAACAGTTTAAGTAATTATTTGTTTGCTAAATATGTAATACAAATAATAAATTAAAATTATGACTATGAATAAATGTAGTTATAAAGTTGAAAGTTCACTAGATTAGTTGCATTTGAACTATTAACTATAGACACAACCACAGCTTTCTTGAGTAGTTAGTCAAAATTTCCTTTTCTTGCTTAGCTTCTTTAGGTATAAAGATTTTAGTATGTTTATCCTATATCATATGTCTAATATCCACTTATAAGTCAGTATATACCACATGTGCATTCTGCTTCTGGGTTACCTCACTCAGGATGATCTTTTCTAGGTCCATCCACTTTCCCTCAAATTTCATGATTTCCTGTTTTTTTGGGGGTTTTGTTTTTGTTTTTGTTTTATTTCTTGGTTTTTAATAGCTAAGTAGTATTCCATTGTGCTGCTCAGATGTAGCCCATGGCAGCTCAGCCTCCAAGCAAGTTCTCTAGTAAAGGTAGCAGGGCTGTCTCTGACATGAACTCAGTGACCAGCTCTTTGATCACCTCCCTGTGGGGGAGTGCAGCCTTTCGAGGCCACAGAGGAAGACAAAGCAGCTAGTCCTGATGAGATCTGATAAACTAGGGTTAGATAGAAGGGGAGGAGGACCATCTTCAGTGGACTAAAGAAGGGACATAGGGAGAGAAGAGAGAGGAAAGGAGGGTGGAACTGGGAGGAGATGAGGGAGGGGTTCCAGCCAGGATACAAAGTGAATAAATTGTAATAAATAATTTTTAAAAAATGTCCTTCTCTGGGAGGAATCACTGTTCAATTAAGTATCTCCCAAAGAGCAATTGTAGCCATAGATAATATTCTTAGTTGACGGGGACCAACCTTGGCAATAGCCAGATCCTGAAGAGGAGCTAAGAAGTTGGTGAGGGAGGAGTGAGTAAGGCATGGAGGCTGCGGAAACCTTTATCCTGACTAGCTAGTGGTCAAACTGCTTCTATATTCAGAAAGCAGTAGACATGGATAAAGTCATGTTGTTCCAAAACATAGAGCATATCATTTTGTCCCCAGACACATGTTTTAACTTCCTCTTGGTCATAAATTTAATCATCACTGATAAACTGTAAGACAACAGAATTATCTTTTACAATCAATTTCCCTTCTCAACTGAGTAAACTCACTTTTAAGGATCTTGAGGCATATTTTTCCAAAGTATGACAGCTTATTTTCAGGCTGGTAGACTTTGCAGTTTCAAGGCCACTAGACAGAAAGAAAATCTCCAAGCTAGCCTGGGCATTGTTTAAAAAGTGCATTGTTAATAGAAACGATGAGTCCTTCCAATTCAGTGACTGTCATTTAAAAGGTTCTCTTCTGTATCTCATTGGAAGGGAACAATGTTCTTAGTTCATATTGATTATCACTAGGCAAATCATTAAAGATGATTTTCATGTATCAGATGTGCTGCAATAGGTTCTACTTGCAATGACCTTGAGGAGGCACCAGAACCATCTTTAATAACACACAGATGGAGAGTCTCTGTTTCTTGATATCACCAAGTGATAGCAGTCCTTCTGAGCTGGTGATTTTAATTTGCAAATCCCTTACTTGATGTCCCTCACAGGCACATTGCATGGCGGGAATAGGTTCTTATGCCCACTGTTATTCCCGGCAGCAGAGACTGTTCTGGGTAAGGCCCAGCGGTTGATCACAGAATAAGTTCTCTGGAGAATTTCAGCTGTTACTGTGAAGTTCACACAGCCCTCAAGATATCTTCATTTGGTTTTGCTATAAAAACCATGCCACAACCCACGGGGATGGGCATACTAAAAAGGTGGACAATAACAATGGATGTTGAAGACCTGGAGAAAGTAGAATATGTTACTATGGACACCTGTAATGAAACCATGTTATGAAAGTCTAGTACTACAGAAACAGAGTTACCTAGCAACTGAAAACTGTCATATCAAAATGACATACGACCATGGGCTTAAGAAAGGAAAACAAAGGTAAAGACAGACTATTTGACTCACCACTAAAAAGTAATAAATAACTGTACTTCCCAGTGATAGGCTGGCATTTATCATTTAAGTAATTTTTGTTAGGATTTGTCAGAACCATTAATATTTTTGAGAATGCAGTCCAATGGCAATGAAAGGGAAAATTTGTTTTTCTTACTGATGTTCTCAAATTGCTAAACACAGTAGGGAATAAAAGCTTTCCAATGGTACGTATAAAGAAAACCTACTGAAAATAAAACAAGTTACAAAGTCTCCATGGTAAAAAAAAAATACAATACAATGAAGAATGTAAGAAAATATATTAACCAATACACAGTAAATCTTGGAAGTATAACAGGTAAAAGAGACACCAAGTTCTGATTAAAACTTTCTTTTGGTTAGGGTTTTTTCCAGAGCAATTTTAACATCCTTGTTCCTAAGGCTATAAATTAATGGGTTCATCATGGGAACCACAATGTTATAAAAGACAGAAGATATTTTTCCCTGATCCATGGACCCTGCTGAGGAAGGTTTTAGATACATAAATGCACATGAGCCAAAGAACAGAGAAACAGCAATTATGTGGGAGCTACAGGTGCTGAAGGCTTTGGACCTGCCTGCAGTGGATCTTATTTTAAGGATGCTGGAGAGGATGAAGCCATAAGAGGTAAAGATGATGACAGTGGGCACAATGATGTCCTTTCCTGCTACAATGAACAGCGTTATCTCATTGACGTAGGTGCTGGTGCAGGAGAGCTGCATCAAAGGTCGAAGATCACAGAAGTAGTGGTTGATGGTGTTCCCATCACAGAAGGTCAGTCTCAGGATGCATCCAGTGTGGATCATGGCACCAGAAAACCCCATCAAATATGAACCAAGCATAAGATAGGAGCACTCCCTAGGAGACATGACAACATTATACAAGAGTGGATTACAAATGGCCACATAGCGATCATAGGCCATTGCTGTCAGTACATAACACTCAGAAATGACAAAAAAACAGAAGAAGTAGAATTGGGTCATACATCCCTCATAAGAAATAACATTCCTCTTTAGTATGAAGTTCATCAGCATTTTAGGTGTAATTGCTGAACAGTAACAAAGATCTATGCAGGACAAATTAAAGAGGAAAAAATACATGGGGTTGTGAAGGTGAGAATTCAGCACAATCAGCATGATCAAAGCCAAATTCCCCAATGTGGTCATCATGTACATCACCAGAAAGAGTAGGAACAAGGGTATTTGTAGGTCAGGCTGGTCTGTTAATCCCACCAAGATGAATTCAGTGACCAAGGAAGCATTTTCCAGAGTCATTCTTCTATAAAAGTATCTGCAGTAACAGCAACAACAAAAAGATGAAATTAGGTAACATAAAAGAACAAACCACCAAGGCTTCCCCTATATAAGTGAAGTATCTATTAGAAATAGAAATGTCTGAAATTGAGTAATTTGAAACCAAAGAGCCACATTTCATACCACATGGTTCAATGGCTTCATCTTCCACTTTAAACACTAAGTATATTATAGAATATCAACAACAGTGTATAAAAGCTGACTAAGGTACACAATACAACTATTCAAAAACTAGGGGAGAAGGGAAAGCAGGTTGTGTCAACTCAAGTTGCCCTTCCTGTCTTTTTTAGTTTTTCCTTGACTGAGCTTCTCTCCCTTAGTCTGAAAGAGGCTAGAGCATCATGCTACTGAACTTCATCTAAATTGGGCCCTTGCAGGATTGCTACATAAATAAAAGAACTTAATTCTAGGAGTAGTTAATGTAGTGGACTCTGTGTCCAATCTGATAGTTTAAAAGGGACTGGCAGATGTTGATGTATTAACTTCTTGTACAAGGAAACCAATAGCTTATTGGGTATGCTTCAAAATGTAGCAAGCTTGCACTGGGCAATAACGAGAGAACTAGTCACTAAATTGACTGTGAGTTAAAAGAGGTAGTGAGAATCCTGGAATTTTCTTTTTTAAAAGAAAAACACAGAAATATAAGAATATGTTTTCTTTTAATCCCAGGTGTGGGGATATGGTATGACTATGATTTGACTCTTGTTTTAGAAGAGGCAGAGTTTTGCCAGCTGCAGATAACTTCTATGATGGTGTGACATTTGGAATTCTGGGAATTTTTCAGAGGGTATATAAATGTTAGGGGCTCTGAGGGGTGAGATTGGGGGTTGTTGGCCGTTCAGGGGGTTGGTCATTCAGCTTGCAGTTTGTTAATAGTTTTGATTACAGAAAAAGAAAGAAAGAAAGAAAGAAAGAAAGAAAGAAAGAAAGAAAGAAAGAAAGAAAGAAAGAAAGAAAGAAGAAAGAAAGAGAGAGAGAAATTAGGTTCAAGGATCCCTGTCTCCCTCTCCTCCCTCTATTCTTCTTTCTCTCCTCTCCAGTGATAGGGGGTGACAACTGGGTGCTAAAGGTTTGGAAAAAGAAGAACCCACAAAGTAGCAAAGACCAAATACAAAAAGGATCACATTTAAATGCATTTTTGAGGTTCGGCTGAATCTATCTATCTTTCTCTCTGTCCGTCTTTCCCTCTGTCTTTCTTTCTTTCTGTCTGTCTGTATGCCTGTCTTTCTTTCTCTCTGTGTGTATATGCGCTTGTACGAGAGTGTGTGTGTGTTTGTGTGTATGCACATGCGCCCACAAGCTCATTTTCCTAGCATCTAATTCATACCAAATAAAGATGACAGAACAAACTGAAAAGCATACAGTTTGGGGAGATTATTGTGAACCACCTTGCAAGTAGTAATCTCCAGTTAGATGATCTTTGTCAAGCAAATAGGGGCCATGCAAATAAGCATCCTTAGGGTCTTGGAGCAGGTACTGGGGCTAGGATGCAACTTCTTCAAGTAGGCTGCAGCATTCCTGATGTTAAGTATTTGAGAGTCCCAGATTTTGCTGTAGAAATTCTCCTAGAAAGGACTATCTTCATTTTATGCTTTCTTAGTGGTGGCTTTCTTTCCAATTTAGACACCAGCCTTGTCACAACAAAACCCTTAAGTTCAAAAGTGAGATCTATCTCCTGAAATAGAACTTGTTGATTAAAACACCACAGGCAACTTCTGTTTTTGTTGCCCATACAAACATCTCCTGCTCAGTTTGCAGGACATTTCCCAGTGAATTTTGGTTAGATTTTATGACTGCACACATTGCGAAAGAAAGCAAGATCTCAGATGTTGGGTTTCAGTTCAAATGAAGTCTTTCTGTAAACACAATAAGCTCAAATCTAAAAATGGAACATACTTTTTGACCTCCATGAAATGTATAATCTAATGGTTTCCACACAAGCAGAAAAGAGGGTGTTGGTTACCAGAGAAAATGGGAGAAAAAAATCAAGATAAAAGGATAAAGGATGTCAAATGTCACTATAAAATGTGCTGAAAAGCAAAAGAATAGCTGTAAATACAAGACGTTTGCTTTAAACATACAAGGAGTCTATGCTAAAACATGAAATTCATTCATTCATTCAATTGGGAAAAATGCCTAGACGTGGAGATCAACATGTTAACGAAAATAATGCCTCAACGTCAACCTGGATTTGTTAAGAGGATATGTCTCATGGTCACCTTCTCACTACATGAATGCACATTAAAACAAAAGGAGGCTTAATTAGTGTCACTGTTGGGCATTTCACACTTAACACATGAATTAAAACAAATTTCTTATCTCACATTATCATTTTAGAGTTTAGAGATATTAAAGTGAAGGTGCCAAATAAAAAGTGAAATATTGGAACAGAATTCAAAACTTAAAAAACTTTCTTGCTTGCTTACCGGTTTTATTTACCCTGGTCTCCTGAAGAAGATTTAGATTTCCTTGATTCCAAGATGATAGAGCACAAAATTAATATCCCATACTCTTTGGAAGTCTTTCTGAAATACTAATCACAATTCATAAAACTTCTCCCTCACATTCCAAAGAATCACAGAGAAGCATGAAGGTTTTCTTTTTATTATGCTGGCCCCTGGGTGAGACACTAGAATATGTTACATAAATTTACTCCTATCCTACTGTGGGTTAGCCTGTGGGTAAGGAAGGGGTTTTCCCCAGTCTCTTCTCTGGATACAGGGCCCAGATTTAAAGAGGTAATGGGGTTAATGGAAGTGCATGCTAGACCATGGTGTGTGACTAGATCTTTAGGGACCAGTTCCCTATTCAGGTATGCCTTCTTCTTTAGGGAATACACTTCCTCCCTGCTTGGGCCAATACTGAACTCGGCATCTGCCAGCCACCTTCATCCCTTAAGGGAAATCTGCTGCTTTTCTTATTTTCTCTTAGCTTCCACATTCGTACATGGTAGTGTTCCACTGAGTCTACTTCCGTTATCATCTACAATCTCATTATTTTTATTTTCAAGGAAGTCACCTTTTGGAAAATATTTTGTCATAGTCATGTTTTGTTTTTACAGATCTCTAACAAACTCAGGAAGTAACCCATGCTAGGCATGCGCTCTACCACTGAGCAGTATTTCCAGACCTCCAAGACTCTAAAACCACATTTACTGCTCTGTGTGAAGTGGTGTACTCTTTTAATTCCACCACTCAAGAGTGAGTTCAAGGCTGGCCTATTTCTACATATTGAATGCCAGGAGAGCCAGGGCAACATAATAAGATATTTTCTCAAAACAAAAACAAACGAAATCACATTTAGAGTTGCAAATTTAATCTCATGCAAGTTTGGTTTCTTTTTCTTTGTGCTGTTGTTTTTTCTATTTTCAACATTTTTTTATATTGCTATAGGCTAACTTATAGAAAAATATCAAGGTAAAAAAAGAGAGGCATATACCCAAATGATCAGTAAATTAACAAACATTTTAAAATATGTAACATGCCAGCACAAGATGCAAATTAAAACCACTTTGAAATTGCATTTTATCCCACGACTATGATGGGATAATCAATGACAGCAAATGCTGATGAGGATGCGGAAAAAAGCTAACACTTATACATTATTGTGGCAGATAAACTGGTGCCGCCACTGTATAAATAAGCATGGGTTCTTCAAAAAGCAGGAATCCTAATTACCATGACTGAGCTACACTCTCCCTGAACACATATCCAGAGACTCTACATCCCACTAAAGAGATATGATCACATACACGTTGATCACTGCTTTATTCACAATAGCTAGAACGTGGAATTGGCTTGTATATAAATAAAATATTAATGGATAATAAGCTAATCACATAATTCTTATCCTTTAGTCTATTAGTAGATAACATTGTGTTATTGAATTTTATAGACCAGCTGTTTCTCACTTTATGTAATATTCTTATATAGATAATTTGGTCATGGTGAATGGCTTTTTAAATATGTTGTTAAATTGCTTATATTGAACTATCCTTTCATCGCTGAAATGAAGTACAATTTGTTATTGTGAATGATTTTTGGGATATGTCTTAGATTTTATATATCACAATTTTACTAACAATATTTTATACCATTTTATTAGCAAGATAGACACATAATTTTATTCCTTAATTGCTTTACCCAGTTTTAGAATTAGAATATTCTTTTGGATTTTCTACTTTACTGGACACAGGATTTTGCATTTCATGTACTTTAGATTTTCTACTTTACTGGACACAGGATTCTGAATTTCATCAGTCTATTGTAATGTTGCCATTTTTATTTTTAACGTTATTGGTGTGTGCTTTCTCTTTCTTTTGGTTATCATGGATAGGAATAGACACTTTTGATTGTCTTTAAATAACCTTCACCTTGTTTCATTGCTTTTTTTTATTTCTATTTTTATTTCCATTATTTCTATATCTGCTTTAATATTTCTTATTTCTTTCCAATTTCATATTCGGGGTTTAATTTATTTTTATTTTTCTAATGTCTTAAAACATGACTCTTTGATCACCTCCCCATTAATGGGGGAGCAGCCTTACCAGGCCACAGAGGAAGACATTGCAGCCAGTCCTGATGAGACATGATAGGCTAGGGTCATGAACGGGAGGAGGACCTTCCCTATCAGTGGACTTAGAGAGGGGCATGGGAGGAAATGAGAGAGAGAGGGTGGGATTGGGAGGGGTCTATAGTTGAGATACAAAGTGAATTAACTGTAATTAATATAAAACATAAAAATCTAAAAAACATTCTATTAAGCTATATATTAAGTTATATTTTCAAGTTTTCTCTACCTTTCATAATAAAATTATTTTAGCTTTTAGCTTCTATGATCTTAGAACCATTTTCTTTGTGTCCACAAGGTCTAGTATGTTAGGTTTTTATTTCATTCTAATCTATGAATATTTTATTTTTTTCCTGATATGTTTTATAGAACATTCATGATTAAAAAATGTACTGTTCGGTCTCTATGATTTAATATATTTTCTTTTTTTAAATTAAAACTTTTTAATTTTTATTTTTATTAATTACAATTTATTCACCTTGTATCCCCCCTATAGTTCCCTCCTTCCTCCCCTACCAATTCCATCCTCTTTCCCCCTTCTCTACCATGCCCCTCCCCCAGTCCACAGATAGGAGAGGTCTTCCTCCCCTTCCTCCTGATCCTAGTCTATCATTCTCATCAGGACTGGCTGCATTGTCTTCCTCTGTGGCCTAGTAAGGCCTAGTAAGGTGATCAAAGAGCAGGAAATCAGTTCATGTCAGCGAAGGTCCCTGTTCCCATTACTATGGAACCCAGTTGGACCCTGAACTGCCATGGGCTACATCTTTGCAGGGGTTCTAGGTTATCTCCATGAATGGTCCTTGGTTGAAGTCTCAATCTCAGAAAAGACCCCTGTACCTAGATATTTTGTTTCTGTTGTTCTCCTTGTGGAGCTCCTGTCCTCTCCGGTTCTTACTATTTCCCACTTATTTCATAAGATTCCCTGCACTCTACCCAAAGGTTGGCCATAAGTCTCAGCATATGCTTTGATACCCAGCAGGGTAGAGCCTTTCAGAGGCCCTCTGTGGCAGGCTCCTGTCCTGTTCCCTGTATATTTTCTTACTCTTGATTTCAGTTTTTATCTATTGTAATCAGAAATACCACAAGAAACCACTTCAGTTTTTTGTTTGTTTGCTACTACTGAAACTTTATGTTTTAAAATGTGGTCTACTTTTAAAAAGTTCCATGGTCTGCTGAGAGTGTATACTTTTTAGTTTTTACACAAATGTCCATTTGATATCTGCTAATATTTTTGACTTAGGGTGTCATTTAATTTTGATGCTTGTTTTGCCTGGATACCCCACATGCTGTTAGAAATGGGGTGCTGAAACTATCCAGTATTATTGGCTGAAGGTCAGTGTGTCTCATGAATTTGGGTGTGCTAATGCTTGATGAAATTATATTTAAAAATATAATATCCTCTAAATTGATGACTGTCTTCAGTATGAATTGATATTTTTTATCCCTCTGAATAATCTTTTATTGAAATCCTTTTTGTTGTTGCTGTTGTTGTTGTCAAGACAGGGTTTCTCTGTGTAGCTTTGACAATCCTGGACTCACTTTGTAGACCAGGCTGGCCTCGAACTCACAAAGATCCACCTGCCTCTGCCTTCCTGAGTGCTGGGATTTGAAACTCATTTTTTCTATTAAATTTTTATTTTTTGTATTAATTACAGTTTATTCACTTTGTATCCCAGCTGTAGCCCTTTCTCTCCTCCCCTTCCAACCCTCCCCTCCCCTCCTCAACTTCTCCTGTGCCCCTCCCCAAGTCCACGGATAGGGGAGGTCCTCTTCCCCTTCTACCTGACCCTAGCTTATCCAATCTCATCCAAACTGGCTGTATTGTCGTCCTCTGTGGCTTGGCAAGGCTGCTCTCTATCCAGGGGAGACGCTTAAAGAACTAGCCACTGAGTTGAGGTCAG
Organism: Psammomys obesus; assembly: GCF_907164565.1. Taxonomy (NCBI): domain Eukaryota; kingdom Metazoa; phylum Chordata; class Mammalia; order Rodentia; family Muridae; genus Psammomys; species Psammomys obesus. The sequence continues at coordinate 1,504,334 of NW_026596039.1, read as the reverse complement.
AGACAGTCCCTGTTCCCTTTACTAGGAAACACACTTGGATAGTGAGCTGCCATGGGCTACATCTAAGCAAGGGTTCTAGGTTATACCCATGAATGGTCCTTGGTTGGAGTATCAGCCTCAGAAAAGACACCTGTGCCCAGATATTTTGGTTCTGTTACCATGCTTGTGGAGCTCCTGTCTTCTCCAGGTTTTACTATCTCCCCCTTCTTTCCTAAGATTCCCTGCACTCTGCCCAAAGTTTGGTTATGAGTCTCATTATCTGCTTTTACACAAGGCTGGGTAGAGTCTTTCAGAGGGCCTAGGTAGTGGGCTCCTATCCTGTTTCCTGTTTCCTCCTTCTTCCAAAGTCCTTCCCGTTTGCCTTTCTGAGTGAGGATTGATCATCTTAGGATTGGTCCTCCTTCTAGCTCACCTTCTTTAGGTGTAGAGATTTTTGTAGGTTTATCCTATATTATATGTCTAGTATTCACTTATAAGTGAGTATATACCATGTGTGCCTTTCTGTTTCTAGGATACCTCACTCAGGATGATCTTTTCTAGATCCCACCATTTGCCTGCAAATGTCATGATTTCCTTGTTTTTTGATTGCTGAGTAATATTCCATTGTGTAAATGTACCACAATTTCTATATCCATTCCTTCATTGAGGGACGTCTGGGTTGTTTCCAGGTTCTGGCTATTACAAATAAAGCTGCTATGCACATGGATGAACAAATATCCTTGTTGTGTACTTGAGCATATTTCGGTTATATGTGTAAGAGTGGTATAGCTGGATCTTGAGGAAGAGCTATTCCTAATTGAGAAAGTGCCAGATTGATTTCCAAAGTCTTGTAAAAGTTTACATTCCCACCAGCAGTGGAGGAGGGTTCCCCTTTCTCCACATCTTTTCCAGCATGTATTGTCACTTGAGTTTTTGATCTTGGCCATTCTGATGGGTGTAAGGTGAAATCTCAGGGTCGTTTTGATTTTCATCTCCCTGATGATTAAGGACATTGAACATTTCTTTGTTTCTCTGACATTCTATAATCCTCTACAGAGAATTCACTGTTTAGCTCCGTACCCCATTTTTAATTGAATTAGTTGATTTGTTGCTTTTTAACTTCTTGAGTTCTTTATATATTCTGGATATAAGCCCTCTGTCAGATATAGGGTTGGTGAAGATCCTTTCCCAGTCTGTAGGCTGTCATTTTGGTCAGATGACAGTGTCCTTTGCTTTTCAGTTTCATGAGGTCCCATTTATTGATTGTTGCTCTTAGAGCCTGTGCTGTTGGTGTTCTGTTCAGGAAGTTGTCTCCTGTGCCATTGAGTTTTAGGTTGTTCCCCACTTTTTCTTCTAACCAATTTAGTGTGTCTGGTATTATGTTGAGGTCTTTGATCCACTTGGACTTTAGGTCTCTGCAGAGTGATAAATATGGATCTACTTGCATGTTTCTAAATGTAGACATCCAGTTAGACCATTTTAAAGACATCAGTACTGGTAAACGAGTTTGCTCTTTAGTTGTATTTTTTGGAATTTATATTTCTAGACTATCACTCAAGGCTGTTTTTGTCTTTGCCATTAATGTGCATTTCTTGAGAGCAAGTAAAAGACACAATCTATTTTAAAACCAAGTGAATTAGCACATGTCTATAATTACAGAATTGAGATTGCCACATTCATACTTATTTTTGAAAATTATATTTTAATTGCTACCATTTCCTGTTTTATAAGGTTTGGCACATTCTTTATTCCTACTTGCTTAATTGTTCTAATGCAGTTTATTATTTTCTTTAGTTTCATGCCTGTTTATCTTTCTCTTCAGTATAATAAAAACACCAAAATAGTAAATATTAATGTAGTACAAAGCTGTTTATTGTTTATGATTACTTATTATCAGCACAATCATCTTTTGATTTGTTTTCTCCAAAAACAAATCAACCTCCCATTCTAGAAAGGAAATACAATAATTTGGTTTTGAGCACAAAATTTCTTTCAAATTACTTGATTTATTCATGTTCAGATGTTTTTTGTTTTTGTTTTTTTTTTCTCATTTTTAAAATTTTATTTTATTAATTACACTTTATTCACTTTGTATCCCCCATAAGCCCCTCCCTCCCCTCCTCCCGGTCCCACCCTCCCTCCCCCTTCTTCAGGCACGCCCCTCCCCAAGTCCACTGATAGGGGAGGTCCTCCTCTCCTTTCTTCTGATCTTAGTCTATCATGCTCAGATGTTTAAGTGTTCCCCACTGAAATAAGAGGCTTTGGTGACTATACATCTACACTGATCCATTATATAAAAGTCCAGATATCAGAAAAATATTAATTGCCCCCAGATAGTCTTATCTTCAGAAATTAATATTTCTTTATTAGTAATAGCCTAAACCTAGCCTACTAAGGGAAATCTAGAAGTTTCTAAATATTTGAGGTTTTTTTCCTTTGGATATATATCATGATGGAATGATTTTTTTATTTTTCTAATTTTCCAAATTTCTAACTTGAGTTTCAGTTATCATTCTTCCTTAATTTTAATTCATTCATTAATTAACAAATTAATTTATTGTGGCATATGCATACCATAGTACATGTGTGGAAGTCAGAGATTCCTTCAGGGATCAGTTTTTTCCTTCCATCCTGTGGGTTCTAGGGATTGAACACAGGACATCAGTCTTGGCAGGTGCCTTTATCTGATGCACCATCTCACACAACCACTATTTTTTTTTCAAATTCTACCCAAATGTAGCCACTCTCTTTTCACATCCAAACATCTTTATCTTGTGACCATAGCAAACTGTAGACTTTCTCAAAACTTTGAAAGTGGAAGAAAATACAGAGAATAAACATGTGTTTAGATTAAAATGAAACTTGTAAACCCCATTAGAGAGGGAACTCACATATTTTGGTTTTGTGTCCCAGCATGAAGGTATGTGTTAAGCTTTTTTCTTTCCTATGCTGATTTTCTTAAATATCAAATGCCTGAAAACATTACAAATTCAAATATTTGATTGTTTTTGTACAAAATCTGGCTTTTTCAGCCAATAACCTTCAACTACCTTAAATCAAAACAAAAAGAGCCTTTAAAATATTTTCTGTTGTAAAACAAATCAACATTTATCCTGATAAATGTGTTGACCATGTTAAAAAAAAAAAAGAGGCTGTCACTTTCATAAAAGAATGATTGTTTTATTTTATTTTTTGCCTTCACTGAAACAAAACTAGTAAATGTTGTGTGTCCAAAGTTAAAAAAGGGCATCCTTTTACTTGAGACTTTATTAAAATAATTGTGACACTTTATTTATCAACCCTTGCTGCAAATTAGTATTCTATTTGTGATATATATATGCATATATGATGCAATCTAGTGAGAGTTTTGGTACAATAATGAATATTTAAAAATACAACAAAGAATCTCAATGTTTACAACACCAAGACAGGTTGTATTTGATGGTCTTTGTGGAACTTTGTCTGTACCTAAGATATTCATTTATGAAGTTCAATGATGGGAATTAAAGGTAGACATAGTCTCATTTGTGAATTCAATAGAATGTAATAAAAAGAATCACACACCCTTTTCCTTAGAAATATTTTATCTTAGCATTTGATCAATTAATAAAGAATTTATCTTTCCTAAAAGAAAAAATATCAATAATGATTATAAAAAAATCAATTAATTAAATGTTTTTAATGATAAAATATGTAGTAAATGATAAGAGGAAAAAGGTAGCTATTGTTAACAAAATCTGCAAATTAATTCAGAATATACTTAATAATTACACAACAAAATATGAAAACATTTCTTCTTCTAATATTTTAGTAAAAATTTATAAATTTCCACATAACTACAGGTAACTAGACATGCTGTTTCTATCATAATTTCAACTTGTGCAGGGTTTTCCTCAGGGCAACTTTAACATCTTTGTTCCTCAAGCTGTAGATTAACGGGTTCATCATGGGGACCACATTGGTATAAAAGACAGAAGAGATTTTTCCCTCATCCATTGACCCAGCTGAGGAGGGTTCAGATACATAAATGCACCCGATCCAAAGAACAGAGAAACAGCAATGATGTGAGAGCTGCATTGGAGCTGATGTGGAAGATGCTGGAGAGAATGAAACCATAAGAGATGAAGATGGTGATGCTGGGCACAGTGATGTTGATGCCAACCACGATAAAAACCTCCAGCTCATTGACATAGGTGCTGGTGCATGAGAGCTGCATCACAGGGAGGATGTCACAGAAGTAGTGGTTGATGGTGTTTGCATCACAGAAAGACAGTTTCAGCATGAAGCCTGTGTGAGCCATGGCACCGGAAAATGCCATCAAGTATGAACCGAGCACTAGGTAGGAACATATTTTAGGGGACATAACAATGTTATATAAGAGTGGATTACAGATGGCCACATAGCGATCATAGGCCATTGACATTAACACATAACACTCGGAAATAACGAAAAATGAGTAAAAATAAAGTTGGGTCATACAGCCCATATAAGAGATAATATTCTTATTTAACATGAAGTTCAATAACATTTTGGGTGTAAACACTGAAGAATAACAGAGATCTATTAAAGACAAGTTAAAGAGAAAAAAGTACATGGGAGTATGAAGGTGTGAATTCAGTCCGATTAGAATTATCAAACCCAAATTCCCCATCATAGTTACCATATACATTAAAAGAAACAGGAAGAACAGAGGCAGCTGAAGATTGGGCTGGTCTGTTAAGCCAATCAGGATGAATTCAGTCACAAAAGTCCTATTTCCAAAAGCCATTTTTTTTTTCTATTGGAATCTGTGGGCACAGGACAATGTGTTACATTATAAAGCAGCTTAACTCTTCCCATATATAATCTCTTGCCACCAATACATATTCACAGGAAAATTTCAAGTCTACCTCAGTTTCAAACTGTAGAATCTACCTTTCTCATGACCATGAGTGGCATAGAATCTCCCCAGTTTGATAATACGGTTCTACTCAGTGTTATTCAGCTACTTAATGAATGAAGGCTGTGTCAATTCATGAAATATAACTGCTCACAAACCAAGGTATAAGGAAGGTGGAAGTGGGAAGACATGATTTTTATCTTATTATTTCTTCCTTGACTTTATTTACTTGCTTTCTGGGGAAAAAATAGCAATGGAATATTTAATCAGTGCTGATCTCTATTCAGATTAGACAGTGGTAGAACAAGAATCAAAACTTTTCCATGCATAAGAAAGGATTCTGCCTATAGTCAAAGTTCCTAAGTACTGTATGCCACAGAATCAAATTTCTTTTTTTTTTTTTTTTTTTGGAGGGATGGTAGATATTTATTAACTTCCATAAAAGTAAGGAAGTTGGAAGATGACTGCCACATTTTACAAAGGGTTTCACTTGTCAGAACAGTTTAGGGAATGTGTAACAGTCGGAGTCAGAATCAAGTTAAATTTCTTTAGAATTACTTCTGTTCTCTATTGGGGACTCTTAAACATTTTTGCTCAAGGGCCACTAGGCAATGCTCAAATCACTGCACTGTAGCTAAGTTTATCCTTCACATTTTTTTTTATTAATTATACTTTATTCATTTTGTATCCCCCCATAAGCCCCTCCCTCCTCCCCTGCCGATCCCACCCTTCACAGGTGTAGCCCATGGCAGTTCAGTGTCCAAGTGGGTTACATAGTAATGGGAAGAGGGACTGCCTCTGACATAATCTGATTGGCCTGCTTGTTGATCACTTCCCCCTGAGGGGGGAGCAGCCTTACCAGGCCACAGTAGAGGACAATGCAGCCACTTTTGATGAGAACTGATAGACTAAGATCAGAAAGAAGAGGAGAACCTCCCCTATCAGTGGACTTGGGGAGTGGCATGCATGCAGAATCAAATTTCTAAATCTACTTTTAAAATTTCTGTACTTAACACAAATAAATAAATACAATTCCATAAATGGAGAAGGAATTTATTTATACTGTATTTCTAAACTATCTCTATTTTCTATCTGGAATATATTTATGTCAGCTTTATTTACATCACAGGGTTTAATAAATGGGGAAGATATCAACCTGTCTTATATTCCTAAACCTCCATCATAAACAAAGTCATTAAGGTACATAGAATACATAAACTCACCCTTGTTGAGCCAGAAAACATTGGTGTTTCTTCATTCTTGCTTGAAGTGAAAATTTCAGGATTTGTGTTTTATGGAGTTTTTGCTGTTGTTACTAAGACTTCGTTACCAAAGTGCCTCAAAAATATTTAGGAAGTGTAGGTTACATTTTCTGATTAAGATTTTTCATTACTTATTCATAACATAGAAAGTCTTCACATTGGTCTATTTGCACCTTTATAATATGGAGAAGGCTCAGTGTGAGTATAATAATATTAATATAACATAGAAGGTTTTAAACAAAATGAAAGCTTGTTTGTTCTCTTCCCTTGAGAACAGACCTTCAGTATAAGAAGGGAGTAAAAGGATTTTATTTATACCGTGGACCAAGATCTAACCTTAATCCCTAAGGAACTCGCAATTTCACTGAAGTTTTTTATTCACCCTTGGGTTTATACAACTCCCAGACAAGCCCCAAAACAAAATCCCATCTCCCTATTGTAGTCACAACCGAATGGAAATATTATCTCATTTCCTCCCACATCCTAAATAGAAATAATCCAAGTGTTCTCATTTTATATTTCCTATTTCCTTTGTCTGAAACAGTTCAATAATTGGAGCAGCTCAGTTCAATAGCCTCTCATAAAATATTTTATTTTATAAAATTTCACTCTTCCAAAGCTTGTACTTTTACAATAATTAGAATTTGCACCCTAAGGGTCCTTCTAAGAATTCAATATAATTAATTCTACCAACTAAACTTCCTCTGTTTTATGTTCATCATTTGTAAAGTAGTGATTTTGACTAGGAACACATATCAGGTTGTGTTGAAACTAAATTAAATATTGTAAGTAAACTGGTAACCCATAATGTATTGTATTACTCTTGGTTGCCCACCGGATGGAAACAACAGATTTCTGAAAAACATCTTTTGGCTGCAGGACATAGAGAAATCAATCTTGAAAGGAACAAGAAACTTTCTCTCTCTCTCTCTGTACTGGCTAGTATTCATAGTATGGGCAATCCCTATGCAGGATGGTAGGTATAAAAAGATACAAAGACATTAATGATATTATCTACTGATGGACCCTGCATACTGCAACGTGAATCTGCAAGGCAAGATGTCCCCACTGGTGCTATAATGAAAATACTGTCTAGGGTCAGGTGGAAGGTGTGGGAGACTTCCTCCATCAGCAGACTGGGGGAGGGGCTTGGAAGGAGAGGAGGGAGGAGGGTGGAAGGGAGGGGATAAGGGGGCTACAGCTCAAAAATAAATAAATTGTAATAATAAATAAAAATAAAATGCAAAAATGAAAAGAGTATAATCAACTGTTCACTTTATTGGATTCCTGTTTCACAGGAAGGATATTTTAGCTCTTACTGTAAACATAGCCAAACTCATGGGTAGGATGCCTCGAATATTGGAAACATACTGTTAGTGTTTTTATTAAATGGTCATGTTTTCAAATGGATTTCTAAATATTCATATTATATCTATAGATCTATATTATTCTCATATTTGGTCAGAGAAGCTTCATATTGCAAAGAGCACTAATGCAGAGATGGGGCCATAACAACAGACAGTGAGGAAATCCAAGGAATCATTAGGTCCTATACCAAAAGCTAATTGCTACAAAATTTGAAAATCTGAATGAAATGGATGATTGTGTTGATAGATTTCATTTAACAAAGTTGAATCAAGATCAGGAAATAAATTAAATAGTCCTATACACCCCAAGAAAATAGAAGTTGTCATCAAAAGTCTCCCATCCACAAAAAAACCAGGACCAGATGGTTTCAGTGCAGAATTCTATCAGATTTTCAAAGAAGAGCTAACACCAATACTCATCAAACTATTTCACACTATAGAAACAGAAGGAACATTACCAAACTCATTTTATGAGGCTACAGTCACCTTGATACCTAAACCACACAAACACCCAGCAAAGAAAGAGAATTTCAGACCAGTCTTCCTTATGAATATTGATGCAAAAATACTGAATGAAATACTCACAAACAAATTTCAAGAACATGTCAAAGATATCATCCACTATGACCAAGTCGGATAAAAAAGCATTTGAATATCCAACACCCTTCGTGTTTAAGTCTTGGAGAGAACAGGAATACCTGATAGGCTAGGGTCAGACAGTAGGGGATGAGGACTTACCCTCTCAGTGGACTAGGAAAGAAGGCTAGGGGAAGAAGAGGAATGGAGGGTGGGATCAGGAGGAAATGAGGGAGGGGGCTACAACACAGATACAAAGTGAATGAATTGTAAATAATGATGATGACATAAAAAGAGAAATTAACCACCTTGAAGACCAGCTTCAGTGAGAGTCACTTTAGCTAGTACTAATTGGGGTATTGTTCTTGCTCACCAACCTCAACAATTCCCTGGCTTTACTACTAAGAGTGTACTTTCCTGAACTTCGAATTGTTTTCTAAGATTTTTACATCAGAGACACTAGCAAAAGCACTTTACCTACTCTTGCGGAACAATCTATTTTTCCAATTCTTTCTAAGGGTAGTGGCCATTGCTAACAATCTACACCTGTAGGTTCTTTTGAAGGATAGTGGTTAAGTCATTAATCTGCTCTAGCAACATGCCTGAAGGAGAACAAGCATTGTTATTTGTAAGTGCCAGATATACTGCCCAGTCAGGGCCTGGAGCCTCCTTAGAGTTTTCCCACAATTCATATAGTATGAGGGCTGTGGTGACCATAGGGCACCAGCAGTGCTGTGCTTCATAACAGCATGACGTCCTCAGGACACATAGTTCTTGGCGCTGTGCCACACCAGGACACACCGTCAAGGCTTTGCTAACTAGTGGATCACGTTCCTTGAGTTCTACAGCTGTTTTGCTGCTGCTCATTCAGACAAGTAGCCCTCCTCTGCGAAAAAGATGAACAAGCTGAGAAAGAATTTAGGAAAATAATACCCTTCACAATAGCTGCAAAAAAAAAAAAAAAAAAAATATATATATATATATATATATATATATATATATATATATATATATATATATATATATCTTGGAGTTAACTATAACCAAGCAAGTGAAAGACTTGTATATTAAACACACACACAAAACAAACAAACAAACAAACAAAACTCTGAAGAAAGAAATATCAGACGATGGAAAGCTCTCCCGTGGTCATGGATTGGTAGGATCAACTCAGTAAAAATGGCCATCTTACCAAAAGCAATCCACAGATTCAATGCAATTCCCATCAAAATACCAACAATTCTTTACAGACCTTGAAAGTACAATTCTCAACTTCATATGGAGAAACAAAACACCCAGAATAGCTGAAACAATCCTGTACAATAAAAAATCTTCTGGAAGTATCTCTATCCCTGACCTCAAGCTGTACTATAAAGCAACAGTAATAAAATGAGATGGTCCTGGAAGAGAAACAGACTGGTGCATCAGTGGAATTGAATCAAAGACCCAAAAATAGACCAACATGCCTACGGATACAGGATTTTTGACAAAAAAGCCAAAATCATACAATAGAAAAAAGATAGCACCTTCAACAAATGGTTCTGGTCTGAATAGATGTCTACATGTAGAAAAAGCAAATAGATTCATATTTATTACCCTGCACTAAATTAAATTCCAAGTGGATCAAAGACCTCAACATAAAACCAGACACATTAAATTGGTTAGAAGAAAAAGTGGTGAAGAGCCTTGAACTCATTGGCACAAGATACAACTTCCTGAACAGAACAACAACAGCACAGGTTCTAAGAGCAACAATCAATAAATGGGACCTCATGAAACTGAAAAGCTTCTGTAAAGCAAAGGACACTGTCATCAGAACAAAACAACTGCCTACAGATTGGGAAAGGATCTTCACCAACCCTATATATGACAGAGAAATAATATCCAGTATATATAAAGAACTGAAGAAGTTAAACAGCAACATATCAAGTAATCCAATTTAAAAATGGAGTACAGAGCTAAACAGAGAATTCTCAATAGAGGAATGCCGAATGGCAGAAAAACACTTAAAGAAATGTTCAACGTCTTTAGTCATAAGGGAAATGCAAATCAAAACGACCCTAAGATTTCACCTTATACCCATCAGAAAGCAAAGGACACTGTCAACAGAATAAAAGGATAGCCTGCAGACTGGGGAAAGATCTTTACCAACCCCACATCCTGTTGTAACCTGCTTAAACTGTGCAGCTCCTCTGTTGAGACCTACTTTATTCCTTAGCATAAGTGTGGCTCCTCTGTTAATACCTGCTGTAGCCTTTAGCATATCAGAAGCCATTCTGCCTTCAAGTCTCCATTTTGATTATGTCTCTATGGTTTCATTTCTCAAACTCTGAATACTTTCTTAAACGGACACTCTATGAAGTAAGTCTCCCAACTGCAGAACCAGTCAAATTAAAGGTCAGTTAGAAATGCTTTGTTGTTCTGAGTGAGGATTGATCATCTTACCCAGTGTCCTCCTTCTTGCTCAGCTTCTTTAGGTGTATAGATTTTAGTATGTTTATTCTGTATTATATGTCTAATAACCACTTATAAATGGGTACATACCATGTGTGTCTTTCTGCTTCTGAGATACCTCATTCTGGATGATCTTTTCTAGTTCCCACCATTTGCCTGCAAATTTCATGATTTACTTATTTTTAATTGCTGAGTAGTATTCCACTGTGTAAATGTACCACATTTTCTGCCCCTATCAATGGACTTGGGGAGGGGCATGGGTGGTGATGAGGGAGAGAGGGTGGGATTGGGAGGGTTAAGGGAGGGGGCTACACCGGGGATACAAAGTGAATAAACTGTAATTTATAAAATAAACAAATCACATTTAAACATGCTAAAAGAAAGGAAGGAAGGAAGGAAGGAAGGAAGGAAGGAAGGAAGAAAGAAAGAAAGAAAGAAAGAAAGAAAGAAAGAAAGAAAGAAAG